>NC_035441.2:82499938-82808688 GCF_002127325.2 Helianthus annuus
GAAAGGGTAAGTTGCATAGAAAGGGTGACAAGAAGGATAAGAAGCAGGATTCTGACAAGAAGGATAGCAAGAAAGGTAAGAACAAGAAGGGGAGTGATGCGGGTTCTTCGAGGGGTTCGAGGAAGCGGAAGGCTTCCCAGAACTATGTCGTTACTACTCAGGCTCAAGCTGCTCAAAATCAGCCTGTGCAACCTCCTGCCAAGAAACCGTACTTTGGCAATGCACCTCTGTGCAACAGGTGTAACGGATATCATCAACCACACCATCAGTGCCGTCAATGCACCAACTGCGGAAGACCTGGTCATCTCGCTGCTACATGCCGCATTCCTGTCAATCAGAATCGGGCAGCTCAAAACCCGGCTCAACAAGTTGCCCAGCCTCTTGCTCAGCAACAAGGTCAAGCAGCACGACCTCACTTTCCCCCCGGCGCTTGTTACAACTGTGGGGATCTGACCCACTTCCGCAACCAGTGTCCAAGGTTGATAAATGCGAACCCAGTTCAAGCTCAGGCTCGTGGACGAGCTTTTAACATGAATGCTATTGAGGCGCAAGATGACAACGAAGTGGTGAACGGTACGTTCTTTGTTAATAATCAACCTGCGTCTGTTCTTTTTGATTCAGGGGTCGATAAGAGTTTTGTGTCGTTATCTTTTGAGCCTTTGCTTCGCGTGTCTAGAACGAAACTAGGTAAGCCTTTAACGGTCGAAGTTGCGAATGGTGAACCCGTTGTTCTTAATTCTGTTCTTCGCAACTGTCAATTGAACCTTAGCAACCATCTTTTTCCTATTGACCTCACCCCTATGCATCTTGGAAGCTTCGACATTATTGTGGGTATGGATTGGTTAGCCAAGCATCGCGCAGAGGTAATTTGTTTCGAGAAGATCGTTCGTGTACCGCTCCCGTCAGGTGAGATCCTTCAGGTTCGTGGCGAGAAACCTGTTAGTAGCCTCAAGCTTATGTCTTGCTTTCAAGCTCGGAAGTATCTGCGAAAGAACTATGTGGCCTTCTTGGCACATGTTACGGCAGATAAAGACCAAGGTAAGCCTATTCAAGATATCCCTGTTGTTCGGGATTATCAGGAGCTGTTTCCTGAAGAGTTGCCTGGTCTACCCCCAGCACGCCAAGTCGAGTTCCATATCGATCTCGTACCTAGTGCAAATCCTATTGCTAGAGCTCCGTATCGTCTTGCACCGTCTGAGATGCAAGAGCTATCTAAGCAGCTTCAGGAGCTTTCTGACAAAGGTTTTATCCGTCCTAGCTTTTCACCTTGGGGTGCTCCCGTTCTTTTTGTCAAGAAGAAGGATGGATCCTTCAGAATGTGTATCGATTACCGTGAGCTGAATAAGCTTACCATCAAGAATCGATATCCCCTACCTCGCATTGATGATCTCTTTGACCAGTTACAGGGTGCTACTTGCTTTTCGAAGATTGATCTTCGTTCTGGGTATCATCAACTTCGTGTACATGAAGAGGATATTCCCAAAACAGCATTTCACACTCGATATGGGCATTATGAGTTCACAGTCATGCCATTCGGTTTGACCAATGCTCCTGCCGTTTTCATGGACTTGATGAATAGGGTTTGCAAGCCTTATTTGGATAGGTTCATCATCGTTTTCATTGATGATATCTTAATTTATTCTAAGACGCGAGCTGATCACGAGCAACATCTTCGTCTTACTCTGGAACTCCTAAAGAAAGAGCAACTTTTTGCCAAATTCTCCAAGTGCGAATTTTGGCTTAAGGAAGTTCAATTTTTGGGTCATATTGTCAACAAACAAGGTATTCATGTAGATCCCTCCAAGATCAGTGCGATTAAGGATTGGGATACGCCAACTACTCCTACTGAGGTTCGTTCATTCCTTGGTCTTGCGGGTTATTACCGCCGCTTCATTGAAAACTTCTCGAAGATTGCGGTTCCTCTAACTGCTCTAACTCAGAAGAACAAACCCTTTGAATGGGGTTATAAGCAAGAAGAAGCGTTTCAGACCTTGAAGCAGAAGCTTTGCGATGCACCTATTTTAACTTTGCCTGAGGGCAATGATGATTTTGTCGTCTACTGCGATGCATCAAAATTGGGTCTTGGCTGTGTTCTGATGCAAAGGAACAAAGTCATAGCCTACGCATCTAGACAATTGAAGGTACATGAGAGAAACTACACCACTCATGATCTTGAGTTAGGTGCAGTTGTTTTCGCTCTCAAAATCTGGAGACATTATTTGTACGGTACAAAATGCGTGGTTTTCACTGACCACAAAAGTCTCCAGCACATCTTCAACCAGAAGGAACTCAACATGAGGCAAAGACGTTGGGTCGAACTCCTAAACGACTATGATTGCGAAATTCGCTACCATCCTGGTAAAGCGAATGTTGTGGCTGACGCATTAAGTCGAAAGGAACGTACTATGCTTCATTGTGTTCGTGATCAATCTGCTATCCAAGCTCGATCCGATATTCAAGCCCGCATTTCTCAGGCTCAGCATGCTTGTGTTTCACAAGACTTGATGGGTAAGGAATTACCCTATCACATTAAGCCTGATCTTGTTCTGAAGGAAGATGGATCGTATTATTTCATGGATCGTTTGTGGGTCCCAAGCCAAGATGATCTTCGTGCTTTGCTTATGGATGAGGCCCATAAGTCTCGTTATTCTATCCATCCTGGCTCAGACAAAATGTATAAGGATCTTCGTACTCAGTATTGGTGGCCTGGTATGAAGAAAGACATTGCCTTATACGTTTCAAAATGCCTTACTTGTCTCAAGGTCAAGGCTGAACACCAACATCCTTATGGTCTTTTGGAGCAACCTGAGATCCCAGTTTGGAAATGGGAAAACATTGCTATGGATCTCATTACCAAACTTCCGCGCACTAAGAAAGGTCATGATGCCATCTGGGTAATTGTTGATCGTCTTACTAAATCAGCGCATTTCTTGCCAATCCGTGAGGATTTTCCTGCTGAAAAGTTGGCTAAAATCTATGTGGATGAAATTGTATCCCGACATGGTGTTCCTTTGAACATTATTTCTGATAGGGATGCTCGCTTCTCTTCTCGATTTTGTAGAACCAGGCAATCCGCTATGGGGACCCAACTCAATCTAAGCTCAGCCTATCATCCACAAACTGATGGCCAAACTGAAAGAACAATCCAGACTCTGGAGGATATGCTTAGAGCTTGTGTGATCGACTTTGGTGGTAGTTGGGATTCACATCTTCCATTGATTGAATTCTCATACAACAACAGTTATCACTCCAGCATCAACATGGCTCCTTTCGAGGCTCTCTATGGTCGAAAATGTCGTTCACCAGTCTGCTGGAATGAGATAGGTGAGGCTCAGATTACTGGACCTGACCTCATTCTGGAGACAACTAACAAGGTAAAGAAAGTTCGTGATAACTTACAGGCAGCTCGAAGCCGTCAAAAGAGTTACGCGGACCTAAAACGCAAGCCCTTGGATTTTCAAGTCGGTGATCGTGTATTACTTAAGGTCTCACCTTGGAAAGGTGTGATCAGATTCAGAAAGAAAGGAAAACTTGCACCTAGATACGTTGGACCATTCCAGATCGTCGAAAGAATCGGTAAGGTAGCCTACAGACTTCAATTGCCTCCTGAACTTGGAAATGTTCATCCAACCTTCCACGTATCCAACCTCAAAAGGTGCTTAGCTGATGAGAACCTCCACATACCACTTGACGAAATTCGTGTTGATAAAACACTACATTTTGTTGAGAAACCTGTGGAAATTATGGATCGTGAAGTCAAATGGCTTAAACGCAAGCGCATTCCGTTGGTTAAAGTTCGCTGGGAATCTAAACGTGGACCTGAGTTTACTTGGGAACGTGAAGATCAAATGAAGGCGAAGTATCCACTTCTATTCCCACGAGTTTCCTCTAAACGAATTTCGGGACGAAATTCCCACAAGTAGGGGAGACTGTGACATTTGTGCTTGTAGTCATTGTAAACTATTCGGTTATCAATGAAATAAAGTTATTTGATCCCAATGTTTGTTTATTTATGTTTAATGTTTTTCATGTTTTGGCTTTTATTCGATTTCAAACTCTATATCGCTTTCTGGAGAATTATACGCAAACTGGTGCGTAAGCGTATTCAGTTAAATGCGACAAATGCTCCGGAACATCAATTTATGCTTAACATACCTTAAATAACCTTTACATAACTTAGAAATAAGTTTTGAAGGCTTTGGTATGGCAAAATCTAGTTTATTCGCTTACAGGGACTAAAATTGACAAACTACGAAAGTATGCCAATCTGAATTGTAACGAACATTCCGGAACATGATCATAAGTTAAACACACCTTAAATATCCTTTACATAGCTTAGAAATAGGCTTTGAGGGGTTTGGTGTGCTAAAATAAACTTTATGCTCATTCAGGGACTAAAAGTGTCAAAAAGTGCATAAGTTTGCACTTTCGCGCATATCTTACGTTCTGAATAATTCCGGACATCCAAAAATTTATGTAAGCATTAAAATATTATGTCTTAATGTTTGGCATGAGAAAAATCCATCCGTCGCGCAATTTGGATCGTTTTTCGCGCTTATGCGCATTCCGTCGTAATTAAGCGAACATCGCGATCGTATGACCAAACGAACCGACATCCGAGATATTTTTGAGCATGTTTTGAGTTCCCTATACTTTAACATCATTTTAGAGCCTTGAAATGAGGTTAACGGGGCTTAAACGTGCCAAAAATGGGCCAAAATGCATGTTTCTGAAGTGCAGGGACTAAAACTGCAATTTCTGAACTTTGACCCTTAGGCGGGGCGCGTAAGGATTCATGTAATCCTTACGCGGGGCGCGTCAGACTCCCAGTTCTGCAAAAATGTTTTTAACAGCTGGTTGTAGCTGTCTTGCACCTCCAAACCACTTGCAAATGGTTTTTATCAATACTAGGGGCTCCCATGGGTTATATTTTCAGTGGGTGTGAGTTGTATGGCCAAGATCGAAGCACGTTTATCAAGGAACGATCCTAACGGTCTTGGTTTTCCTATAAATACCCATCCACCCCCATTGCAAAACTCACTTGAATTCTGAGGTTGCTCTCTAAGTTGGGGTGCTTTGACACTTCATACCTGAGAGTACTCGGAATTCAATCTTGCGGGGACCCGTTGTAAGTATTCTTTCGTTCTTTTATTGCTTTTCGAGTCCGAAAGTCAAACTTTGTTTGACTTTCTGCATTGACCAGTTTATGGTCAATGCGAAGTTCGTTTGAACTTCATAACGTGAGCGTAATCACGATGGTTATAGTCTCTAGCGACTATACCTACTGATTACCACGTTATCTAGGCTTAGTGACGAGTCGTAGTTTCGGTCAAAATGCGTTTTCTTGCGCATTTTGTAACCAAACTACTCTAGGGTATTAAAACCGTTTGTTTTAATACCAAACCTGTTTTCTAACGTTACTAAACATGTTCTAGCATGTTTAGCTCGTCGCTTTTAGTTTTTGTGCTTGTCTAGGGTCGTAAAGGTAAGCGATCTAAACAATCGCTTATGCTTACGAACCCGACCCATTTGGTCGATCATTAGGATCTGACCAAACACATTAGGTGACCATAGTGTATAGGGAATAACCTTTCAAGGTTACGCCTTATGGTCACGCCGTATAAGTAGTTGTATGACAAGTGGTTCTTATGCTTTAGGTAAATTACCAAAATGCCCCTTTTACACTAAAAATTCATTTTAAACTTATGTAAGATAATTTTTGACACCTAAACTGATTTAGCAACAATATTAAATGTGTTAAGGCATATCTTGCTTGTCATAGGGCGAGTTAGGCGTTTCAAGCGCGTTTTACGCAAACGACACGTTAAAGTAGCATAAGCTACCTAAGCGGGCCGTAACGGGTCAAAAGCACTTAGGTTAGGTTTCGTTTTAGTATGAAGGCTTTGTCAAACCATATTACATAAGTTCCCACACTTATTTGGTTTACGAACCCTCGTACTACCCGATCCTCCGATAGGTCCGTTTATTAATATAGATGCCTTTATAGGTGCCGTTTGATTCCGTGATCTTCTAGCATTGCTTGGTGGTTGTTCTACGACTTCTAAGCAAATCACGAGTGAGTACATAGTCCCCTCTTTTACTGTTTTTCAAACATTTTGGGGTGAAACACATGTGCCTACTTGTTACTTTCATGCTTTCCATGTTTCCATATCGTATGCTTGCTATGTTCTTTAGTACATTCATAGTACATGATTTCATTACATTGTTTTGCTATGTATGTTAACTTAACATGCTAGCACATTGATTTACATTACATTACTTTGCTAAATATGTTTACATGACATATTAGCACATTGTTTTACATGACTTTTCTGCTCTGTATGTTTACTTAGCATATTTAGCACATTGTTTTCACGTAACTTGCTTACATTTGGTATGACATTTGGTATGCATAAACGGTTCTTTACTACATTCATTAACATTAATCACGCCGCTCGGTAGTAAGTAGTGGTACCATAGGACTTGACAAATCCCGTTCCTAACATCCTGGGTTGGTGTGGATGTAAGGAATGACTGAATCCGTGAACATTTTACTTTGATAACCTTTACTCTAAGGTTATCCTGCTGTCTCAAGGCTTGAATGTAATGCGTTAACTTACCACATAAATGTTTGTATCAATAAAACAAGTTTTCTACTTGGCAAAACATAACTTTTTGATTTACTCAAAATACTTTGTTTTGTTCCTTTTTACTTATGGTTAAGTATTCTCATTTTGTTACTTACCATACATAACTTTTGTTTATACATAACTACATGACTGCATTTTGGGTTTTAAACATTGACAATGGTTTGGACAAGAACATTTGATGATTGGTTTGAACATGAACTATATGCTTTGGTGGTTTGTTTAAGTGACTTAAGTAGCGATATGCGTGTAGTATGATACAAGCATGGTGGATACGCCGCTGGTACTTCCTATATATAAGTGCTTGTATTGTACTACATGTCATAGCGTTATTTAAATCATTTGGTTTGGACTTATACATTTTTACACGAGTAATACATTTTTCACAAGACTTCGTTTTACCAAAACAAACTTGCTTTATGCAACTTATTTTACTTGGTTATTCTTAAACCATACATAATCCTTTTATTTATATTTATCATCAAACTTTATCGCTTTCCAAATGATTTACAAAACAAAACATTTTACAAGGTTCATGACTGACTTTTATTAAACACTTTTCTTAAACTTAAAAGTCATGAATCCTATTTTTCACAAAACCTATGTTACTCACAGGCATTTTTATGCTGACGTACCTATTTTCACATGTGTTTCAGGAGCAAATGCGTAGGATGATCGTGACACGCTAGGGTGGACTTGGGCCTTAGTGACATAAAACAGAACTAGACGTAGTTTAATTTCGTCATGTGCTCTTTATTTCTGTAGTTTTAAGACAATGTAACTTGTTGGTTCTTGTTTGAAACAATGTATTCCACCCCTGGGTGATGAATAAAATAATATTTTAATTACCTTGGTTGTGGAACAATAATTCTGTTACAACACTCCCCGATGTTTCCGCCACGATTTGATGTTTTGCGTGGTCGGGGTGTGACAATTCATGACTCACGTTTCGTAATGGCTCTTTGTTGCTACTTGAGTTTGAGGAACCATTTGACATGAGTTAGGAGGAGCTGAGATAAGCATGCAAATCACAATATTATTATGGGTGCACACATAATAATAGTGTGGGGTGCATGCGAGTCCCAGTGAGCCTTACCAAGTGGAAAAGGGGTCCCGTTCCGTTATTTGACCGATGTGAAACATAACAAACCTATAGGGGTTATAGCAGTGATTGTCCCCTACTCGAACGTGAACTTTTCATTCATCTTTGGATCCTTTTGAATCTCGATGCTATCGAGTATTACCTGAACACCCATCTGAACACCTAGCGAACCGTGTAGAATGTTAGGTGCTTATACGAACGTCCCTGAGTTGGATGTCGCAGCATCAAATGATTAATCGATACCTTTCTTACTCCTCTTTGTTTGCTGGAACTCATGTATTGATGTCTTAGATCTCGAAGTGTGATCACTTCTGCAACACTCTTGTAACAGATCGTGTATTACTCAAACAACTTGCAACATCGATGGACAAGAGGAGGAGCATAGTACTTTACCAACCTCAGTATTTGGACAACCTGACTACCGGCAACGAACGTCAGCGGATTGATTTCAAACGAGTCTGTAACTCTAGTCAGCTATTTATGGGAGTCAACTCTTACGGATCAATCGGGGCATATATGATGATAATTGACCCTAGTGTGGTATGAGTAACTGCCAGCACAGTGAGTAGCGCTTTAGGACGTGGCTCAGAATGTGAAAAGATGGACTTTGATGGTGAAGAATCATAGGCCTTCGTGTCGAGCAACGACATTGGGGGCAGCAGTCACAGCGACAACAAGGTATTTGTAACCCTAGCCTACAGTAAGGAAATAAAGGTGCCTATGACATGGATTGGCCATGGTTAAGTTCAGAAGACAACGACCAAAGGAACAACGACAGTACTTGAAATCCTTGTAATGAGAACAGCAACACTAGAAATGATGCTCATGGAAGGGCATTTAGAATTGGCATGGGCGACGCCAGGTACTTTAGCAACATGGTAGCTAGTATGAGTAGCTAATCATTTCGTCTCTGTTCCGTTTGACCCTGATGCCCCTTGAATTTGAACCTGTTATGGAATCGGCTGACGGCAAGACAATTGAAATTTCATACACTAGTTGGGATGCAAACTCGACCTTGTGGGACAAGCAATCGACATCGATCTTCTTTCTGCTATCCTTGATGGTTTGAAGCAGTAGTTAGAATGGATTGGTAATCCATACATCGCACATATATACCCTGTGAGAAGAAAACTTTGCGTATCCCTCTCCCTAGTGGAGAATCGTCATCTGTTTCAAAGTATCGGAGTTGTGCAGAGGTTAACGTCAATTCTGCAATGAAAGCCCGGAAGTGTCCATGGAAGGATTACCCCGCTATGTTAGCACTTATTATTGATGTTAAGATTAAGGAAAGGAGGATCGAGGATCCACCCTTTGTTCGTGATTTCTACCTATGTGCTACCAGAAGAACTATCAGGTGTACCTTCACATCGTCCGGTGGAATATCAGACCAGTATCATGTCAGAGGCAGCCATGATTACTCGTACTCTTACCATCCTGCACCAGGAGGGTTGCAAGAGCTGTTTAATCAACTACAGGCATTATTGAACAGGAGTTTTGTTGAACCTAGCTTTTCGCTTTTGGGAGCCCTAGTTAGATCCATGAATTTTCGTATGTGTACTGATTATCGAGAACTTAGCAAGGTGACAGTTAAGAACCGCTTGCCTCGACCATGTATTGACGACCTGTTGACCAGCTGCAAAGATCAAGCCCCATTTGAGGATTGACTATCGAGTGAGCTATCACCAGATTGAAGTTCAAGGGGGAGCATGTTCCTACAACAGCATATCAAACGCAATGCGGCCATTTCGACTTTGTACACCATAATCATTGAGTTGACCAACACACCAGCAACTTCAAGGATCACATGAATCGACCGCATTTGTTGACAACGTTCTGAATCCTGACAAGGAGAATGGAACGCCATGGGTGGCATTTATATCTTATTTTAGAATTCCTGAGGGAGGAGCCACTCCTCTCAAAGTCTTGTTAATTGTAATTTCTGGGTTCGAGAGGTACCTTTTGGATATATAGTCAGCGAAGTGGGAACGCACGTGGATCTCACTAAGATCCGTCTTGGTTGGAAACTGATCGACACCAAAGAGTCCCTCATGGATACAGCAATTTCTTGGTCTCACTTGTTACTATCGCAGATAAATCACAAGATTTTCGAAGGTTGTGTAGCTTAAATCTCTCTAGCACAGCAGGGTGTTGTGTTCGTGAAAGACAGAACAGGAGGACATCTTTTCAGCTTTTGAATCCCAACTCTGCAATGCACTGAGCATTGTTTTTTACCCAAGGGTGCGGGTGATTCAGTGGTATATCCTTATGGTCCGAATCAGAGTCCCAGCTGCACATCGATGCAACACGAGAGAGTGATGACATACGTGATGGAGTTACAAAGAGGAATTGCGCGACACACACAACTGGCAGTGAAAACCGTGGCTTTGGGATTTTGGATGGAGGCATCACTTGGACGGTACCAGATGCGTCATTTAGACCGATCACAAGGGCCTCCCGTGTATCGATGTTCGAAAGAGCAAGCATGCAATGACATCGCTGGATGGAACTTCTGAATGAGTATGACTGAGAAACCTAAACACACACGAGCTCTACAGCCTGCTATTGACTCTAACTTACCTGATTAGACAAACTCTGCCCAAACTGGAGAACTGAATGAAGAGGATTTTCAAGTCGAACCCATGCGGGGCTTGGAGAAGCAACCTTTGACAGGTCGGACGATACTCGTTACTTCATGGAACGAATGTGGGTCTCATTACACGGTAACTGTAGGGAACTCGTGTTGAGCAAAGCACACCGGCCTCGATATTCTAGTCGTCTGGGTTTTGATGAGAGACGTTAGGATTTATAAACTTTGTACTGGTGATCGGGCATGAAGGCCTACCTAGCTAGGTATAGGAATAATATATGACTTGTGGGAAAGTCAAGGTGGAGTGTTAGCAACCAGAAACACTTATATGGAAAGCGAAAACAGACTGCCGTGGATTTGGTCGCTAGTCTACTTACAACTCGAAGCGGAAAACAAAATCACCTGGATGATCGTTGATTGTCTCACGAAACCAACACACTTTCTAGCCATCAAAGAAACGGATAAATTCTCTACACTTGCAGTCATCTACCCGAAAGAAGCGGTTGCTAGGCACGGGGTGCCAACCTCCATTACCACTAATCGCGACCCACGATTTGCATCTGATTTATGACAAGCGATGCACAAATCCTTTGGCTCACGCCTAGACATGAGCGCAGCATATCATCCACAGACGGAGGGGCAGACTGAATGCACAATCTAAACTCTTGAAGACATGCTTCAGGCATGTAGTCGACTTTGGCAACGGCTGGGAAAGACATCTCCCTTTAGTGGAGTTTTCGTATAACAACAGTTACCACACCAGCATTCAGGCTGCTCTGTTCGAGGCATTGTACGGATGGAAGTGCCGATCGCCTCTGTGTTGGGCAGAAGTTGGCGACAGCCAAATCATTGGCCCAGAACTCGTCGTAGGCACAACAGAGAAAATTGCTCAGATGCGACAACGAATGGCGACAGCTCATGACCGTCAGAAAAGTTATGCTGATAAGTGTAGGAAACCACTCGAGTCCCAGGTTGGGGATCAAGTACTACTTAAAGTCTCACCTTGGAAAGGTGTAGTTCGTTTTGGTAAACGAGGCAAACTCAACCCACGATATGTTGGACCTTTCGAAATCACGAAGAGAATTGGCAAGGTGGCCTACAGGTTGAATCTACCTGAAGAACTCAATGGAGTTCACAACGTACTCCATGTGTCGAATCTGAAGAAGTGCCTGTCAGATGAAACCCTCATAGTTCCTTTCAAGGAGCTCACCATCGACGATCAGTTGCGATTTGTCGAAGAACCAGTGGAAATCTTGGACCGGGAGGTTAAGACTCTCACATGCACCAGAATACCCATTGTTCGAGTTCGTTGGAACTCCCATCGTGGTCCAGAGTTTACCTGGGAACGAGAAGACCAAATGAAACACAAATATCCCCAGTTGTTCGAGAAAAGTGAATCCACTACTAAGACCGAAGCTACTGCGGAATTTCGGGATGAAATTCCAAACCAACGGGGGGATGATGTGACACCCCAGGAAAACCAGGAAACCACGCAACCAACCTAGCTTCCTCAGTAACTACGTGCTAAATTTCGGGACGAAATTACTTTCAACTTGGGGATGATGTGACAACTCGTAACTTCGAGGTAAAAACCGTTCCTTTTATAGTGTGCAAACGTGTAATCGAAACCAAATTCATATTGTGTTAAACCGACCCGAACCGTTTTGTTATATGTTAGATATCAAATTATTATATTAAAAAATCCTTTGATTATTAGTTAATAAAACAAAAAAAAAAAAAGAAGTCATGACCTAGTAATTTTCCCTCCACTATCGTATACATAAATAAATGGGATATGAAACCTTAAAAAAATGAATTTGATGGATTATTAAGTGTATAACCGAAAACAACAAAGTGCAGCAAAATCTCATTTGCTTTCTTAGGTCCAGCCCAACCCCAACCCACTTTTCCCTTTCCTTTTTCCAATTGGTGGCTTCGGCCCATCATTAATTCTAAACCGCCACTTTTGGCCATTAATAGGTTATGTATGTTGCATGCTCTTTCATAACAACATAACTTTCCAAACCCTAACTACCACACAAGCAAAAACCTGCGACTTCTCCTGCCTCTGTTCCTGTTGACGCAAGCAAGAGCTCCAAGGGATTCTTTCGCGACTTTCGGTTCATATCCTATTGGCTTACACCATCTCCTAGATCTTGGTAACTTTATAACTTTTGTTTGGTGTCGTTAACCTTTTCTTTATTTTTTGTTTCTTGGCTGTGTTTTCGGGTTCGACAATAATAATTAGCGTTTTAATGGTTACTAGTGGTATAAGGCGACTAGTTGTGATTGTTGTTGGTGTTATAATGCGACTATACGTTCGATTAAGTCACTAGGATTTTAATTGTGGGTTGTATATTATGTATGTTAACTAGGCTGTGTTTTCTGGTTAGTTAGTGAATCTTGAGGCTTGATGGTTACTTGGGTTGTCAAAAATCATAATTGTTGGCTTTATTGTCGATCATGGGTTCGAGTATGTGTCTCGGGTGATGTTTATGGGTTTAACCCAGTGGTTAGTGATAAATTAGTTACTATATGATCCTATCTATGATATAAACCTGCTATGAATTAATGTTTACGTGTCACGGGTTCGCTAGTCAATCGTTTGCGAGATCGGGTAACGAAAACAACAAGCCATCCAACAGTTACAGCCAACTTCGGTTGGCTGTAACCAGGTCATAACTTAACGAAAAATTGATTTTCTTGAGTCTATAACGTGTTATTTTGAAATACGAATCATATGGCAATGGAATCATAATTTTTCAACACCGTATGATAGGTTTAACGAATTATTTACAAACAAACACTGAAGCGGCGAAAATCTGCGGTAAATGGGTCACATGTTTTGGGTCATAACTTTCTGAGTAATTGGAATTTTGCTATGAAATTTGTACTATAGATGACCACTAATTAATGTCGTTGTAATTCTTCAACTGGAATTTCGTCAATCGGACTTACGATGAATTTTAAATGAATTTTTCCATGGACTGTAGTCAGAAAGTGATGAATCTGATTGCAGCCCGGTAAATGAATTTTATAAAATAATTAGTGATGAATTAGAACCCGAAATTTTGACACAATAATATTTGGATCGTTTAAAACATTCTGTAATTTTTGGGGATTTTGTTGTACACGAACTATTCCGGATAACAATTCGAAAACTGCCAAAAATGCACTATATTGCTGAAACTTTTATTGAAGAGTATTTTGAACCTTTTGTGACACTTGTGTTGTCGCTAAACTATGTTGTGATAATTAGCATTGTATGATTAAATGTGCTACGTGCTAGATACGTGTAGAAACTTTGTGCCCTATTTGAAACTACTAATGGACTAACTGGTAATCGTACTAGGACGTGATTGACCGACCTTGACTGTTAGCTATTTTTAAGAGTCAAACCGAGCAACCAAAGGTGAGTTCACACTCTTTATAGGGCATGGGATTCCCGGTGGTTGGGAATGGGTTAAGGAACTAAAACGGAACCTACATATTCTCCTTGGGTAGGATATGTACCTCCATCCTCCATGGGTAGGATGCCAATATTAAACTTGCATATTCTCCTTGGGTAGAATACGTACCTTCGTCCTCCTTGGGTTGGACAACAACCTTTAACTTACTAGACAAAACTCTATCATGAAGTCCCTCATTTTTATATCGACTTAATCGCCGGGCCAATGGCGAGCGGGTCATTAGTTAATAGCATTATTAGGGTTGACAAGCCTCACACCATGCCGGTAGGACGGGCGTGTACTAATGGATCTGGGCACTCAGTCAATGATGATAGACATTGACTTAGGGCACAACTTACTTTCGTCAGTTGTCGATATGGTAACGGTCTAGTGGTTCACATGGGGAAGCCCCCACTGATTATCGACATGGTTTGGGAAACAAAGATACTGGTTTACGAAACAACTTATGGTTTTCAAAACAAACTTGTAAAACTAAACAACCAACTGTGAACTCGCTCAACTTTGTTGTTGACTCATTGTTACATGCCTTGCAGGTCTTTAGGTGCATATTGTTGGAACTTGCTATCTGGGAGGCTGGAGTGGTCATGGGTCGAGATATATGGAATCGCAACACAAGACTAATGGATTTTACATGTGGTTTATAAACACTTAACGAATGAATTATGCTTCCGCTGTACACTGAATTTATTTGCAATGTTGTAACACTTGATGTTATTAAATGAAAGTTTTATTTAAATATATCTATGAGTTCAATATGATTGGTGGCTAGATCTTGGTACGTCACACACCTCGCGGGGGCTTCCGCTTGTGGTATTTTGGGGGTGTGACAGGGGTGCAATCAGTTGCTCCAGGTTAGGGTCGGCTGTAGTGGTTGCTAGGATATGAAAGTTGGCTAGGCTTCTATTAAGCATATCCTGTGTATGGGCATCTGTCTCTCTTTTAGCGGCTGCTAGAACTCTCTGCTCTTGCAACGTTTTCATTCGTTTCCTACGCTCATGTGCTCCCCTACTAAACCATCCTCTCTTTTTAGGAGGGAATGGCTCTTCAGACTGAGCCTTAAACACGAATATTCCTTCTTCATTATCAGCAGAATACCCTGAAAGGGCAGGATGTGAAGAGGCGCCTTCGCTTCTAGGCGAACCGGACAATTGACCATACGTGCTGGATGGTCCTTGGTCGCTCATACTGTAAACTAACAAATAGTCAAATAACACATAACAATAAAATACAATTATGCACGTAGTTCCGTAATTTATTTCCTAACACTTTAGATAAATTTTGGTGTTAGCAGAACACTTCTGTGGATGAATCAGTGGCTTAACTCTGATACCACCTTCTGTCGCAACCCCCATCCCCTGACAAATCCGGGAACGGGAGGCCGCAACCAGTTTTGGTGGTATCTGTATTTTATCCATTTTGGCAGTGGAATTTTCATCAGGACCGTAGTTAGGAAATGTTTTATCAGAGTAAAATACCACACTTTCATAATATTAAACACATGGGATAAAACCCAAGTTTTACATACACACATTTTCATAGGAATAAATTCTATTTTATTTAATAAAAACATCTATTTGTTTTAAGTAACTTTATAGCCACTTTTCCCAGCCTTCAGTGTTGTCCAGCTGGCTTCTATTTGGTTTTCACATGTTGTTACCTGAAACGCGTTTAAAAACATTTTGTAAGTGGGAAATACTGGTGAGTGAATCCCAGTTTAATCAAGTTTAAGGAAAAAACCATTGTATAGTATTGAGGGCGTTCACGCAATTACATTTGTTTCCAAGTCATATCAATTACCACCCACGGTACTGTCAACCCGACTTGTGGTCATGTTACTCCTCGCAGGGCAGTAACAAATTTTATATACAAAACCCCAACATACCGACGATAATTGTATCCTTACAAATACTCAATAACTGTTTAATATATAATTAATCGTGTGAGGTTTTGTAAAAACAGTTTGCAAAAAGGAGATTCCTCACATTGCTGTCTTAGGTTTTCTGTAAGGGTTTCCTGGTGATTATCTATAAATTACACAAACGCACACACGTTAGTATAATAACCCATTTTAACATTAGAAATACCCTCCCTGAGACGGCATTCCAACGACTACGTCGGGCAGAACCACGACAGCCGTTACGGAACCCTAGATCAATCGGGCAGCGTATCTAATACGTATCCAGGGGTGATACTTACAACGGAGCAGAACTTCGTTATTTAGGGGGTATTATGCCCGGAAATCACTTTATCAGTGTGGAAATTCGTAAGAAAGAAAAGAAATGAGATATCGGAAACTGAAGCCGATGCCCATAATTTATAGGGCTGCAATTCGAGTCTCGCGGCCCGCGTAGCAATTCTTCAAGGCCTTCGCAGCCCGCGACGCCAGCTAGGGTAGGCCCTAGCTTGGCTGACTCGGACACTAGACTCGACACGGTTGCGACACGTGGCGGCACCGGAGGTGTCCTGGTGGCCTAGCCGTCGCACCCCGCGACAGCCCCCTTTTTCTTGTTTTTATTTTATTTTTAATGATATAATGTATTTTTGGCTCGGTTTTCGCATACGGGGTATATTTTAGGACGTATTGGGGTATTTTACTATAATTTAGGGTGTCGGACAAATTTCAGGAGGGTTGTTATATTAGTTGATTGTTTGTGTGTATGATGATGAACACCACATAAAGACTTGTTAGATGATGATTAAACACATGATCTAACAAGTATGTGTAAGGATCTTGGAAGATCTATGTTGAGCATATTGTATGTGAAGGATGAACTTGAAAAATAAACATGTTTAAGTGTAGAATTTGATTCTTACAAAGTATGGTTCTTGATAAATGGAAGGTTTGAAAGTTTAAAGTTCTAAAGTGTAGAGATTACTACATGTTAAGCATGGTTTTTATTACTTGAAAATAAATAAACTCATTACATATGTAAAAATGAACTTGTTGAAGTATTTAGAACTTGAGATGTTGAAGTAAATGAATTTTTGCAAAAATGGATGACAAGTTGTAAATTGTGAATTTTTACAAGTTGATTCATATTAAAGAATAAACCATGTTTTTAAGGTTGAAAGAACATGTTAAACACAATGTTAAAAGACTACAAGTTTTTACAAACTTTCAAGTTCATAACTTCATGAAAAATGCATTTTTATACCTATGTTAGGTTTGTAAAATTGTGGTGGATGATTTGTTGAATTTTGAAAAGCTTAAACACATATTTTAAAACATGGGAAACCTCCAATTTCCAAAGGAGACTATGGCGAAATTTTTATAAAATTTAAACACTTAGAAAATATATATTTTTAAGAAGTTATTACAAGTAATCTTGATTAATGGTTTTAAATATAACAATTCCCATAATTTTTTGGTATAAAAATACAAGTAATGGAGGTTGGTTTTCAAAAATAAAAATGATTATAAATATATATTTAGGAAAATATATATTTAGAGATCACATAAACTATGTGCTATGTGTATATTAGTTATACTAAATTTAGGAACTCGAAATAATGCACCCACACAAATACCAAAAATTGTAATTAAAGAACTACAAGAATTATAAGAATTACAAGAATATAAATAGATGTCTTGGGCACAAATATTTGACTTTTTGGATAAATGGACTTATTGGACAAATTATATAAATATTCCGGAATTAAATTTGTATTATAACAAAGCTTTGGTAAATGGTATTTTCCAAACCGAACAAAGGACAAAGTATGTATTTTTACAAGCAATATAAAAATATATCATATGCTGTCAAACATGAAAATACATTATTTTTGAAGTATATGAAAATATTCATTTTCATAAACATTTTAAGAGAATATTATTTTGATGGAAACTAAAATATATATTGTTGGGGTTAATCTTAAATATAAACTATTTCTAAGATATATGTGAACACTTATATTTATCAAGTCTAAAATATAGACATTTTCCATAAACATATCTTAAAATGTATATTTTAAGAATACAAGAATTATGATTATAATTGTGCAAGAATAATATTCCGGAAAAATGAAACGTATATTAAGTGTGAAATACTTAATAAATACAAAAATATACGTATTCCTATACGTACAAATACATACCAACATATACTACCAACGCTTGGTAAAAATACCCTTATACAAGTATTGCACATAACTATGAGAATACAAAGTAAAACACTCAACATACTTGTAACAACCCGCACCTCTGTGCTTGTTACTCTCGCTACATTCGTTACGCCTAGCACTAGAGATTCGGATCATAATGTAACTATATCGCTTACAACGCTACTTCGCATATATCGCATACTTTCAACACCCTATATCGCACATCACAATGCATACGATGACATCGCGCGAGCGCTTAAACTACTCCCCTCGCTCGTCGTAATGGCACGATGACATCGCGTGAGTACTTAAGCTGCTCCCCTCGCTCGTCGTGTGGGTCGCTAACGCAACGCAAACTCGAAATGCAGTTACTTATGCTATGACCTGTTATATATAATAATAATAATAATAATAATAATAATAATAATAATAATAATAATAATAATAATAATAATAATAATAATAATAATAATAATAATATGTGAGTAATAAACATGTCTAAACGCGCACTCGCTAGCACGCGCAACTTAATTTATCATACTGAAACGTAACTTAACACGACGCTACTTATCTCGCTATAACGCTTAAAGTATCCACAATGCTTAAAGCAACAAATCACGTCGAACGAAAACGAAACTTGGAAAACTAACTCACACCAGTCATCGGATCGAATGACCATTCGGTCGAATGATCATCCGACCGGATGACCATCCGATCGGATGGCCAACCGATCGACTGGCCATCCGACCCACGCACTGCACTGCCTTAACTCTCCCTCACCTATAAATAGGACCATTGTGTCTCATTTCAACACTTTGGTTCTCCCATCCGATCACGCGCTCCCAAGTCGCTTCCAGTCACTTTTCACCATGATTCAAGGCATTTTCGTAAGTATTTCTCTCCAAATCTTGTACAATCTTCATCACTACACACTTTTACATCATTCTCCCCATCAAAATCACTGATTTTCCTTCTGAAATCGTCCGATTTGGACATCTTGAAGGTGGTTCTCTCTCGGTTTCTTATGCAAACTATAGTGTGACGTTACCTCATCAAGAATAGTTCAGATCTAAAGGATTTCCAAAAATTTTGACGTGAATCTCCATAAAACTTGGCATTTTCAACCGTTTTTCAACTTTCATACAAAACCCAATGGAATCTAGACTCATTCAGACTCTCTACTTATTTTATAGTTGAGAGCCGGCTTGAAAACGGATTTCCACCGGAGAAGTGACCAACTAACATGTCAGACCTGAAACTTCGTCGGGAACTGTGAAACTGATTGAATGGGGTGATTCTCATCTGATCGGAGGAGCTGGATCTTGGTAGGTTTCCGTTGTCGACACGTCGTCACGCCGTCTCCGTTGACCCTCGAAAACTTTTACTTAGAAATTTTACAAAGTTTGCAAAACAACAAGTTACCCACTCGAATGACCATTCGACTAGGTGACTTGTCCTTTCAGCACTTATACAATTTGATCAAACTTCAAACTATCAAGCTCCCACTCGAATAACCATCCGATCGAATGGCCATCCGTGCGGATGACCATCTGACCGGATGACTTGATTTATGCTACAACGAAAACTTCAAAAGTTTCAGAAACAATTCACAACGCTCACATTTCATTCGAATGGCCATCCGTCCGGATAACCATCCGATCAACTCATCATTCGACACTCATCTCATCCGACACGCTGTTTACGCACTGTTCAACTCTTACACTACTATTCTATGCTCAGGCTAACTCAAACGCGCTTCCCTTCAATCCAATACAGTAGGTGTTTAGCAACTACGAACTACTGTGAGTATACTTGACCCCCTTTTTAAAACGCTTTAAACACACTTTAGGGTGTAACATACGTTCATATCTAAAACGCACTTATCAAAATGCAGTCTATACTCTAAACTATTATCGCATGCGAATAACTGACGTACATATTTACACGTGATGCTTGATACATATGTGCTAGGACTTTTACTCGCGACGTCCCACCTTAGCTAGTATGGTACTATAGTTGGACTCACACCCGACGGGGTCTAGTTAAGGGAACCACGCCCTTTTCGGGATCTCTATCGCAGTCATCGAGTGACTTAGCTGGTAGTATTTGTCTTGTAGTATGTATGTTGTGTGTCTCGTTTATGTTTGTGGAAATTTGCAGCGCTTTTATCGACTTTATACTATTTTAAACCTGTATGCTCGCCAATACTCTTTGTATTGACATTATTTTAACGTATGTTGCAGGTTAATCGCGGACTATCTCGAATCAAGCTAGGAAGTCTAGAAACTCATAATAAAATCTAGGTTGTCGGATTTGTATTGTCTAGGAGAACATGAAATCTGTATAACTGTTTGCTGATATATTTGTTTATTAGTATGGGATAATGAATGCATTAAATATTGTCGCTAAATAGTTGTTATGGATTCTCTTGAGCAATCTGATTCGCCTAGTGCCGCGCCCCGATGATTCCACCATCGGTTGGGGTGTGACAGATTGGAATCAGAGCCATACTATAGGGAATTAGGAAAGACACGACCTAATCTGGGTTTTGATGTCTTAGAATTGACCTAGTCTATAGTCTAAGTACCTACCTTTGAAAAGCTGGCCTATTGCTTCGTGAGAACCCAGTAGGGTTTTTGTACGACCCTAAATGCTGTTATACTCTCATTCGAACTCGTGAAACCTACATCTTCGAATGAACTCCCGCACATACAGCTTCGTACGAATGAGCCTTTCCTAAGGCTGAAAACATACTTTTGCCTTTCCTAAGGCTAACACAATACACACGCTTGACGATACTCGTACACCACAACCGAGTGATCGTGTCGAGATTAGGTGTGAAAACCAAGAACTCTCGACGAGAGCGCTCACTCAGCGCATTATTCTTAGCACGAGAACCTTTCGTTGAGTCAGGAGTGATATCCACACCTCAACAGAAACCTCCATTTCTATCTAGTGGAACTCCCGAATTTATTCGGTGAGCATAACCACAACTAGGAGTGAAGTTGTTAAATCTGGGGTGAAACCCGCATCTTAATGACCCGTTCCACTCCTTAAAATGGTTTTCAAAAGCTCTCACCAAAGTGTCGATTGTACCAACGACTCGATCCGCGTAATAGCTGGAAGGATGAGTGCCGTAACCGCATCCTGGTGAGGGCAGAGTCCATTAGGCCAACGCATGTGTTCGAACTTGTTGGGAATAGTTGATTCACTTTGGGTAGTCGATGTCTAACACCCCAGACACTCCATCTTTTTTTAGCCGCACTCGTCGATTATTACACATCAACGAATTTTACGAGTTTACGATTTTACGCTTTATCGATTTTTCGACTTTACCGCTTTAACGATTTGTCGCTTTTCGCTCCCCGCTTCATACACACAACTCGCATAGCCATCGCAATCTAAAACAAAAGTCGAATGTCCACAACAAAACTAAAGTCTAACAGCTCGCTCTCTATCTTCATCACGTCCTCGCGCAATCTACACAAATATATATATATATATGTAAGTATCTATATTATACGATTGTATGTGTTCTACGTGAGAACTTAGGAATCTCGTGCATCCTATGTGGCTCCTATGTGAATATGAATTACTCTATTACCTGCAACAAATTTTATACGCACTCAGTCGCATCGCATACTCAAAATCATTATGAACAAATCTCACTCCAAATCTCTCTTTGTTTAGATGTCTTCGAACGATTCCACCTCGAGACGTATGACCAAGAGAAGGGCCAGACGACGCGCCGATAAAAGGATCGCCTCACTCGTGGCCAAGGCGCCACAGTCTATTTACGCACTGTTCAACGCTTACGCTACTATTCTATGCTCAAGCTAATTCAGACGCGCTCCCCTTCAATCCAATACAGTAGGTGTTTAGCAACTACGAACTACTGTGAGTATACTTGACCCCCCCTTTTAAACGCTTTAAACACACTTTGGGGTGTAACATACATTCATATCTAAAACACACTTATCAAAACGTAGTCTATACTCTAAACTATTATCACATGCGAATAACTGACGTATATATTTACACATAATGCTTGATACATATGTGCTAGGACTTTTACTCGCGACGTCCCACCTTAGCTAGTATGGTACTATAGTTGGACTCAGACCCGACGGTGTCTAGTTAAGGGAACCATGCCCTTTTCGGGATCTCTATCCCAGTCATCGAGTGACTTAACTGGTAGTATTTGTCTTGTAGTATGTATGTTGTGTGTCTTGTTTATGTACGTGGAAATTTGATGCGTGTGTGGTGGTATATATTTTTATGTGTATTTTTAGCCCTTTTTAACACATTAGCCGAGTTTTTAATTTATAAAACACGATATTTACTAACACCAAACACACATATGGGCAAGTGCACCCATCGTGAGCGTAGTATAGTGTAGGTAAGATACCGAGGTTATCCAAGGACACAAGAGCTTTTAATACCGGTTTATCCTCAACGTCTAATCAAATCAAAAGTTTGGAAAAAGGTTTTAAACTAGAAAATAAAAACTAAAAATGCTGAAAATAAAAATAAAAATAAAAATAAAAATAAAAATAAAAACAGATAGACAAGATGAATCACTTGGATCCGACTCGCCTTTAGTGTAACCTATGATTATTTACGCACTTTTGCACTTTTTATGAGATTATCTTAGTTATAGTAGTAGGCCCCTCTTTTGAGGGTGACGTTACCCTCAACCTAGTAGTTTGAGTCAGCAAGGATACAATCCTAAAGGGTTGGATTATTGAAAGATAATTAATTAAGTTATTAATGCGTAATGTGGTAGGCCCCTCTTTTGAAGGTGACGTTACCCTCGGCTAAGTAGTTTGAGTCAGCAGGGATACAATCCTAAGTAGCTGGGTTAATGTATTAATAGTAGTTTACATATGAGGGGATCAAGAAATTCGAACCCCCGCCATCCAATACCAGTGGGTATTGAAGGAGGTCCTACTAAGCTTGACCCAGGTCCTTGCAGGATCCATACACTGAACAAGGCAAGACGCTTACCAAACCATTCCCTTAACCCCCGACCAGGTAGCCAACATATCTCCATATAGACCGTGGAGATATGAATGGTGTAAATCTTTTATTTTACATAGACAGTAAAATAACGCCAAGACACCACGGACAAATGATAAGGATGATTCACCTTCAACATAAGAAACTAGTTATTAAAGTCATTAATACATAACCAAATAAAAAGTGCGAAAAGATTAAAAATAAAAAATATTACACTAAATGCTTGTCTTCACCAAGTGATGTAAGAGACTTAGGCAAACATGGCCTTTGATTGTCAAGAACTCTTACTATCAATCTTGGATCCCGAGACTACTACACACACTCTATGATGGATGATGGATGATGGTGGTGGATGATGGTGGTGGATGATGGTGTTGTGATGGTGGTGGAGTGTGGGTGAAGTGTGAGAGAGGTGGTTTGCCAAGGGATGAGTTGCAAGTGAGCCAAGCACCCCTATTTATAGCCTGCACAGAAGCCCGGACACGGCCTCGTGTCCATTGGGCACGGCCCCGTGTCCACCCATCTTCTCTTTCTTCATTAAATGCAGTTTGTCCGCATTAGTTGACCACGCCCCCGTGTCCGCTGGGCACGACCCCGTGTGCAGAAGCGTATCTGTACTATCAAGATTTGCTTGGATTCTGCGAATCTTTGCGTTGACCACGGCCCCGTGTCCGGTGGACACGCCCCCGTGTTGGGTGATAGAAGCTTCTACAACTTTGTCTTTTCTGCAGACACTTGGGCACGCCCCCGTGCTCATTGAGCACGGGGCGTGTTCATCCTTCTGATCTCTTGTTTTTGCTTGGAAGATGCTGTCGAGGGGTGGGGCACGCCACGGTTATTCCTTTTCTTGTATTATTGTTAGATTTGGCTGCATTTTTGCTTCTTTTGTTCATTTAAGCTATTTTAATCCTGAAAATACAAAAGGAAGACAAAAGCACAGTTTTTCCAACATTAGTACTAAAAAGGGTTAGTTTTATGCCTTATTTGATGTAATTTATAATGTTGCATTTTGCACACATCAAATACCCCCACACTTGAATTTTTGCTTATCCTCAAGCAAAACTCTTTATTTTATGTCTTACACACCCAAATGGAATGGGTAGAAGAGAAGGTTTTTGGCTTGTCATAGAGTGTCGGAATTCCAAGATTCTTTATTAGGTTTTATTTTTATTTTATTTACAATCCTATTCGTTATGATTTAGTTAGAGCATTACATAAGAGAAATTATTTATTTGGGCATAACATGCCTCTTTAAAATTCCATTTATATACAAGTTCACATACCTCACGGGAGATCACTCAACACTCGACCGAAGATGTATTTTTGTGAAACGCTCGGGACTGACATGGAACTTACTTCTACCATAGGCTTGCCAAGCAATCAATCCTCCTCCTTTTTAACTATAAACCTTTGTATATATCAAGAGGACTTTGGGAAAGGGTTAGGCTTGGGTTAAAGGTAGGTGGTTGGGTTAATGGTTAGTAGAAAAGGGCGAAAGGCGTAAAAAGCGTCGGTTTTCGTAAAACATTTTGTTTTTGTGACTTTTTATTTCAATGAAGCATTATTCAAACAAGCCTTCTTTTGATGAGCTTTGTTTGTTTATTGCTATCTTCATTTTTCTTTTCTTCTCTATATTTTTTTATAAGGAAGTCACAAGAAAACCGAGCTTTGTTACTAAAATAAAGGGTTTAAAATGAAAAAGGGGTTTGGTGGGTAAAAGGGTGTTTGTTTTGGGTTTAGAAATGAAAATGTTTAGGCTCAAAGGGGTTAACTTGGGGGATTTTGGGTAGGTGGTAAAAAAAATAATAATGGTGTTGAAATAAAAAGGGTTAGTCCTAATGCCTCCATCACTTACTTACTTGGGTTTAAGTTGGTAAGGACCGGGAATATATCGTCATGGCAAGTTCTAGAGTCGTAGGAAACCAAGCGGCTATTCACACAAGAAATGAAAAATGAACATTTAGTTTAAAGATGTGTATTTATATGCTCAATAAAGGCTCAAAACTCACTTTTTGTGGGAATGGGTTTTTATGTGATCAAGTATATATAATCAAATTTTAACTAGATTTGTTATGCAGTTTCATAATTTTCTTATGTTGGTTATTTTTATCACGACGCTATCGGTTGTAAATTTATAAAGATAAAACCTTTTTAGAACTTGTTATTCCCAATTTAAACCAAGACAAGTAAAAAACGAAAAGTTTTTGAAAAAAAATTGGGGTGTTTAGCGGTTCCAATAGAGTTTTGTGTAAGGATTGTAATTAGGACTTGCAAAATTCAAGGTTTTAGCATCCCCCCACACTTAAATTACACATTGTCCTCAATGTGTCCCAAAAAATTTTTTTTGAGGTTGATTGAATGTGTAAAAGTTGTGAAAAAGCAAGAATTTATGTTACTGGGCGTTTGGACACGACCCTGTGCTTGCTGAGCACGACCCCGTGGTCAGATTGCCAGTAACAGAAACTTACAAAAGGTGGGCATAGGGGCGTGGCCGATGAACACGACCCCGTGTCTGGTGAAAATCTGCATAAATTAAGCAAACAGCAGGTCTGGGCGATTGGGCACGGGGGCGTGTCGGATGGGCACGACCCCGTGTGGATAAACTGTAAATGTGTAAAACAGGTTTCTGTCTTCGGTTTTGCTGTCCCGGCTTTAGTGGCACTAATGTTTAGTGCTCTAAGCCTCGTATGTACCTGTTTAACTAATAAATGCCACACCAAACAATAGCCAACATCCTAAATTACCATTGTTCAACCATCCATACCACAAGTTAAAAAGAAAAGAAAAAGGAAATGCGGAAATTAAAAAGTGTTAGAGAAAGTAAATTGTTCAACAAGCGGCACGCAGGCCGGAAATTTTTCATAAGATAGGGGGTTAACCTGTGAGACCTCCAACCATGAACCGCTACCTCCACTCCTCCCGCTCAATCCATGTCCTCGTCTTCATCATCATCACCTCCTCCGTGGCCCGCCATATATTCTCGGATGTTTCCAATGTCCTCTTGCATGTCGGAGATATTTCTCTCTATTGCTCCGACCCGGGCATATGTGTTGTTGGCCATGTTGTAGGTGTTCCTGGTGCACATGTGGTTTTCCTGCAATAAATCATGTAAACTATGAAAGTTAGGAAAACCGCCTCCTTGAGAGGAGGATTGACCCGGATCACCCTGGGGCTGGTAGTGGTACTGAGGAGGAGGTCGGATGTGTGGTGCGTGTAAGACGAGTGCCTCTTGCGGGTTCCATGCATGC
Organism: Helianthus annuus; assembly: GCF_002127325.2. Taxonomy (NCBI): domain Eukaryota; kingdom Viridiplantae; phylum Streptophyta; class Magnoliopsida; order Asterales; family Asteraceae; genus Helianthus; species Helianthus annuus. Next base: position 82,526,113 of record NC_035441.2, read on the forward strand.
CCCTGGACTCTCTAAAAGCTGACAGTCCCGTCATCCGCTTCATTAATCAAGTTCTTGGAGCGGCATATGACCATGTCTACTCTCCCCGACCATGGGCTCTTTTGGAAATTCCTTGGCATCCTATCAACAAAGTGTTTGAAGAGGCGATAGATCCACCCTCCAAAGAAGATACGAGTCGGGGGAGTAGCAAGTTGGTTCCAGTGCATGTTTCGGAGTAGTAGGTATGGAACATCAAGGTTGGTGCGGGTATGAATGCAATGGAGGACCACCAGATCTCGTAACCCGACAACGCCGCTACTGTCGTGCCTTTGGCTAAGAGAGTAGGTGAGGATCCTATGGATGTAGCGGTAAAGAGGGTCTCTCAGCTGCGTGCTCTTAGTTCTGCTTGGATTATAGTTGCCATCTCCTATTTGCGCCCAGGCAGCCTGGCGTTGGTTTTCTGGAATTTCACGTAAACCCCTAGTGTTTTCTTCATCCCCAGCATCTTCCTCCGCATACAACCCAACTATTGCCCCAAACTGTGCCATCGAGATTGAGTACACAGTCCCCCCACATCGGAATTCTACCCCATCATTATCAAATGGATCGGCTCTCATTTTGAAAGCGAATGTGCTGTAGAATTCCATGTTGTATTCATGGACTGAGCAAAGCCGGGTGCACAGGGCGGCTCTTAGTGGGCCGGTGACGAGGTTGTTAAATCGGTCCAGCTGGTTCACTGCTCCTAGAAGATCCATGCATACTTGTCGTGGGTACTCCTCCGGCCTGGTTCTAAGCACATCGTATCTTGCTTTAGCATCCAACTCATTTGCATTGAACCGAGTGAATTTCTTGGCCATCTAAAAGAAAACACGAAACAATTAGCAAGAAATAGTGAAATTTTCGGAATAAAACTGAAAACAGTCGGCTGAACACGGCCCCGTGTTCAGCGGACACGCTTCGAGTTGGCCTGAAACTGGCTGGACACGCCCTCGTACTCAGCGAGCACGACCCCGTGTCCAGACTTGTGTTTCCCAAAAATCCCATTTTCGACCCGGTCCCGAAAACTTGAAAATATTTGGTCCAGTAGGGGCGGTTTTCCCCGAAAATGAAACCCCAAGTGCCGTTTTTCTCAAAACAAACCGTTTACCCCTTTAATTTTATCTTTTTCGATTCAAAAACAAGGGTTTGGGGTTTTAGTGAGAAATTGGGCAAATCTGCAAACAATACAAGTTGATTTACTCCCTATAACATGTATCTAAACTAATGTTAACAGATCTAAGCAAAAATTCGAGGTTCGATCCGGATAAAGTTCAAGAACCCTAGATTTTTCCTCAAATTTCTGATGTTAAACTACATGCAAGTGCTTAATCTAACTGCTAATGATGATAGAATCATACCTTGATGTTGTTGGAAGTAGAGGAGACGTCGAAATCTTGCAGAAAAATCGCCTGAACCAGAGAGTTTTCGGGGAAACGAGGCGTGTGGAATGAAGAAACTGTTTTGAAAAGGGGGTTTTATCCCGACAGTTGCGCGGACACGGCCTCGTGTCCAGCGGACACGGCCCCGTTGGCGGGCAAAAGTAAATTTTTTTTAGTGCTCGTGTGAGTGCCTTGTTTCCCAAAACTTGGTTAGAAGACTTACCGATTTAAATGTCACCCCTCTTGTTCGTAACTTACAAGGTATGATGTTGATGCTTTCATTCTTCGACCGTTTGAAGTGAGATTTCTTCCTCCTCATCCTCAATGAATCCTTGATAGAGCTTCAGCCGTTGGCCATTGACTTTGAATGGAATTCCATTTCGAGATTTAATTTCGACTGCACCGTGTGGGAAAATACGGGTGATGGAAAAAGGTCCTGACCACCTAGACTTTAATTTACTAGGAAATAATCGAAGTCGTGAATTAAACAATAGAACTTGATCTCCCACCCGAAATTCATTAGGTTTAATGTGTATATCATGCAAATTTTTCATTCTTTCCTTATAAATTTCGGAGTTAGAGTATGCATAATTCTTTAATTCGTCTAATTCATTTATTTGACAAAATCGATTTTTACCAGCAAATTCTAAATCCAAGTTTACATTTTTAATCGCCCAGTAGGCTTTGTGTGCTATTTCTACTGGCAAATGATAGCTTTTTCCATAGACTAGCTTATATGGGGTTGTGCCTATTGTTGTTTTATAAGCAGTTCGAAAAGCCCATAAAGCGTCATCTAACTTATCTGCCCATTCCTTTTTATTTAACCCTATGGTTTTTTCGAGTATTTGTTTTAAACCTCTATTAGTCACTTCGGCTTGTCCATTTGTTTGAGGTTGATATGCCGTTGAGACCCGGTGATAGACCCCATATCTTGTTTAAAAAATTTCAAGTTAAATGTTACAAAAATGGGTACCTCTATCACTTATTAATGCTTTTGGTGTTCCAAAACAAGAGAATAATTTTTTCAGAAATCTTACCACGACTCTTCCATAATTTGTTGGAAGTGCCTCGGCCTCGGCCCATTTAGACAAGTAATCTACCGCCACAAGTATATATTTGTTTCCTTTTGACGGTGGGAAAGGTCCCATAAACTCAAGTCCCCACACATCAAAAAAATTAACAAACAAGAATGCTGTTTTGTGGCATTTCGTTTTTGGAAGAAATATTACCTGATCGTTGGCAAGCATCACAAGCCTTGACAAGACTTTGGGCGTCTTTGTAAATGGTTGGCCAATAAAATCCTGAATCAAATCCCTGTCGTGCGGTACTAGCAGCACCATGATGTCCTCCGTATGGACCTTCATGACAATGGCGGAGAATTCTTCTTGCTTCACTACCATGTACGTATCGGCGGATGAGTTGATCGGCACACATTTTGAAAAGATAAGGATCTTCCCAAAAATAATGCTTTACATCAACAAAGAACTTTTTTCTCTGATGATGTGGCCATCCTTTTGCGACTATGCCGCTAGCTAGGTAGTTAGCATAGTCGGCATACCATGGCTCTTCTCGGTATTCCGCCTTTTCCAGGGACTCCATTGGAAATTTTTCATTTATTTGCTCGTTCCTGGTTGCCTCCAAAGTTGGGTCTTCTAGGCGCGAAAGATGATTTGCTGCGGTGTGTTCTGCTCCTCTTTTGTCTTTAATTTTAATGTCGAATTCTTGGAGGAGTAGAATCCACCGAATCAAACGCGGTTTAGCATCCTGTTTCTTGAAGAGATATCGAATGATTGCATGATCTGTATAGACTATTGTTTTAGAAAGAACAAGATAAGAACGAAATTTATCAAAAGCAAATACCACGACTAGTAACTCTTTTTCTGTTGTTGTGTAATTTTCTTGTGCATCGTTAAGTGTTTTACTAGCATAATAAATTGGGTGAAAATGATTTTCTTTTCTTTGTCCCAAGACAGCTCCAACTGCAAAGTCACTTGCATCACACATGATTTCGAAAGGTAATTTCCAATCGCGCGCTATCATGATAGGTGCATTGATTAGCATTTCCTTTAGTGTTAGAAATGCTTGGTTGCAATCCTTGTCAAAGATGAAAGGGGCATCTTTTTCAAGTAATTTTGTTAGAAGTCTTGAAATTTTTGAAAAGTCTTTGATAAATCGTCTATAAAATCCGGCATGCCCTAGGAAACTTCTGATAGCTCTAACGGAGGATGGGGGTGGTAATCGAGAAATAGTGTCTATTTTTGCTCGATCAACCTCCATTCCTTCGCTTGAGATTTTGTGACCGAGTACTATTCCTTCCATTACCATGAAATGGCATTTTTCCCAGTTAATGGTGAGGTTGGTTTCCTCACAGTGGGATAGCATTCGTTCAAGGTTATCTAGGCATTGGTCGTATGAATCTCCAAAGATAGAAAAGTCGTCCATGAAGACTTCCATAGTCTTTTCTATCATGTCATGGAAGATGGCCACCATGCAACATTGGAAAGTTGGGGGGGCATTACATAGATCGAACGGCATGCGTCGATAAGCAAAAGTTCCATAGGGACATGTAAATGTTGTCTTTTCTTTGTCTTCGGGTGCTATCGGGATTTGAAAGTAACCTGAAAAACCATCCAAGAAACAATAAAATTTATGACCGGATAATCTTTCTAACATTTGATCAATGAAGGGTAAAGGGAAGTGATCTTTTCTTGTTGCTTCATTTAATCGCCTATAATCTATACATACCCTCCATCCTATGATGGTTCTCATTGGTATTAATTCATTTTTTTCGTTAGTTATTACCGTCATACCTCCTTTCTTTGGAACTACTTGGACGGGACTTACCCAAGGACTATCGGAAATTGGGCAAATAAGTCTGGCGTCAAGTAGTTTGATGACCTCATTTTTAACCACTTCTTGGACATTTGGATTTACTCTACGTTGTGGTTGTATTACCGATTTGTAGTCATCATTCATTAAAATTTTGTGCGTACACATGGAAGGACTTATTCCTTTGATATCTACAAGCTTCCACGCGATCGCATTTTTGTGTTTTCTCAAAAGTGTAATTAATCTTTCTTTTTCTAAGCTAGATAACTTAGACAAAATAATTACAGGTAATTTACCATCTTTGTCTAGAAAAGCATATTCCAAACCTTTCGGAAGTTCTTTGAGCTCAAGAGGTGGGTCTTTTGGAGACTCCTTATTTGGTTGCTCATTTTTATCGAGAACCACAAAAGTTTGTTCTATGGCGACCTCTTCTTCAACAAAGTGGTCAATTTCTTCACTTGTATCAGGTGGTTCATCTTCATCTTCAATTAGGGGGTCATTATTGCCGAATGGATATTTCATTGAGCGCTCAAGATCGACACTCTTTTTAAATGCCCCTAATTGAATAGATAGATTGTTGTGCTTCTGGTTTTTCAAAGCTTTGTGGGTTTTTACAAAAGGTCATCGCAACACTAGAGAAGCGTCATCAAGGATGACAAAGTCGGTTGGGATTACCATTTGATTTGTTTGGACCAAGACATCTTCAACTACCCCTATTGATTTTATTACCTTCCGATTGGATAGAAAAATGGGTATTTGAAGTGGAGAAAAATCACTAATACTTAATTTTTTGAAAATGTAGTTTGGCATTATATTAACATAAAGATCTTTATCAATTGTGACATTACTAATAAAGGAATTTTGAAAAAACACGGAACCGGTTTAATGTTAATTTCAAATGGATCTTCTTTTATTAGTGAAGTTTGATCATTTGTTAACCTAATGTTTACCGTTTCGTCAATTTTAGTGTTAGTGTTTAACTCTTTTAAAAACTTAGCATGAGTGGGTACTAAACAATGATTTTCAAAAGAAGGTTACAAGAGATCAATTTCTTCAAAATTAGACTCTTCTTGAATCTTAACGTTATTGGACTCACCTTTTTCGTTGTTTAACTCATGTGTCGGTTTTTCACTTATTTGTTCTTCCATTTTTTCATTTTCAACTATCTCTTTTATATTCAATTCTTCTCTTGCGCGGGACTCCGCTTCCTTTGTGCGTGATTCTTTTATGCATTGTTCGATAGTTTTAATTTTTTCTATTATCCTATCGGCTATGTCGGTGATAGAGTAAGGATCGGGATCTTTAAAGCTTGAATCCGAATGTTCGATCCTTTGTTCCTCATAATACTCATAGGAAGTAGATGGTTCACACCATTGTTCTTCATTGTAAGTATATGATGGATAAGGGTTGTAATTTTGTTCTTCATAATACTCATATGAGGTGGGTTGTTCACGCCATGATTCCTCATAATAAGTATATGAAGGTGGAGGCTCATATCATGGTTCCTCAAAGCATGAGTATGAAGGCTCATACCTTGGTTCATCAAAATATGAGTATGAGGGAGGAGGTTCACACCTTTAGTCTTCATAGGATGTGTATGAAGTCGATGGCTCGTACCTGGGCGCCTCATAGTAGGTGTATGAAGTGGATGGTTGAAATAAGTCACAATACTATACCGAGTGTGGGTCACCACAAATGCTGCAATAGTATTCCCTATAATCATCCTCCTCATAGGTGTAGTTGTAATCTCCTGAGTATTGATCCATAAGAATCACTCAGCAGACCACAACAGAGTCTCGAGACCAGAAAACCAAAATAAAAATGGAAACAGAGGCTGGACACGGCCCCGTGTTCAGTGAGCACGGCCCGTGTTCAGAATCTGTATCTGGGCGTTTTAATAAAAGTTACTGGTTTTCTGCAGCACAGGGGCGTGTTCAGTGAGCACGACCCCGTGTTCAGACTCTGTATCTGGGAGTTTCTAAAAAAATGTGCAGCACGACCCCGTGTTCAGTGAACACGGCCCGTGTTCAACCTACTGTAAATGCAAAACTAACTAAAATGCAGAAAAATGTGCGCGCGTTTTGAAAAGGTTTTGAAACACTGATTTGGCTGTCGATTTTAAGCTTTCTTAAAATCATGGTGTCCCCGGCAACGGCGCCAAAAACTTGATGCGTGTGTGGTGATATATATTTTTATGTATTTTTTAGCCCTTTTTAACACATTAGCCAAGTTTTAAATTTATAAAACATGATATTTACTAACACCAAACACACATATGAGCAAGTGCACCCATCGTGAGCGTAGTATAGTGTTGGTAAGATACCGAGGTTGCCCAAGGACACAAGAGCTTTTAATATCGGTTTATCCTCAACGTCTAATCAAATCAAAAGTTTAGAAAAAGGTTTTAAACTAGAAAATAAAAACTTAAAAAATGCTGAAAATAAAAACAAAAATAAAAATAGATAGACAAGATGAATCACTTGGATCCGACTCGCTTTTAGTGTAACCTTTGATTATTTCTGCACTTTTACACTTTTTATCTTAGTTATAGTAATAGGCCCCTTTTTTGAAGGTGACGTTACCCTCAACCCAGTACTTTGAGTCAGCAACGATACAATCCTAAAGGGTTGGATTATTGAAAGATAATTAATTAAGTTATTAATGCGTAATGTGGTAGGCCCCTCTTTTGAAGGTGACGTTACCCTCGGCTAAGTAGTTTGAGTCAGAAGGGATACAATCCTAAGTAGTCGGGATAATTTATTAATAGTAGTTTACATATGAGGGGATCAAGAAATTCGAACCCCCACCATCCAATACCAGTGGGTATTGAAGGAGGTCCTACTAAGCTTGACCCAAGTCCTTGCAGGATCTATACACTGAACAAGGCAAGACGCTTATCAAACCATTCCCTTAACCCCCGACCAGGTAGCCAACATATCTCCATATAGACCGTGGAGATATGAATGGTGTAAATCTTTTATTTTATATAGACAGTAAAATAACGTCAAGACTGTCACACCCTGACTTTTGCGGAAGTGTGATTATGGTGTGACTTTCTTCATATCATTGCATTCAATCATAACATCAACTATATGATAAAACCATAGGATTGTCATCCATTAAATAAGTTTAAAAACATAACAACATCGTTTTAAAGCGTAGACTTAAAATTCAAGTTTTACAAATCATACAATTGGTTTATAAATTCATTAAAGACTCGTAAAAAGATACTAAATAACGCCAAGGTTTGGATGACGTGTCTCGTCCAGGAATAAGACACACTAACCAAACTCAAAGACCATGGATGACATCTTTATTAGTTAACGCAGCATAAAAGCTTCCAACGCCCGCCAGATCCACTTACAAATTCCCTGAAATACATGTAGTTTGAAAAACATCAACAAAAGTTGAGCGAGTTCATGTGTTCGTTTGTGTGTATGTATAAACCTTTGAAAAATGTTATAAGTATGTATGTAAGTCCCTTGTATGTAGCAATAAGGAAAAAGAGATCACCAATGGTTTGCAAGGCCATTGATATGTGTGAAGTGATGCAGGAAGACTCAAACCTAGCAGATTTTGGCGTCAGGCACATAGTCACCTCATGGTCCACTCAGCGGACTCAGGAGTGGGGCTCGCTACACCCGAATAGATCTATCACTCATGTCCCTCGGTCCTACAACGAGGATTAATGGCCTTAAGTTCCACCTACTCACTCACATGATCTAAGTAGTAAAAACCCTCCCTACGTTAACCATACCATGTAATAAATGTTTGTAATATTTGTCGCATGTATTTCACCCCTGAAGTATAAAACTGAAAATAGTAAAGAGAAAAGGGGGAAACATGAACTCACTGTATTGCGTCTTCAGTATGTGTAACCCAAGTCTCCTCAGCCAACACGACTACCTACAGTGGACTAACGCCTATTAGACGAACGGGCCGTGCCTTTGCTTAGTATGAAGGTTTTTGAGTTACGCTTCTTGTGTTTCCAAAATTATTCCAGGTTATATTTATTAGTTAAAATATTTATTTGAACTTTAAATTATAGTTAATGTTTGGAATAATCGTTAACCAATATTTCGTATTCCTACATCTCAAGTATTTTAACTTCGTATTTCCTTCCCAAGGGTGGGGGTATTTATACATGTACGCTTTATAATTCTGAAAAATATATTTTAAGTCTCACTTAGAAAATATATTTTAATCACTTGTCTATAACATTTTAATTCCAAAATATATATATTTTTCCCAAAAATATTATATTTTACCTCATACATTTTCCAAAATAATACTTTATCAAAATATACGTATGAGAGTATTTTCCGAAATATACATAAGTTACGTTTTAGCGTGTCGTAAAGCAACAATGCTTGTGTAACTTAAATATTTATTTTGTGAGAGCGTTGGTATTATTTTGGAGTCGTAATTTCATGGTATTTTCAAGTTATATTATTTTTACCCTAAAAATAATATACCTAGTGCACAGAATAACAAACAATCACACTAGCATTTTAGTATAAAAAATATATTCTAAATATATATTTATCAAATCTTATTTACGAAAATCCACCTTCGGTACTTGGTAATTTTGAAATAAAAATGATGGCGAAGTTTATTTAGAAAAATAAAGTTAAAAATATATTTGCAAACTCTTGTTAGAAAAATATTTCTAAGTGTTAAAATTCTAGAAAAATTTCGCCAGAGTTTCGTTTGTAAATGGAGGCGTCCATGCTTACTAGCATATCATTTTCTTTTGTAAAATCACTCAAACAATTAACAACCAACAATATGCAATTTCTAATTACCAAGGCATAAATCATAAACTTATGAACTTGAAAAATTTATAAAAACGTGTAGTAACTTACTAACATACTTAGTAAGTCTTGTTACCTTTAAAAATGTGATTGGTTCTTTAAAAACTTTATTTTTAAAGAATTTGTTTTTCACAACTTATAGTCAAAATTTCTAAAAATATTTCTTTGTGAAATTTTCTTTTTACACAAGTGTTCCTACACTTGTTTATCCACTAAAAATGCGATTAGTTTATGTAAGACCCAAGTTTTAACAAAACTCTTTTTTTTCACTTGGTTCTTTCGAAAAACCACTCGTAGATCTTTAGATCTACAAGTTTACAACCCATTTTGATCTTTATTTTTCAAGAAAACATGTATGTAATCAAGTTCAAGAAAACATGAAGATCTAAGGCACTTACTACTAGCACAAGGCTAGGGGAGTTCAAAAAGATAAATGAAGTGGATAAAAGCAAATGGTGATGGTCCTTCAACTTCCGAAAGCTCCAAGCTTACTTATACACCTTCTAACACCCTTGGATATGTAGAATTGGATGAAGATGGTTGAATGATGGTGGTGTTGTGGTTGTTGTTCTTGGCCGTAGGTATGAGGGTGAGAAGGAGAGAGTATGGTGTGTGGATGTGTGATGAAAAATGAAGGGTTATGGTTTAGTAGGTTATACTTATATCCACCAAATGTTATGTCCATTGGTTTAAGTGTTTAGGAAAGTAGAAACAATATCAAATAAAATAACTAAACAAATCACAAGTGGGCCATGTTGTCTAGCCGTGAGCAAGGTGGGGGGGGGGGTCTTGGTTAGTTTGTAAGTATTAGTTAGTTTACATAGTTAGATTTCAAGTACATAGTTAGGTTAATTAGTTACTAGATGTTATGTAGTGTTTTATGGTGTTCGGGGTCCATAACTAGTTCATAAAAATAAAAATAATGCTTCTAGCATTATTTTGGTGTTTCGGGTAGTGTCCTGTTGTTCGGTTCGATACCGTTCCGTTAAAGTGCTTAATTAGTCCGTAATATGTCTTTTATATAGCTTTTAGTGACACTTTTAATTCCCAACACTTTGGAAAGTATCTAGGACTATTTTGCCAAGTTTGTGCACTTTACTAGCATAGTTAAATGCTGAATTTTGTTCATTAAGTGCAGAATTCTACATCTAAAGTGTGTTTTAGACACTTCCTGGCACTATAACTACCACCTAGTGATGCAGTTTTATGGTCCTCACTTCCCTACACTCCCTACTAGTGTAGTATTCTATCTCTGGCTCACACTAGCCTCAAAAACATTGTCTGTCTAGGTGCTGGCATTGTCAGCATGTTTCTGGGTTATCCGTTTAGTGTGCTAACCGTGCTTTGTAAATCAAGTTTGTTACTAAAGTTTGTATGAAATAAGTGGAGGGACAGTATAAAATGTGATGCATATGTATGTATGTAACAGAAAACAGAAAGCAGTTTAATCACAGTTGAAATCAAGCACAATCATTAAGCACAAATTAAATATTAATTAATTGTACGGATACCTGTAAATGTGAGGGTTGTCACATTCTCCCCCTGTTAAGAAAATTTCGTCCTCGAAATTTGTACTACCTTAACTCCTTATGGTTACGTCACACGTGTGTGTATATGAATAATACCGAGGTAAATAATCACTAAACCGCATTAAACCTTACTCACCTCAGGTGAGTCCAAGAATATATAACAATTTGAATCCTATGGTTAAAAGGTATGTACTTTTGGCCTTTGATGTCAAAGGTACAAGACGTAATTGACGTATAGTCTAGTGTAATCCAGCTAGCAGGGGGTTTCGCAAAGGAGGAGTTTTGGCTAATAAGATTCTCAAACGATCGATCGCAATACGCAAACGAGTTTTCACAAACCATAGCATCTGCTATATGGATTCAAAATCAATAACTCAAACGTGATAGTAACGTGAAAAAGGATCTGTCAACTTCCGAAGAAATGAATGGTAAGGTTTAGTGTGTTGACATCCTTAAATTTCAAAGGTACACTGAATGAAATACAAGCGAATCTGGTGTATTATTGTCGTGATTCGTAGTTGCATCAGAAATGTTTAAATGACAAGTCAAACGAAAGTATATGCAGTTTTGCGTGAAACGGTTGACCATGATTAGCACAAGCTACAAGTTTGTAATGACACCACGAGGTGTCGTAATGACATAATTCAAGTATAGTGGTGACTGAACAAATTCACCGTGTTGGAAATCAAGTGATTATGTACCGAACAAGCCTGAAGATTTGGTTTACACAATGTCATAGTGTTTTCAGTCGAATATGGAACATCAATGAGCCACTGTTTTTGGTTGAAGGTGGGAAAACAATAATTACCACAGGGTGTTCAATTTATAACGAAAGAATCGTTCGGAGGTACATTGGGATATGAAATGAATCTATGTACCATTGTTTTGACACGCAACTGTGTTGAGATCGTTTTAATCGTGTTGAACAGAACGGATCTAGAGCAAGTCAATAAACAACTAAATCCGTATATATATATATATATATATATATATATATATATATATATATATATATATATATATATATATATATATATATATATATATATATAGGGGGCTGCTAGAATGAGAACCACCCCGAGTTGTAAGAACCGCGAGAACTACACCCCACGGAGCGCTGTTCGCCATGATTTTTTTTTTACAAGTAGATGTGTGTATTATAAACACAGCCGTCAAAAAATCATGGCGAACGGCGCTCCGCGGGGTGTAGGTTTTTACACCACAAGTTTGGTGTTTTTTAATTTTTTTTTCTTTTTTCCTTTTTTTTCACCAAACTTGTGGTGTAAAAAACTACACCCCATGGAGCGCCGTTCGCCATGATTTTTTACGGCTGTGTTTATAATATACACATCTACTTGTAAAAAAAAATCATGGCGAACGGCGCTCCGTGGGGTGTAGTTCTCGCGGTTCTTACAACTCGAGGTGGTTCTCATTCTAGCGGCTCCCTATATATATATATATATATATATATATATATATATATATATATATATATATGGTATGTAACTGATACGCGCAAAATGCAACATATAAATTATATCAATTGTGGCATAAAACTAACCCATTTTAGTACTAATGTTGGAAAAAGTGTGCTTTTGTCTTCCTTTTGTATTTTCAGGATTAAATGAGCTCAAATTAACAAAAAAAGCAAAAAGACAGCAAAATCTAACATAAATACAAAAAAAGGGACAAAAGTGGATTGCCCGACCCCTCGACAGCATCCTCCTAAGCAAAACAAAGAAGGCAGAAGACTTGTGACACCTCAGGAAAACCAGTAAACGAACGATATAACTTACCTAGCTTCCTCAGTGAGTGCGTACCAAATTTCGGGACGAAATTTCCTTTTAGTTGGGGATACTGTGACAACTCGTAATTCGAACCTTTGTTGTGTAACGATACATGCTTATGTGAACTATTATAATTATTGATTGTTATGATTTTGTGTTGTGGAATGTTATTTTGTATGTGATTATGTTACTTGACCCGAAACCGCACAACATGAACCAATCGCACAACACAACACACAACTACACAAGCCGATTGGGCTTTGCACTAGTAATCGGACAAGGGGCAGCCCAAGTGAGGGCCGGCCCACTTCTCTTGTACGTATAAAAGACCCACCTCTAGGGTTGTTCTCCCATTTTTGTTACAACACTTGTACACACAAAACCCTAGTGCTTATCCTCTCTCAACACCCGACGGCAACAACCCTTTGGGATTGAAGATCTTGCCTTTCACTCGGCTCACCTCCCCTTGTTTGATTTCAACCGGTTAGTGTTTATCTATTTGATTCTATGTTGCATGTTGTTATGATTTCCATGATCTGGTAGGATAGCTAGGATTGCATGATGAACAATAATAGTTATATGATAATGTGTTGAGAATCGGATTGAATGATAATAGATGTAATCGACTATTGTGTCCCGTTTTCAGATCGTTTACGTGTTGTATTAGGGGCGAATGAATGAAATCGGCTGTATGATCATGTGTCGATAAATTAGTGTTCATGTTTTGTTGAGGATTATGGTTCATGTTATGATTGTATTAGGGTTCATAGGAATTAGCAATTGATCTCTTGGTTTGAATCGAATATGGATTGGTGGGGGAACTGTTAGTCGTGTTATTGAAATGGAAATTATTGATTGGTCAAAAGGAATTGATTGTGTTGTAACCGAATAAAGCATAAAATACGGAATTTAAAACTAATCGCACAAGGTGTATAGTTGCACAAGCTTTGCCAGTCGCACAAAACATCCTCAATCGCACAAGGTTTGACTGGACCGCACATGTGTTATGTTTGTTTACTGCTGGGCCGGATGGTTAACTGGGCTGGATTGATCCAATCGCACAACTTTACTCGGATCGCATAAGTCACGTAATTGATATTAGTTGGGCCATAGTTGTCGTAGATGGTTACCGTTTTGTTATTGGGCCAAACAAGCCCAAATCACTCGCACAAGGCCCATTCAGTCGCACAACCCAATTCAGTCGCACAAGGCCACTGTTGGGCCGAGCTTACTGTTGTATCGCACAAGTCAATCCGATCGCACATGATGTTTGGGATCGCACAAGATTGTTAATTGTTTATTGTTGTTGGGCCGTGTAAGCTATTGGATCCCTTAGATTATTTAGACCGATTACCATTGGGCTTATCTTATTCGCGCATAATTTGATTGTTAAAGTGTTGCCATGATCTACGTGCTTGAAATGTGTTAGCTGTGTGAAACATACGTGTATTACTTGAACCAAACCTGACTTGTATGATAAACGTGCTAGGACGTGGTTGATCACATTGTAGCTCAACTGAACTTTTGTGTATCATACCGAGCAACCCCAGGTGAGTTCATTGCATTTTCTCAAGCATGCGTCCCGGTGGTTTGGGACAACTAGTAAACATTCGGAAGGGAAACATTGGGTAAACAACTTAATCGGTTTTGGTTATTGCCTGGAGGGCAATGGGGTAATTAGTTGATAGCGCTATTAGGTGGGAAACCTCACACCGGGCCGTAAGGACGGGGGTGAACTAATTATCTGGGTTTCACTATGGTTGTTTAGAGGCACACTCCTCGGTTACGTAAGGGCGTTTTCCCTAGGGTAACTAACCGAACAACATAGTGGGTTGCTAAGAGGCACACTCCTCGGTTACGTAAGGGCGTAGTCCCTAGGGTAACTAACTTGAGCAACATCGTAACACAACATTGAATCGCATTAACATATAACTGGTAACACAACACGTTAACGAAACCTTGAACTCACCAGCGTAGTCTGACACACTTGTTTGCATGCTTGTAGGTCGTTAATCTTGGGACATGGACTTGCTATCTGGAAGTGCTGGAGTGGTCATGGATCGAAGCTATTGGATTACTTATAGTTGAAACATTGGTTTTGAGTTTTATCATGAAACAATTGCTAATCGACTTATCATATGCTTCCGCTATATGACTCTTGGTGAATCGATATTATGTTTGACATTTAATTTTGGAAATTAATGACATGTTTTATTTAAAAATCTATCATTGGTTCAACGTGATTGGTGGCTCAGACTCTGATGTGTAACACGCCTCGCGGGGTTTTCGCAGGTGGTATTTTGGGGGTGTTACAGTTTGGTATCAGAGCCACTGGTTATAGTGAACTAGGTTTTAAAATGTTTTGTAAAACTAGACTATAACCGAACAACTTCGAAAAATCGATCATGACACTCAGCTCCAGATTGCAAGGTTCGTTTTTCTCTCACTTTATACATTACTTGCTTAGCAGTCACACACTCACAACGTACATGAACTGAAACATCTAACACCATAGTGACTTGATAGTGTGACACTACTCTTCGACCCATGTAAACCATAGGCCTGTGATACCATCTGTTGTGTTATTTGAACGGGGGAAACTTCGAGCGCAAGCTAAGAGGCTCTGAGATGAACATGCAAATAGCCTTATTATTATGGGTGCACACTTAATAATAACGCGGGGTGCATGCAAGTCCCAGTGAGGCTTATCGAGCGTGAGAAGGGTTCTGCCTTACTATGTGTGAACTTGGTAGTACGTAAATATCAGTATGATCCTTGACTCCTATCTCGTTTCGATTTCTAAATCAGTTTATTCCCAACTATAGAAACATGAGTGGACGAGGACACGGACGTGGCAACATCACCATGACTCAGGCTGCGTTGACTGACCTAATCAATACCCGTGTAGCTGAGGCTTTAGCAGCCTATCAAGCTGGTACGGAATGCACCAAGTACTCTTTACCCTTATACCACGTACACGACTTTTCATTCCTACAATGTGTTTCCTTCCGCCATTTAGGTCAGCAAGCGCAACCTCAACCTAACCAGCCTGCGTGTACGTTCAAAATGTTCATGGACTGTAAGCCACAGACCTTCACCGGGACTGAAGGGGCTGTGGGACTTCTGAGATGGTTCGAGAAAGCAGAGTCTGTGTTTGCTATCTGTAACTGTCCCGCTAGGGACAGGGTGAAATATGCTGCGGGTACCTTGGCGGATGGTGCCCTAACATGGTGGAACGCCCAGGTACAGTTGTTGGGCATCGAGGCAGCGAATGCCACAACCTGGGAAGACTTTAAAGAACTGATAAGGGAGGAGTACTGTCCTCGGGATGAGGTCCAGAAGTTGGAAAACGAGTACTACGACTTGAAGATGGTTGGATCTGAAGTCGAAGCGTATGTGAAGCGATCGTATGAACTGGCCGACATGTGTCCGAACTTGTCCCGGCCTATGTCTCGGAGGATTGAGTTATTCATCAAAGGGTTGCCTCCTCGTGTGAAGAGTCTGGTTACTGCAGCGCATCTCAATGATTTAACACAGATCGTTCGACTGACTCATAAGATTGTGGACCAAGAGGTCGAGAGCAATTCGTTACCCCCGCGCATTTCAGCCACTGCTGCTGCGGCACCCACTGCTACTACATCTGCTAATGATAACAAACGGAAGTGGAGCGACTACGACAGAGCATCCAGTGCTGGTCATACTCAGAAAAGGCCAGACAACAACAGCAACCGCAACATCAGCCAGTCGTCTTCTGTCAATCAAGGCCAGGGAAGTGGCCACAGTCAGGGTTCGTATGCAGGGAGAAAGCCACGGTGTAACAGGTGTGGCTATCATCATTGGGGGCCGTGTGGTCGGACGTGTAACAAGTGTGGTAAGCCAGGCCATGAGGCCAGGGATTGTAGAACCTCACAACCCAAACACCAGCAGCAACAAAACCAGCAGAATCAGAAACAACAGGAACAACCACCTCAGCAGAACCAGGGTTTCAGGAAGGGGTGCTATCAGTGTGGTGACGAGGGTCACTTTAAGCGGGATTGCCCTCAGTTAAACCAGAACGCCAACGACAACAGCCGCCCGAATAATAACAATGCTGGGAACAACAACAACAACAACAATGGCAACGAGGCAAGAGGTCGAGCTTTCGTGTTAGGACAAGGAGACGCAATGAACGATATTTGAACTTGTAACTTATTTTGGGTTTTCATTATTATGTTTCCGTTACTCAAACAAAGTTTGACTTGAACATCAATCGTTTTGGGTTTTATGAATTATTTTTACTACTATACTTTATGTTTGATATGATGGATGGTTTAATATTATTGAACGCGCCTGCCGTGTTTATGGACCTTATAAACCGGGTGTGCAAACCCTATCTTGACAAGTTCGCCATTGTCTTCATCAACGACATCCTGATCTACTCCAAGAGTCAGGAGGAACACGAGCAACATCTACGTCTTATTTTGGAACTTCTTCGGAAGGAGCAGCTGTACGCTAAGCTTACGAAAGGCGACTTCTGGCTTCGTGAAGTCCACTTCTTAAGCCACATAGTGAACAAGGATGGTATCCATGTCGATCCATCCAAGGTAGACTCGATCAGAAACTGGTCTGCACCGCGTACGCCAACGGAAATACGCCAATTCTTGGGTTTGGCAGACGGTTTATCAAGGATTTCTCGAAGATTGCTCAGCCGCTTACGCCACTGACACAGAAGGGTGTCACATATCGCTGGGGGAGAGCCCCAGGAGACTGCTTTTCAGCACCTAAAGGATAAACTTTGCAGCGCACCTATCCTCTCCTTGCCAGAGGGCACAGATGACTTCGTGGTTTATTGTGATGCATCCATTCGGGGACTTGGATGTGTGTTAATGCAACGCGACAAGGTTATTGCTTACGCTTCACGCCAACTTAAGATTCACGAACGGAACTACACGACGCACGACTTAGAGCTGGGAGCTGTTGTTTTCGCGCTTAAGATATGGCGACACTACCTGTACGGTACCAGGTGCACGATTTACACCGATCACAGGAGTCTCGAGCATATTCTTAAGTAAAAGGATTTGAACATGCGTCAACGACGATGGGTTGAACTACTGAATGATTACGAATGTGCCATCAAGTACCATCCGGGCAAGGCGAACGTTGTAGCTGACGCCCTCAGCAGAAAGGATAATGCACCTAGGTGTGTACGAGCATTGCAACTCACGATCCAGTCCAACCTTCCTTCCCAGATACGAGACGGTCAGTTAGAAGCGTTGAAACCAGAGAACGTTCGAGCTGAAGCTTTACGTGGCTCGAGGCAACGACTAGAACGAACGGGAGACGGTGCTTACTACGTAACTGAACGCATTTGGGTCCCATTCTTTGGCAACTTACGAGAACTTGTAATGGAAGAGGCACATAAATCACGTTACTCTGTACATCCTGGATCAGATAAGATGTACCACGACCTGAAAACTACCTACTGGTGGCCCAGCATGAAGGCTCATGTAGCAACCTACGTCAGCAAATGTTCGACTTGTGCTAAAGTCAAAGCAGAACATCTAAAGCCCTCAGGTCTACTGCAGCAACCAGAGATACCCACATGGAAGTGGGAACAGATCGCTATGGATTTCGTGACAGGACTACCAAGAACTCAGGCTGGGAATGACACTATTTGGGTGATTGTTGATCGCCTCACGAAATCAGCTCACTTCCTAGCAATCAAGGAAACAGACAAATTTTCTCAGCTGGCAGCAGTGTATCTTAAGAAGGTGGTTTCTAGGCATGGAGTGCCAACTTCTATCATTTCAGACCGAGATCCGCGTTTCACTTCAGAGTTATGACAGTCAATGCATAAATCGTTTGGTTCCCAACTCGACATGAGTACCGCTTATCACCCGCAGACGGATGGTCAAAGCGAGCGCACCATCCAGACACTTGAAGACATGCTTCGGGCATGCGTACTCGACTTTGGGAAAAAGGATGGGAGAAGCACCTACCGTTGATAGAATTCTCCTACAACAACAGCTACCATTCAAGTATTAAAGCAGCCCCGTTCGAAGCACTGTACGGACGAAAATGTCGTTCACCCCTCTGTTGGCATGAGGTGGGTGATAGTCAGATTACAGGCCCTGAATTTATTCTTGAGGCATCAGAAAGCATTGTGCAGATCCGAAACCGTATGGCCGCAGCTCGCGACCGCCAGAAGAGCTACGCTGACAAGCGTAGTAAACCGTTGGAATTCGAAGTTAAAGTTCAGAAACACAGCCGTATACCGATTGTGAGAGTTCGTTGGAACTCAAGACGTGGTCCAGAGTTCACGTGGAAACGCGAGGACCAGATGAAACTTAAGTACCCACATTTGTTCCCCGAAGACCAGTCAAAACCTAGCAAACTCAGTGTTGATGCAACTAGTGAATTTCGGGACGAAATTCCCATTCAAGTGGGGGATGATGTGACACCTCGGGAAAACCAGTAAACGAACGATATAACTTACCTAGCTTCCTCAGTGAGTGCGTACCAAATTTCGGGACGAAATTTCCTTTTAGTTGGGGATACTGTGACAACTCGTAATTCGAACCTTTGTTGTGTAACGATACATGCTTATGTGAACTATTATAATTATTGATTGTTATGATTTTGTGTTGTGGAATGTTATTTTGTATGTGATTATGTTACTTGACTCGAAACCGCACAACATGAACCAATCGCACAACACAACACACAACTACACAAGCCGATTGGGCTTTGCACTAGTAATCGGACAAGGGGCAGCCCAAGTGAGGGCCGGCCCACTTCTCTTGTACGTACAAAAGACCCACCTCTAGGGTTGTTCTCCCATTTTTGTTACAACACTTGTACACACAAAACCCTAGTGCTTATCCTCTCTCAACACCCGACGGCAACAACCCTTTGGGATCGAAGATCTTGCCTTTCACTCGGCTCACCTCCCCTTGTTTGATTTCAACCGGTTAGTGTTTATCTATTTGATTCTATGTTGCATGTTGTTATGATTTCCATGATCTGGTAGGATGGCTAGGATTGCATGATGAACAATAATAGTTATATGATAATGTGTTGAGAATCGGATTGAATGATAATAGATGTAATCGGCTATTGTGTCCCGTTTTCAGATCGTTTACGTGTTGTATTAGGGGCGAATGAATGAAATCGGCTGTATGATCATGTGTCGATAAATTAGTGTTCATGTTTTGTTTAGGATTATGGTTCATGTTATGATTGTATTAGGGTTCATAGGAATTAGCAATTGATCTCTTGGTTTGAATCGAATATGGATTGGTGGGGGAACTGTTAGTCGTGTTATTGAAATGGAAATTATTGATTGGTCAAAAGGAATTGATTGTGTTGTAACCGAATAAAGCATAAAATACGGAATTTAAAACTAATCGCACAAGGTGTATAGTTGCACAAGCTTTGCCAGTCGCACAAAACATCCTCAATCGCACAAGGTTTGACTGGACCGCACATGTGTTATGTTTGTTTACTGCTGGGCCGGATGGTTAACTGGGCTGGATTGATCCAATCGCACAACTTTACTCGGATCGCATAAGTCACGTAATTGATATTAGTTGGGCCATAGTTGTCGTAGATGGTTACCGTTTTGTTATTGGGCCAAACAAGCCCAAATCACTCGCACAAGGCCCATTCAGTCGCACAACCCAATTCAGTCGCACAAGGTCACTGTTGGGCCGAGCTTACTGTTGTATCGCACAAGTCAATCCGATCGCACATGATGTTTGGGATCGCACAAGATTGTTAATTGTTTATTGTTGTTGGGCCGTGTAAGCTATTGGATCCCTTAGATTATTTAGACCGATTACCATTGGGCTTATCTTATTCGCACATAATTTGATTGTTAAAGTGTTGCCATGATCTACGTGCTTGAAACGTGTTAGCTGTGTGAAACATACGTGCATTACTTGAACCAAACCTGACTTGTATGATAAACGTGCTAGGACGTGGTTGATCACATTGTAGCTCAACTGAACTTTTGTGTATCATACCGAGCAACCCCAGGTGAGTTCATTGCATTTTCTCAAGCATGCGTCCCGGTGGTTTGGGACAACTAGTAAACATTCGGAAGGGAAACATTGGGTAAACAACTTAATCGGTTTTGGTTATTGCCTGGAGGGCAATGGGGTAATTAGTTGATAGCGCTATTAGGTGGGAAACCTCACACCGGGCCGTAAGGACGGGGGTGAACTAATTATCTGGGTTTCACTATGGTTGTTTAGAGGCACACTCCTCGGTTACGTAAGGGCGTTTTCCCTAGGGTAACTAACCGAACAACATAGTGGGTTGCTAAGAGGCACACTCCTCGGTTACGTAAGGGCGTAGTCCCTAGGGTAACTAACTTGAGCAACATCGTAACACAACATTGAATCGCATTAACATATAACTGGTAACACAACACGTTAACGAAACCTTGAACTCACCAGCGTAGTCTGACACACTTGTTTGCATGCTTGTAGGTCGTTAATCTTGGGACATGGACTTGCTATCTGGAAGTGCTGGAGTGGTCATGGATCGAAGCTATTGGATTACTTATAGTTGAAACATTGGTTTTGGGTTTTATCATGAAACAATTGCTAATCGACTTATCATATGCTTCCGCTATATGACTCTTGGTGAATCGATATTATGTTTGACATTTAATTTTGGCAATTAATGACATGTTTTATTTAAATATCTATCATTGGTTCAACGTGATTGGTGGCTCAGACTCTGATGTGTAACACGCCTCGCGGGGTTTTTGCAGGTGGTATTTTGGGGGTGTTACAAGACTGAACACGCCCCGTGCTCAGCGAGCACGGGGCCGTGCCCAAGAAGTAGCAGAAAAGACAAACTAATAGAAGCTTCTATTGCCCACCACGGGGCCGTGCCCAGCGGACACGGGGGCGTGGTCAGAGTACTGCAGGCGCATTTATTGTAATTGCGAATTACAATTAATGAAGAGAGAGAGTGTCAGACGGACATGGGGCTGTGCCCAACGGGCACGGGGCCGTGCTCAGGCTTCTGTTCAGCCTATAAATAGGAGTGTTTGGAGCCATTTCAACTCATCCCTTGGCACACCACCTCTCTCACACTTCACCCACCACCCACCACCACCATAACATCATCATCCACCACCATCATCCATTGTCCATCAAAGAGTGTGTGAGTCGTCTCGGGATCCAAGATTGATCGTAAGAGTTCTTGATAATCAAAGGCCATGTTTGCCTAACCATCACTTGGTGAAGACAAGTGTCTAGTGTAATAATTTTTATTTTTAATCTTTTGCACTTTTTATTTGGTTTTGTATTAATGACTTTAATAACTAGTTTCTTATGTTGAAGGTGATTCTTCCTTATCGTTTGTCCGTGGTGTCTTGACATTATTTTACTGTCAATATAAAATAAAAGATTTTCACCATTCATATCTCCACAGTCTATATGGAGGTATGTTGGCTACCTGGTCGGGGGTTAAGGGAACGGTTTGGTAATAGTCTTGCCCTTGTTCTACGTTTAGAGGTCCTGCAAGGGACCTGGGTCAAATTTAGTAGGATCTCCTTCAATACCCAAAGGTATAGGATGGCGGGGATCCAAACTCTTTGACCCCCTCATAAGTTAAACTACTATTAATACTATAACCCGGCTATTTAGGACTGTATCCCTGCTGACTCTGACTACTTAGTCGAGGGTAACGTCACCTTCAAAAGAGGGGCCTACCATAATTTGCATTAATAACTTAATTAATTATCTTTCAATAATCCGACCCTTTAGGATTGTATCCTTGCTGACTCAAACTACTGGGTTGAGGGTAAAGTCACCTTCAAAAGAGGGGCCTACTACAATAACTAAGATAATCTCTTAAACATGTGTAAAAGTGCGAAAATAATCAAAGGTTACACTATACACGAGTCGGATCCAAGTGATTCATCTTGTCTATCTGTTCTTATTTTTATTTTTATTTTTTAGCATTTAGTTAGTTTTATTTTCTTAGCTTTAAAATCTTTTCTAACATTTTGATTTGATTAGACGTTGAGGATAAACCGGTACTAAAAGCTCTTGTGTCCTTGGACGACCTCGGTATCTTACCAACACTATACTACGTCCACGATGGGTGCACTTGCCCATATGTGTGTGTAGTGTTAGTAAATATCGTGTTTTATAAATTTAAAACTTGGCTAAAAAGTGCAAAAAGGGCTTAAAATATATACCTAAAACATATACACACTAGCACGCATCAAGTTTTTGGCGCCGTTGCCGGGGACACAAGGATTTTAAGAAAGCTTAAAATCGACGGCCTAATCAGTTTTTCAAAACCGTTTTAAAACGCGCGCACATTTTTCTGCATTTTAGTTTAGTTTGCATTTACAGTAGCCTAAACACGGGGCCGTGCTCACTGAACACGCCCCGTGCTGCATATTTTTAGGTAGATACCCAGATATAGAGTCTGAACACGGGGCCGTGTCCACTGAACACGCCCCCGTGACCAACAAGACCAGTAACTTTAATTAAAACGCCCAGATACAGACCCTGAACACGGGGCGTTGTCCACCAAACACGAGGCTGTGTCCAGCTTCTGTTTCCGTCTTTATTTCTGTTTTCTGGTCCCGAGACTCAGTTGTGGTCTGTTGAGTGATTCCTATGGGTCAATACTCAGGAGGCTACAACTACACCTATGAGGAGGATGATTATATGAGAGACTATTGCACTAATTGTGGAAACCCGCACTCGGTACAATGTTGTAACTTATTTCAACCATCCACTTCATACAACTATTATGAGGAGCCCAGGTACGAGCCATCGACTTCATACAAACCTTATGAAGACCAAAGGTATGAACCTTCCTCCTCGTACTCATATTTTGATGAACCAAGGTATGAACCTTCATACTCATACTTTGAGGAGTCAAGATATGAACCACCACCTTCATATACTTTTTATGAGGAACCATGGCATGAGCAACCCACCTCATATGAGTATTATGAAGAACAAAATTTCGACCCTTGTCCATCATATGCTTACAATGAAGAACAATGGTATGAACCATCTACTTCATATGGGTACTATGAGGAACCAAGGATCGAACAACTGGATTCAAGCTTTGAGGATCTCGATCCTTACTCTATCACCGACATAGCCGATAGGATAGTAGAAAAACTTAAAACTATCGAACGTTACATAAAAGAATCTTGTGCAAGGGAAGAGGAGTCTCGCGCAAGAGAAGAATTAAATAAAGAAACGATAGTTGAAGAGTTAAAAATGAAAGAACAAACAAGTGAAAAACCGACACATGAGTTAAACAACGAAAGAGGTGAGGCCGATAACGTTAAAATCCAAGAAGAGTATAATTTTGAAGTAATTAATCTCTTGTCGCCTTCTTTTGAAAACCATTGTTTAGTGTCAACTCATGCTAAGTTTTTAAAGGAGCTAAACACTAACGCAAAAATTGAAGAAATGGTAAGTGTTAAGTTAACTAATGATCAAACTTCACTAATAAAAGAAGACCCTTTTGAAATTAACATTACACCGGTTCCATGTTTTTTTCAAAATTCATTTATTAGTAACGTCACCATTGATAAAGATCTTTGTGTTAACATAATGCGTAATTACATTTTCGAAAAATTAAGTATTAGTGATTTTGCTCCACTTCAAATACCCATTTTTCTATCCAATCGGAAAACAATAAAATCAATCGGTATAGTTGAGGATGTCTTGGTTCAAACAAATCAATTGGTAATCCCAACCGACTTTGTCATCCTTGATGACGCTCCTCTAGTGTTAGGACGACCTTTTGTAAAAACTCACGAAGCCTTGAAAAACCAGAAGTACAATAATCTATCCATTCAATTAGGGGCCTTCAAAAGATGTGTCGATCTTGAACGATCAATGAAATATCCAATCGGCAATGACGACCCCCTAATTGAAGATGAGCCAGAACCACCCGATAAGGAGGGTCTAGCCAAGGACCCTTATAAACGTGGCGCACCACGGAGGCATTCCGCGGAACTATCCTTAGTTTTAGATTAGTTTAACTTTTATGCTTTCTAGTTTAGTTTTAATTTGCAGGAATAAAACACACTCGGGATGGTGAAGGATACTAAGGGAAGCTTGAACCAACACCCCATGCACAAAAACAGAGCCTCTCGACAATTTTTCTTCATTACAGCAAGTTCAGCACGGGGTCGTGCTCAACCCAACACGCCCCCGTGCCCAAAAATCTGCAGAAATGCCCAGTTTAGGTACCTGGACACGGGGCCGTGCTCATTGAACACACCCCCGTGCCCAGCCTTCTGTTTACTTTTGGTACTGGCACTCTGGACACAGGGTCGTGCTCAGCCAACACCACCCCGTGTTCAGCTACCCAGTAACATAAAATCTTGTTTTTAACCCACTAATCAACCGAAAAACTTATTTTTGGAACACATTGAGGACAATGTGTAATTTAAGTGTGGGGGGGGGATGCTAAAACCTTGAATTTTGTGACACCTGGGTCACTAAGACCATCAAACAAATACCAAGCCAATGAAATATTTTATTTCATACTTGGGATCTGTATAAAATGTGTATCTTTTGCACATATCAACTCTTGTTCGATTTCAAGCTCTAAATCGCTTTCTAGAAGGTTATACGCGCGCTGATGCGTAAATATAACCAGTTTAATGCAACAAACACTCCGGAATAGTGAAATAGGCTTAACATACCTTAAATAACCTTTACATAACTTGGAAATAAGTTTTGAAGGCTTTGGTATGGCAAAATCAAGTTAAATCGCTTACAGGGACTAAACTTGACAAACTGCGAAAGTATGCTAATTTGAACTGTAACGAACATTCCGGAACATGACCATAAGTTAAACACACCCTAAATATCCTTTACATAGCTTAGAAATAGGCTTTGAGGGGTTCGGTGTGCTAAAATAAACTTTTGGATCATTCAGGGACTAAAGGTGTCAAAAAGTGCACAAGTTTGCACTTTCGCGCATAACTTACGTTCTGAATACATCCGGACATCCAAAAATTTATGCAAGCATCATAATATTATCCCTTAGTGTTTGGCATGAGAAAAATCCATTCGTCGCGCAATTTGGATCGTTTTTCGCGCTTATGCGCATTCCGTCATAATTAACCGAACATCGCGGTCGTACGACTAAACGAGCCAACATCCGGCATATTTTTGAGCATGTTTCATGTCCACAATGTTTAGGCATCATTTTAGGGCCTTGAAAATGGCTTAACGAGCCATAAAAATGTCGGAAATGGCCTTAATACACAACGGGGACTGAAATGAAAACATCGGAAAGTGTTTGCTGAACAGGGGGACCTTAGCGTGACACCTAGCCCCCTTGGCGTCACGCGAGGCCCCTTCTGATCAGCAAAAGTCATTTTTCAGCTATTAACAGCCCTTAGAAACCTCCAAAGGGCAACGCCACGTGTCAAAACCCTATGGTGGGGGCAAAATAAGCCACCACAACTTTGCGACAAGTGTACGGATTAGATCATGGCACGATATTCAAGAAACAATCCTAACGGTCTTGCTTTTCCTATAAATACCCCCCCCCATTTTGGTTAAAACCCACAAAATCTGATCTAAAGCTCTAAGTTGAGGCCTTTGCTTCATACCTGAGCTCCTGGATCGAGATTAGCTTTCGGGGACCCTTCGTAAGTGTTCTTTCGTTCTTATATCGCTTTATAGTCCTAAAGTCAAACTATGTTTGACTTTCTGCTTTGACCAGCCTATGGTCAACATGAAGTTCGTTTGAACTTCATAACGTGAGTGTGATCACGATGGTTATAGTCCCTAGTGACTACACCTACTGATTACCACGTTACCTAGGCTCAGTGACGAGTCGTAGTTTCGGCCAACATGCGCATTCATGCGTATTTTGTAACCAAACTACTCATAGGTATCAAAACCGTTTGTTTTGATACCAAACCTGTTTTCTAAACTTAGTTAAGCATGTTTTAGCATGCTTAGCTCGTCACTTTTAGTTTAGTGCTTATATAGGGTCGTAAGGTAAGCGATCTAAACAATCGCTTATACTTTCGAACCCGACCCATTTGGTCGATCATTAGGATCCGACCAAACACATTAGGTAACCATAGTATATAGGGAATAACCTTCCGAGGTTATGCCTTATGGTCGCTTCATTTAAGTAGTTGTATGATAGGTAGTTTATATGCCTTAGGTAAATTACCAAAATGCCTTTTTTACGCCAAAATTCATTTTAAGCATATGTAGCATAACTTTTGGTATCTAAACTGATTTGGAAATAATATTAGACATGTTAAGGCATATTTTACTTATCATAGGGCTAGTTAGGCGTTCCAAACGCGTTTCACGCGAACGACGCGTTAAAGTAGCGTAAGCTACCTAAACGGGTCGTAATGGGTTGTAAACACTTAGGTTAGGTTTCATTTTAGAATGTAGGCTTTGTTAAACCATATTACACGAGTCTCTATACTCGTTTGGTTTACGAACCCTCATTCTATCCAATCTTCCGATTTAGGTCCGGTATATTAATATAGCCACCTACTAGGTGCCATTTGATATTCCGTGATCTCTAGCATTGTGTGATTACTACACAAGGACTTCTAAGCAACCTCAGGTGAGTACATAGACCCCTCTTTTACTGTTTTCCAAACTGTTTTGGGGTGAAACACATGTGCCTACTTGTTACTTTCATGCTTTCTTGTTTTCACATCATATACTTGCTATGTTCATTAGTACATTTATTGTACATGATTTCATTACATTTATTGCTATGTATGCCCATTGTGTGCATACTTAGTACATCACTTTACAATACATTTCATGCTACGTACGCCCATTGTGTGCATACTTAGTGCATTGTTTTACATTACATTTCTGTTGCATATGCTCATCCAGCATATGAACACATTATACTACATTTTGAACCGTTGTAACCATTTGACTATGTGAACCGTCTTAACCCTTTGATTATATGAACCGTTTGAAACCATTGAACCGTGTGAACCAGTTGTATCTGTTGACATGATTTACATTTGACAATAGACATTTGACTATACATAAACATTTCTACAATTGTTAAACATTTCATCTTGATGGTTTGGTTTGAGTAAGTGATCTAACTAACGAGGCGTGTGTAATATGATACAAGCATGGTGGATACGCCGCTGGTACTTCCTATATATAAGTGTTTTTATGGTATTACATATCGTAGCGTTATTTGAATCATTTCAATTTGAGACATATAACATTTTATACAAATAACACACTTTTCACAAGACATTGATTTACAAACAACTTATCTTACACAAACTCATTTTACATGGTTATTCATTTAACCATACATTATTCTCTTATTTTTTTTTACATATCATCTGATCTTATCGTTTTTCAAATGATTTACAAGACAAAGCAAATTACAAGGTTCATGACTAAACATTTTCTCAAACATAAGTCATGAATTCTGTTTTCACAAAACCTATGTATCTCACAGGCATTTTTATGCTGACGTACCTATTTTCACATGTGTTTTCAGGAGATGATGCATAGGACTTATCAAGACATACTTAGGCGAACATGTGCCTTAGTGACTTAAAACGAGACAAGAACTAGTTAATTTATGTTATGTACTCTTTGGTTCTTGTTTAAAACAATGTAAACTTTCATGTTTGATTAATAAAACGAAACTTCAATTGCCATGGATTTGAAACAATAAATTCTCACAACACTCCCCGACGGTTCCGCCACGTTTTGTATGTTCTTCGTGGTCGGGGTCTGACAGAAAAGTTGGTATCAGAGCCAATGGTTATAGGGAATTAGGTTATTAGTAATGCTTTGACCTAGTCTATAACTTTCCTAGGACCCTAACGCGAGTTTACTTGCGTTTAGTCATAAAACAATACCGTCACCTATCCTTAGGCGACGACCACAACAAGAACATAAATTTCAAAGCCGCTTTAAAAACTAATCATCTGTTCTAGGATGATTGATTACTAGGTTTTGAACCCTCTATTATAAGGTTTTGAACCCCTTTGAATTTTCAAAACTCTCGTCAAAGTTTTGGGTCCTAAATAGTGTGAACACATGCAAACTGGAAGAGTGAATGCCTGTACCGTGGGTTTTTTGTCTAAGGCTAGAGCGTTCGTACAAATCCACATAATCGGACCAGTCACTCTTACCTGGGAACTCTTGGGGTGAGTGTCCACTTATAGGCGAGCATGTCTTCGCGACACACTGTCACACCCCGATCTCCACGTGTCACCGGTGGGCCCGGTGTGGGGTACAGTGACGTGGTTGGCATCGTCATAGACAAACAACACAATATAATAATGCACAGCGGAAGCAGAAATAGATTCATTTCAACTTTATATAAAATGTATTAATAAACATCATAATTAGTTGAAACGGATCCACAGGCGGATCAAATAAATAAGATAAATTGTTCAACAGTTTATTTGTCGTCCGAGCTTGCGAGACTATAATGGACGCTCTTAGGAAACAGCCAGCCTAGTTCGTTTAGTACCTGCACTTAACCTTTTGGGAAAATACGTCAGTTTACACTGGTAAATACAAATCAACTGACTCATTTTGAAAATGATTGAAAATTGATTTAAATGCACAAGGCATAAATATTTTTATTAACTTGGGATAATTATGCAATATAAACTTGTGAACGAATTACATGTTACTCGTACATTTGGTGGCCCGGGATCTGCTGTCCAGGCTAAAGATTAAATGACACACCACATTAAAGAGTTATACACGTCGGGTGTACGCCTACACCCCGTGCTCTGGTCGTGGCCATCTCGTAAGATAATGCCAAGGATATCCGGGACACGGTCAATAACCCCCCAAACCCTTAAAGTAAAACAAAACTGTTTAAACGAGTCGAACAAACTATTCAAGACTGTACACCCCAAGGGCGCATGATTTGTGCGCTCGATCAAGCGGTATTCTATATACCGTACCCCAAGCCCGTATAGGGAAAATAAGTCAAAATGTATTTACCTGAGCAAGTATGAATCACAAACGGTATGTGTAGGTAGCTTTTACTGGGCCTCCTAATCTGGAACAAAGGTTTATAATAACCTATTAGATTCCTAACGGGTCTTTTATTTAAGCCTAAGCTTGACCGGTTAGTTTTAAGGACGATACGGTACAAGCGCACGATTAAGCGAAAGACCGGATAGAATGTGATTTAGACCCGACAAGTCTGGATACTTGTATAATATGGGTATACTAAATACATTCTAGATTTTGAGACAAAAATGATAACGTTTGACCCGTTTCGGTCAATTTACGCAAACTAGTTACGTAAACCGAACCGAACGCTAAAAGGGCGTTACGGGTAGCCAAAAGAGTCAAATGCAAGTTCCCTGAGATAATATGCTTTAAATATGATATAATATCAGTAAGTTATGTTCTATTATGCCCCGAATGATTTTAAACTCAATTTATGCCTTAGAAGGGCATTTTGGTCATTTAAAAGATTATAAAAGAGTCATATTAGAAATCTGAGTTTCGGGTCTGGTTTATACAGTAAATATACTTCATTTAACATATTATAACAGTAGGGTATGACCCATATACCAAACTCATCATTTAAAATCAAACTATGCACCGTAGGGGTATTTTAGTAATTTCACAATGGCTAAAAATGCCAAAACTGGAAATCTGAGTTCATATACTTATACCTACTATTATTATATGAAAATATACTAGTTACATCAGTAGGTATGAGTCTTATATGTTTAAAATGAGTATAACGCCAACTATACGCTAAAAATGCTTAAAATGCGATTTAGAGCCGTTTCCGGGTTTTTAAAAGAAAGCTGAGATTTTTATATTTCCAGAATGCTCAAAATAATTTATTTAACATATAAAATCAGTTGAAAAAGGTTTCGGGTCAAAAGGATGTATAAAACTCATTTTATGGCTTAAACGGTCAAAACCGGCATTAACCGAATCGACTTAGCGACGTATGATCCGTTCAGCCAAAAATCAAATAAAAATCATCAAAAATCCCAAAATATTATATAACATCAGTGGGTAAAAAGTTTTATATCAAAACATGGCCTGAAATAGGTTATACGCTAAATGCACCGTTTATGTAACTTTAAGATATAGTTTTACGATATCGGCCATAACTCAAAATCTGGACCACTAACTGATCTCAAATTTTCGGTGCAAGTTTATATATTAGAAATAAAGATTTCTACTCTTTCACTTTTCCAAAAATCACGTTTTATATCAAAAAGGGCAAAATAGTCAACTTTAAGCATAAATCGGAAACATGCAAATGAATCGGCTAAGTATAGACTCAAGTATCAAAAATTCCAGAAAGTTATACTAAAATAAAAATAGTCAAAAATAGTCTCCAATACAGATCTCAAACATGCATGTACGGATCCGAATCGATAGTCTACGAAAAAGTCGTTTTACAAGACTTTCGGTTCCGATTCGTATTTATACTAAAGATTGTCGAGTTTATTATGTTAAAACACATTCTTATATTCATTATGAGTTATTTATGATGATCAAACTGATTGCATGTCATCTACATTACCATTTAAGCTATTTTTCGCAAAAACGATTTCTGTTGACTTTTTAGAAACATCTTTGACTCGACAAATAGCATGCATAAAGTGGGAATCAGAGAATACCCTTTTGAGGGTTTGTTTCCCACATAAATACCAACATATCAGTGGTTTCAATTTGAGAAATGACAGAGCTAAACTCGTTTAATCGAAAAGTCAAATTATAAGAACAACGGTTTGACTTTTAACAATTAATCTATGCTAGAACGAATTATAGAATGATATAGAGGCTTACAAAGGTCCTAATGAAGCTTAGTTAACACTAGGAGGCTGCCTTGTCGTTCAGAAATGCTCCAGAAGTGCCTTGAGAGTTCTTGAAGATGAGAGAGTTCTTTGTTTACAACAAGTGCTCAATAAAATGAATGAATGATCTGATTAAAAGGGGAAATTCAGATGTTATAGTGAGTTCTCAGTAGGCTAGGCATGCAAGACCACCCATTGGAGCATTTTGGAGGTGGTATGAGCTGTTTTGCACTTCAAATTCGGACCCAAAATGGCCTTTTTCGCGAATTCTGTTACTGGGCTTGGGTCGCGGCCCGCATTAGGCAGCCCAGGCGGGCCGCCTGGCCTCTGCTGCTGTCAAACTTTGCCAAATATTGGCAGTTTTGGTCCCTGTCTTCGCAAATGATGTTTCGGCTATTTATCATGACTCGTAAACCCCCAAACTTGGTTTCTAAGAACCTTGGGACATTTACCAACATGGTAATGTCCTCGGATAACTTTGCGCTCAACTGAAAAGCCATGAAATTCGACGTTGACGCTTTTAACCCCTCAAGTACGGTTTTGGCCATATCTTTCTCATACGTTAACGAAACTTCACGAAATTTTTACCACACATTCTAGTGAGTATATTTTAGCATTACCAAGCTTCGGGTCTGCCAAAAGTTCACTCAGAGGTATAACTTCAACATGTTGACACTTTTGGCCCCTATAGTTTGTAATTCCTCACTTTTGTGCAATTTCCGCTTCGTATGATCCATGAACCATCCGTTTAAGGTTATGAACATTATGTAGGGTTATAATAGAGTCTATTTATCCATTGTTGACACTTTGGACCCATACGTTCCATAGTTTTCACTGTTTGTCACTTTTAGTCCCTTTAAAGTTTGTTTTCACATACCGGAACCTTATGACACGTGTCAAGACATTATTGGACGAAATTTTTCGTGGTGTTACATCCTCACCCCCTTAAAAGAAATCTCGACCTCGAGATTTACTGAAACAAATGAGGGTATTTCTCTTGCATCGTGGATTCCACTTCCCACATATATTCGGGACCTCTACGGGCATCCCATTTGACCTTAACAATAGGCACGTGCTTCCTTCGAAGCTTTTTCACCTGTCGATCCTCAATCGACAAAGGTTTTTCCACGAACTTCAAACTCTCATCTATGTGTATATCTGTATGCGGTATAACCAGTGATTCGTTAGCGAAACACTTCTTCAAATTACAGATGTGGAACACATTATGAATAGCGCTAAGTTCTTCTGGCAAGTTTAACTTGTAAGCGACTGACCCGACACGTTCGATAATCTCGAAAGGTCCTATGTATCTCGGGCTTAGCTTGCCTTTCTTTCCAAATCGCATCACACCCTTCCAGGGTGATACTTTAAGCAATACTTTATCACCTACATCAAAGTGAAAATCTTTGCGCTTAGGATCCGCATAACTTTTCTGCCTATCCCTGGCAGCTTTCAAACGATCGCGTATCTGCACGATCTTGTCTGTCGTCTCAAAAATGATATCTGGTCCTGACAACTGGACATCTCCAACTTCTGCCCAACAAATGGGCGATCTACACTTTCTACCGTATAAGGCCTCAAAAGGCGCAGCTTTTATGCTGGAATGGTAGCTATTGTTGTAGGAGAATTCAATCAGTGGTAGGTTCTTATCCCAACTACCACCCAAGTCGATCGCACATGCACGAAGCATGTCTTCCAAAGTTTGAATAGTACGCTCACTCTGACCATCGGTCTGAGGATGATAAGCCGTACTAAAATTCAAACGAGTACCCAACGATTGTTGGAAACTCTTCCAAAAATGCGACGTATATCTAGTATCTCTATCGGAGATAATAGATATAGGTATACCATGTAGCGCTACAATCTTATCAACGTATAATTGAGCTAACATATCGGAGCTATACGTCTCCTTGATGGGTAGAAAATGAGCTAACTTAGTCAGTCTATCTACTATGACCCATATGGTATCATTTCCCTTTTTCGTCTTCGGCAACTTGGTGATGAAATCCATTGTCACCATTTCCCATTTCCACTTGGGAATTTCAGGTTGTTGAAGCAAACCTGACGGCTTCTGATGCTCAGCCTTGACTTGCGCACAAGTCAAACATTTAGCTACATGCTCAGCTACTGACTTTTTCAAACCAATCCACCAGTAGTTTGCTTTCAAATCCTGGTACATCTTATCAGCTCCAGGATGAACGGAATATTTAGAGCTGTGGGCTTCCTGGAGGATAACATCCCGAAGTCCTCCATAAACTGGAACCCATATTCGTCCGTTTAGTCGTAGCATTCCATCTTTGTCGTAGGATAACTGCTCCTCAGTTACTCCTAACTTCTCTGCAGGATAGTTAGCTTCCAACACAGCTTCCTTCTGTGCAGCTAACACCCTTTCATTCAAATTATTCCTTATCTCAATGCGCTTGGCATTGATTCTGATCGGTTTCACCCTTTCTTTTCTGCTTAAGGCGTCGGCAACTACATTGGCCTTGCCTGGATGGTATCTTATCTCACAGTCATAATCATTTAAAGTTTCCATCCATCGCCTTTGACGTATGTTCAATTCCTTCTGATTGAACAGATGCTGAAGACTCTTGTGATCTGAATATATTATACACTTGGTTCCATACAAGTAATGTCTCCATAGCTTCAAAGCAAATACAACTGCACCCAATTCCAAATCGTGGGTGGTGTAGTTCTTCTCGTGCACCTTTAGCTGTCGAGAAGCGTAGGCAATGACTTTGCCTTTCTGCATGAGTACACAACCCATACCAGTGTGTGACGCATCACAATACACCACAAATTCTTCAATACCATCGGGCAATGTCAACACGGGCGCATTGCTCAACTTCTTCTTCAAAATATCGAAGGATTCCTGCTGCTTAGGGCCCCAATCGAACTTAATCTTCTTACGAGTCAACGAAGTTAGGGGCGCAGCAATTCTTGAAAAGTTCTCGATAAATCGCCTATAATATCCTGCCAATCCGAGGAAACTGCAAATCTCGGTAGGAGTCTTCGGCTCCTGCCAGTTCATGACTGCTTCTACTTTAGCGGGATCTACTTGGATACCATGCTCGCTTACTACATGTCCAAGGAATTGGACTTCTCGAAGCCAAAATTCACACTTCGAAAATTTGGCATAAAGCTTCTCTTGATGCAGAAGTTTGAGAATACAACGAAGGTGTTTCTCATGGTCAGCTTGGCTCTTCGAGTAGATAAGGATGTCGTCAATAAAGACGATAACGAATTTATCTAGATAGGGCTTGCAGACACGATTCATGAGATCCATGAATGCGGCTGGTGCGTTGGTGAGCCCAAACGGCATCACTAGGAACTCGTAATGTCCATAACGAGTCCTAAACGCTGTCTTGTGTACGTCTTCCTCCTTAACCTTCAACTGATGATAACCGGACCTTAGGTCGATCTTGGAGAAATAGCTTGCTCCTTGCAACTGATCGAACAGATCGTCGATCCTGGGTAACGGATACCTATTCTTGATAGTGACCTTATTAAGCTCACGGTAATCGATGCACAGACGCATCGATCCATCCTTCTTTTTAACGAACAAGATTGGCGCTCCCCAAGGAGACGAGCTAGGTCTAATAAAACCTTTAGCTAACAAATCATCCAACTGCGTCCTCAACTCCTTCATCTCCGTTGGTGCCAATCTGTATGGTGCTCTTGCTACAGGCGCAACGCCTGGAATGATGTCTATCCGAAACTCCACTTGCCTATCCGGTGGCAAACCGGGTAGTTCTTCTGGGAATACTTCAGGGTATTCTGAGATAACAGGGATATCTTCAATCTTCGGCTTCGGCTCATCAATGGTAACTTGTGCCATATAAATGACACATCCCTTCTGCATGCATCTGGATGCCTTGAGCATGGACACTTGCTCAGGCAATCCATGCTGGGTATCTCCTTGAATAGTGAGTGACTCACCAGACGGAGTCTTCACTACTACTTGCTTTCTGTTGCACACAATTTGGGCTTGGTTTTGCGCTAACCAGTCCATGCCTATCACTATATCGAATCCAGCTAGCTTAAAGGGAAGCAAGGATAACGGGAAAGAATGATTCCTAATGGATATAACACATCCATCTAGAACAGTCGAGGCGGTTTCTATGGTTCCGTCGGCTAATTCCACCTCATATTTCACACTTAAGGTTTTAACAGGAAGGTTTAACAATTTACAAAACTTATCATCTACAAATGACTTATCAGCTCCTGAATCGAATAGGACTCTAGCAAAAACATCATTTACAAGAAAAGTACCTGTAATGACGTTGTCGTCTAGAACTGCTTCCTTGGCGTCCATTCTGAAGACTCTCGCATTAGTCTTCTTTCCGTCGTCAGCTTTCTTCGCATTCTTTGGGCAATTTGGCCGGATGTGCCCTTTCTCATTGCAACCAAAACAAGTTGCGTCCTTAATCTTCTTGCAATCTAAGGCTTTATGATCTGTGGACTTGCAGATTCCACATCGTTTCTCTTGAGACTGGGATTTCGCTTCCAAACGACATTTCCCAAAATGGTGTCTCTTGCAGGTCTTGCATCTGGGTTTCTCACCTGATTGATGATCTCCTTTCTTGGATCCCGACCCTTTCCTATGGTCGTTGTTCCCTCTGTGTCGTTTCTCCGATCTTCGTGAGGTGT
This sequence comes from Helianthus annuus, assembly GCF_002127325.2. Lineage (NCBI taxonomy): Eukaryota > Viridiplantae > Streptophyta > Magnoliopsida > Asterales > Asteraceae > Helianthus > Helianthus annuus. The sequence goes on from NC_035441.2 coordinate 82,561,933, forward strand.
CATCCTCACGTTTCCTCTTGTTTTCCTCTGAGCTCTTCATAGCTCTCAATCTGACTACATCTTGAGTGAGGGAGAGGGATAGATCAGCTACGGATCTGAATGTCGTAGGCCTTGATGCCTTGACGCTCGCTTTGATCTCTGGTGCCAGACCCCCAATAAATCGAGCAATCCTTCGCGGCTCCGGGGTCACCAAATACGGCACTAATCGAGATAAGGTGTTGAACGTGGTGAGATATGCCTGACAATCGAGGTTCTTCATTACCAGGGATACGAAATCCGACTCAATCCTTTCGACCTCATGCTGCGGGCAGAAATTCTCTTTGATTAGGGCTACAAACTGATCCCATGTCAAGCTGTACAGAGCGGCCTTACCGGCAGCTTGTAGAAGAGACTTCCACCATGCTAGAGCATCTCCCTTGAATGACTGGGACACGTACTTCACAACGTCCCTATCAGCACACCCGCTGATGTCAACAACTGTATCCATCTCATCAATCCATGTCATGCACTCAACTGCTCCTTTTTTCCCAGTAAAATCCCTGGGTTTGCATGAAACGAAATACTTGTACGTACAGGACTTGCTGTGCGTATCATGCTTCAGCTTGATTTCTTGTTTAGGAATACTGCTGTGGTTGGAGGAGTGATTATCCTCCTCATCCTTCTTCGGCTCATTCTTTTTAGAGGGTGGCTTACTATGAGCCTTCGAATGAGTCTTGGGCTTTACATGTGATAAGGTGCGGGTCCTACTCCGAGTCCCGCTAGATTCTCTGAATTGCCTATCCATAGCCTTGGCAACAGCGTTTTCAACCAGTGCTTGCAGTTCCGCACCAGTGACGTGAATCTTTGTATCATCTGGGTGCTCCCCAGAATGACTATTGGTTTCCTCCGATTTGGCCATGTAGCTTTAAGCTACATAAAAGGACAAGGTCTTATTTAGAAACCTAACAGTATTATCGTTCTAGACGATTTATTAACCATGATATTAAGAATCATAATGGTTAATTTATTTAATTTCATTCAGGGCTTTTATTAGCAACTATACCATAGAATGAAATATATATATTGGCACAATAGGCCTAGTCACTAAACAAATAATCCTTTACTTGGCAGGGAGTCATAAACCACAACTGCCTTTTTGCCTTATATGACATAGTCATAACCCGTAGGTATCAAGTCATAATCAGACTTGTATACAGATAAAATCTGTAGATAATTTATTAAAAAGGGTGGCTTATGTGATTTTACAGATCACGCTTGGCCAAGAATGTTAACATGTTTACAGATGTTAACAGGGATTTGAATCTTTTCAACCAGGTTTTACCATACTGGCTAGGCCTGTTAATAAGACATTCAAGCTAGGTTCTACCTTACTAAGATTCTTATTAAAATGGCAAATCAAATAAAAATTGATATTTTCCATTTATTTGAATATTAAATTGATGCACATAATTAAAATGAAAAATTTAAATTAACCATTTTAATTAAAGTAAACTAGTACAACTTTTGCCCTAAACGGGACTTTTACTCAAATGACATGCCCACGCAGGGGCTAAACCAAATAACAGACAAAACAAACAAAACAAACCCACGCAGGGGTTAAACAGAAATAACATACCCACGCAGGGGTAGAATAGGAGAAATATACCCACGCAGGGGTAGAATACAGGAATAAATGTCCACGCAGGGACATGAGTAAAAGAGCTAACAACACAGGATTTAATAATCCTTCTTACTCTTACCCTTAGTCAAGTTAACCATCTTCTTGAACATACCGCGGTTGTGTCGGCGATCATTTTGCAATTCCCGTCGCACGTCGTGTATCCCTTGCAGGATTTCTTGGACTTGCGGTGGCGACATCATCGGCGCCGGCGGCGGTGGCTGATACTGCGGTGGCTGTGGAGGCTGCGGCTGCTGGTATCCCTGCGGTGGGAATCCAAAAGCTGATTGTCCCGTAGCCCAGGGACCTCCAAAAGCACTCTCCTGGTTGAGAGGGTTGTAGCCTGAGGCTAACCAGTAGGGATCTCCTGTAAAATCATAACCGGGAGGAAAAGTCGGCTCGAAAGGGTTGAACTGTGCTGCGCTAGCATACGCAGGGATGGGCTCTCCAAAGTTCTGCGGCGGTAGTGGCGCAATAGTCGCAGAAGTAACCTCTGAGACGGGATGCTGAGACTCTCCCATCTCTGACTCCTCGTGGAGCGGCGAGTAGCGGCCGCTACCTGAATGTCGAGGGGTGGCAATGCGAATCCCTCCTCGCGTAGACATACGCGCGTTCCTCCTTGGCCTCTGAGGCGGAGGAGGCAAAACCGGTGGTGGTGGTGGCGACGGAGTGACTACGTCGCGCCAGAAGGCCTCAGATGGGTCCTGCTGCTGAGGCTGCTGCTGAAGCTGCTGCTGCTGGGAGTGGTGCTGAGAGTGCACGGGAGAACCGTGGTAAGACTGGTGCATGGGGGAGTTGTGGTGGCTGGGGGTATAAAACCACTCGTGCTGCTTAAACCTCTCCTCGTAGCTGTCAACACCATTGAATGGTGATCCCCTGTATGGTGACCCATCCGATATCTCAATGGGATGGTTAGGCGTGCCGGACGGTGGCAGGGAAGGGTCAGTGTCCTCGTCGACCTCCATCTCGTTACCACCAGGGAAGTGGTCTTCAGGTCCTAGTGGGTTATGACCCACTGGTTCATCCAAATAGGCATCAGGGTTATACAGGCCCTGATAAGCTGGTGCTGGGTAGTGGTGAGGTGACTGGTGTAATGGAATAAAAGATCCATGGGAGTCGTGGGGCCCATTTTCAGAATGTGGCCCAAAGGAGTGAGGTAGGGATGGTGAGGTACTCAGTGATACCGAGTGCCTGGCTGGTTCAGCAAATGATCTCCAAAGATCGTGGGCAGCAGTGTTGTGGGATGCCGATGGGGCTCGCCTGTGCGAAGGCCCTGCCTCGTGGTCATGTGATGTGGCGAATCCTCCTCGTCCCCTTCCTCGAACTCGTGGCGGCATGTTGAACCTGTTAAAAAAATCAAACAAGTTGCACAACAAAAATATATATATGAGACAAAGTTAGAAAATGAAAATAAAAAAAATAAACGAATTTTTGAATATTTCCTAAGTTCTTTGTCTAGACTCGAAAATCGAGTAATGTGCAATTGTGTAACTGAGATCAAACACAAAAGACTAGTGTTTAATTCACTCAGCGTTGGCTCTGATACCAACCTGTCACACCCCGATCTCCACGTGTCACCGGTGGGCCCGGTGTGGGGTACAGTGACGTGGTTGGCATCGTCATAGACAAACAACACAATATAATAATGCACAGCGGAAGCAGAAATAGATTCATTTTAACTTTATATAAAATGTATTAATAAACATCATAATTAGTTGAAACGGATCCACAGGCGGATCAAATAAATAAGATAAATTGTTCAACAGTTTATTTGTCGTCCGAGCTTGCGAGACTATAATGGACGCTCTTAGGAAATAGCCAGCCTAGTTCGTTTAGTACCTGCACTTAACCTTTTGGGAAAATACGTCAGTTTACACTGGTAAATACAAATCAACTGACTCATTTTGAAAATGAATGAAAATTGATTTAAATGCACAAGGCATTAATATTTTTATTAACTTGGGATAATTATGCAATATAAACTTGTGAACGAATTACATGTTACTCGTACATTTGGTGGCCCGGGATCTGCTGTCCGGGCTAAAGATTAAATGACACACCACATTAAAGAGTTATACACGTCGGGTGTACGCCTACACCCCGTGCTCTGGTCGTGGCCATCTCGTAAGATAATGCCAAGGATATCCGGGACACGGTCAATAACCCCCCAAACCCTTAAAGTAAAACAAAACTGTTTAAACGAGTCGAACAAACTATTCAAGACTGTACACCCCAAGGGCGCAGGATTTGTGCGCTCGATCAAGCGGTATTCTATATACCGTACCCCAAGCCCGTATAGGGAAAATAAGTCAAAATGTATTTACCTGAGCAAGTATGAATCACAAACGGTATGTGTAGGTAGCTTTTACTGGGCCTCCTAATCTAGAACAAAGGTTTATAATAACCTATTAGATTCCTAACGGGTCTTTTATTTAAGCCTAAGCTTGACCGGTTAGTTTTAAGGACGATACGGTACAAGCGCACGATTAAGCGAAAGACCGGATAGAATGTGATTTAGACCCGACAAGTCTGGATACTTGTATAATATGGGTATACTAAATACATTCTGGATTTTGAGACAAAAATGATAACGTTTGACCCGTTTCGGTCAATTTACGCAAACTAGTTACGTAAACCGAACCGAACGCTAAAAGGGCGTTACGGGTAGCCAAAAGAGTCAAATGCAAGTTCCCTGAGATAATATGATTTAAATATGATATAATATCAGTAAGTTATGTTCTATTATGCCCCGAATGATTTTAAACTCAATTTATGCCTTAGAAGGGCATTTTGGTCATTTAAAAGATTATAAAAGAGTCATATTAGAAATCTGAGTTTCGGGTCTGGTTTATACAGTAAATATACTTCATTTAACATATTATAACAGTAGGGTATGACCCATATACCAAACTCATCATTTAAAATCAAACTATGCACCGTAGGGGTATTTTAGTAATTTCACAAGGGCTAAAAATGCCAAAACTGGAAATCTGAGTTCATATACTTATACCTACTGTTATTATATGAAAATATACTAGTTACATCAGTAGGTATGAGTCTTATATGTTCAAAATGAGTATAACGCCTACTATACGCTAAAAACGCTTAACATGCGATTTAGAGCCGTTTCCGGGTTTTTAAAAGAAAGTTGAGATTTTTATATTTCCAGAATGCTCAAAATAATTTATTTAACATATAAAATCAGTAGAAAAAGGTTTCGGGTCAAAAGGATGTATAAAACTCATTTTATGGCTTAAACGGTCAAAACCGGCATTAACCGAATCGACTTAGCGACGTATGATCCGTTCAGCCAAAAATCAAATAAAAATCATCAAAAATCCCAAAATATTATATAACATCAGTGGGTAAAAAGTTTTATATCAAAACGTGGCCTGAAATAGGTTATACGCTAAATGCGCCGTTTATGTAACTTTAAGATATAGTTTTACGATATCGGCCATAACTCAAAATCTGGACCACTAACTGATCTCAAATTTTCGGTGCAAGTTTATATATTAGAAATAAAGATTTCTACTCTTTCACTTTTCCAAAAATCACGTTTTATATCAAAAAGGGCAAAATAGTCAACTTTAAGCATAAATCGGAAACATGCAAATGAATCGGCTAAGTATAGACTCAAGTATCAAAAATTCCAGAAAGTTATACTAAAATAAAAATAGTCAAAAATAGTCTCCAATACAGATCTCAAACATGCATGTACGGATCCGAATCGATAGTCTACGAAAAAGTCGTTTTACAAGACTTTCGGTTCCGATTCGTATTTATACTAAAGATTGTCGAGTTTATTATGATAAAACACATTCTTATATTCATTATGAGTTATTTATGATGATCAAACTGATTGCATGTCATCTACATTACCATTTAAGCTATTTTTCGCAAAAATGATCTCTGTTGACTTTTTAGAAACATCTTTGACTCGACAAATAGCATGCATAAAGTGGGAATCAGAGAATACCCTTTTGAGGGTTTGTTTCCCACATAAATACCAACATATCAGTGGTTTCAATTTGAGAAATGACAGAGCTAAACTCGTTTAATCGAAAAGTCAAATTATAAGAACAACGGTTTGACTTTTAACAATTAATCTATGCTAGAACGAATTATAGAATGATATAGAGGCTTACAAAGGTCCTAATGAAGCTTAGTTAACACTAGGAGGCTGCCTTGTCGTTCAGAAATGCTCCAGAAGTGCCTTGAGAGTTCTTGAAGATGAGAGAGTTCTTTGTTTACAACAAGTGCTCAATAAAATGAATGAATGATCTGATTAAAAGGGGAAATTCAGATGTTATAGTGAGTTCTCAGTAGGCTAGGCATGCAAGACCACCCATTGGAGCATTTTGGAGGTGGTATGAGCTGTTTTGCACTTCAAATTCGGACCCAAAATGGCCTTTTTCGCGAATTCTGTTACTGGGCTTGGGTCGCGGCCCGCATTAGGCAGCCCAGGCGGGCCGCCTGGCTTCTGCTGCTGTCAAACTTTGCCAAATATTGGCAGTTTTGGTCCCTGTCTTCGCAAATGATGTTTCGGCTATTTATCATGACTCGTAAACCCCCAAACTTGGTTTCTAAGAACCTTGGGACATTTACCAACATGGTAATGTCCTCGGATAACTTTGCGCTCAACCAAAAAGCCATGAAATTCGACGTTGACGCTTTTAACCCCTCAAGTACGGTTTTGGCCATATCTTTCTCATACGTTAACGAAACTTCACGAAATTTTTACCACACATTCTAGTGAGTATATTTTAGCATTACCAAGCTTCGGGTCTGCCAAAAGTTCACTCAGAGGTATAACTTCAACATGTTGACACTTTTGGCCCCTATAGTTTGTAATTCCTCACTTTTGTGCAATTTCCGCTTCGTATGATCCATGAACCATCCGTTTAAGGTTATGAACATTATGTAGGGTTATCATAGAGTCTATTTATCCATTGTTGACACTTTGGACCCTTACGTTCCATAGTTTTCACTGTTTGTCACTTTTAGTCCCTTTAAAGTTTGTTTTCACATACCGGAACCTTATGACACGTGTCAAGACATTATTGGACGAAATTTTTCGAGGTGTTACACACAATATGAGGATCTATTTGCTTTGATTCAGCCTTTGTGTTATTTGTTCGCTTCGTGGTTCAAACAAATGACCAACAACCATGATTATGGTCATTGTAACGTCCTATTCTTACCCAATGCCATTTCATTTGTTTTCTTTCTTGTTTCTCTTTTAGAATGCCTCCTCGACGCAAAAACCAGATAGCGACTGCCGAACTGGCAGAAATCATTGCGCAGCAAATGGCTGCTCAATTCCCAAACCTCTTTGCTCAACGGAACCAAGCCAACAACAACAATAATGCCCCCTGCAACTTCAAGACGTTCAACTCGGCTAAGCCATCAAAGTTTTCTGGGTCTCAAGGAGCGACTGCACTTCTGCAATGGTTCGAGAGTTTAGAGAGCACCTTCAGACATGTTCAATGTCCAAACGAGCGAAAGGTAGAATTTGCATCTAGCGTCTTTGAGACACGAGCTTTGACATGGTGGAATGGTGTGATGAGAGATAGGGGTGCCGATGTGGCACTAGCTCAAACATGGCAAGAGTTTCGAGCTCTGATGATGAAAGAATTCTGTCCTCGTCACGAGATCAGGGCCTTGGAAACGGAGTTCGACGATCTTAAGCAAGTTAGCGGTGAGCATCGAGCCTATACGGATCGTTATGAGGAGTTAAGTTTGTTATGCCCGAATATGGTTACGCCTTTGGATAAGGCAATCGAAGAATACATTGATGGCCTCCCTGACTCAATACAAGACATTGTGACTGGTAGCAACCATACTACAGTTAGACAGGCCATTGAGCTATCTGCAACCTTGACTGAATCAAAGATCAGGAAAGGTAAACTTTTCCGAAAAGGTGACAAGAAACCGGTCGAAGAATCGAACCCAATCGAGGAATCAAAAACCATGGATGAACAGACTGGATCCCCTAAGAAGTCAAAGAAGCGAAAGACTTCTCAGAACTTCGCCATGGTTACTCACAATGGTCAAGCCGTCCCCAACCAACCAGCTCAACCCCCTGCTAGGAAACCATACAATGGAACTGCACCCTTGTGCAACCAATGTAGCCTCCATCATCATGCCAATGTAATGTGCCGCAAATGCCAGACTTGTGGACTTATAGGCCATACAGCAAGAGTCTGCCCAGCTGCAGTTGCGCCAAACCCAGCTGGCAACAATCCTGCTCAAGGTCGTTTTCTACCAGGTTCTTGTTTCAACTGTGGCGAGATGGGTCATTTCCGAAGAAATTGCCCAAAGCTTGCTAATGCAAATCCAGCACAGGGATGAGCATCTGGCTGACTAGAAGACAACATCGTTTAGAAATAATCACGTCTTATGTATTATTTTCTTTTGTTGTCAAGATCCAAGAAACAGTTGTTATCGTTGTTTATAAATAAATCTTTTATTTTCATTGCAATGTATTTATGTGGTTGCATATATAAACGACATATCCCTTACAATACCGACAATCAAGGAACCGTATTCCTTGAAGAACAAACTACCCCCAAAATTCTCCCATTCTATGATCTCTTGCATTTTCCACGAAATTCCTAAGTACCCGTTTCTTCTAAGGAAACGAAGTACAAGGCGCAAGTTACAACACGAGACGAATACCCAAAGTACCACTGTAAATCCTTAATAGGGTACCTAGGGGTATTTCCGTAAATCCAAAAATTGATGTGTTCCTTAATTCGAATATTACGTTTCTCTGAAAACAAAATCGAATTTTTGGGAGATCTTCCTATCTTTTCAGATAGAGCCCAGAGGACATTGTAGCCCATCGACTGGTTTCCATATCCATTCTCAATCGATAACAAATTAATAACAAATTAATAACCAAGTTAAACAACTATGTGATTATGTGCTTATGTGTTCCTTTTTATGTTTTTGGTGTAATCCAAGTTTTTGTTATCCAAATCCTCGTAGAATCTTCCATATCTACGAATAAGGGATTATAATGTACTACTCCATAATTAGACCCCTTAAGTGGCCTAGTTAATCAAATTGATCCAAAAATCTGGATAGGAATATCATGTGATGATATAGCTGGAAAGACTCCTTGGTGGTCTAATTAAAGAGATCATTTGTCGATCTAATTAAAAGGACCCTATGGTAGTCTAGTCACCCTCATCACAGGTTTGATTTTCCTCCCCTAAACATTACAAGACAAACTGTGCGGACTATGCAAGGAATTACATAATTATGGATGCATACGTAATTATGGAATTTAGTGCACAGAAACCACAGCGAGCTTTGTCATGTGCCTAGAAGTTAACTCTATTCATTTCCGTTTCTAAGGAAGCATCCATTGAAAATGACTCCGTTTGTTGATTTTTGTTTCTGAAGATTGTCCGTTGAGGAAATGAATATCCATTTGATTATCCTTTTCATTTCCATTTCTGATGAAGCACCCGTTGAAAATGACTCTGTTTGTTGATTTTCGTTTCTGAAGATTGTCCATTGAGGAAATGAATATCCATTTGATTATCCTTTTCATTTCCATTTCTGAGGAAGCACCCGTTGAAAATGACTCCGTTTGTTGATTTTCGTTTCTGAAGATTGTCCATTGAGGAAATGAATATCCGTTTGATTATCCTTTTCATTTCCATTTCTAATGAAGCACCCGTTGAAAATGACTCCGTTTGTTGATTTTCGTTTCTGAAGATTGTCCGTTGAGGAAATGGATATCCGTTTAATTATCCTTTTCATTTCCATTTCTGAGGAAGCACCCGTTGAAAATGACTCCGTTTGTTGATTTTCGTTTCTGAAGATTGTCCGTTGAGGAAATGAATATCCGTTTGATTATCCTTTCCATTTCCATTTCTGAGGAAGCACCCGTTGAAAATGACTCCGTTTGTTCATTTTCGTTTCTGAAGATTGTCCGTTGAGGAAATGAATATCCATTTGATTATCCTTTTCATTTCCATTTCTGATGAAGCACCCGTTGAAAATGACTCCGTAAGTTCATTTTAGGTTTCTGAAGATTGTCCGTTGAGGAAATGAATCCCCGTTTGTTTATTCCTTCATTTCCATTTCTGATGAAGCACCCGTTGAAAATGACTCCGTAAGTTCATTTTACGTTTCTGAAGATTGTCCGTTGAGGAAATGAATCCCCGTTTGTTTATTCCTTCATTTCCGTTTCTGATGAATACTCGTTAAGGAAATAACAGGAGTATGCCTTGTATATCTGGTGGTTACTTGACACAAAGTCACAGATGGACTCCTACGAATAAATTTCGGGACGAAATTTCCTAAAGTAGGGGAGACTGTGACACCTGGGGCACTAAGACCATCAAACAAATACCAAGCCAATGAAATATTGTATTTCATACTTGGGATCTGTATAAAAATGTGTATCTTTTGCACATATCAACTCTTGTTCGATTTCAAGCTCTAAATCGCTTTCTAGAAGGTTATACGCGCGCTGATGCGTAAATATAACCAGTTTAATGCAACAAACACTCCAGAATAGTGAAATAGGCTTAACATACCTTAAATAACCTTTACATAACTTAGAAATAAGTTTTGAAGGCTTTGGTATGGCAAAATGAAGTTAAATCGCTTACAGGGACTAAACTTGACAAACTGCGAAAGTATGCTAATTTGAACTGTAACGAACATTCCGGAACATGACCATAAGTTAAACACACCCTAAATATCCTTTACATAGCTTAGAAATAGGCGTTGAGGGGTTCGGTGTGCTAAAATAAACTTTTGGATCATTCAGGGACTAAAGGTGTCAAAAAGTGCACAAGTTTGCACTTTCGCACATAACTTACGTTCTGAATACATCCGGACATCCAAAAATTTATGCAAGCATCATAATATTATGCCTTAGTGTTTGGCATGAGAAAAATCCATTCGTCGCGCAATTTGGATCGTTTTTCGTGCTTATGCGCATTCCATCGTAATTAACCGAACATCGCGGTCGTACGACTAAACGAGCCAACATCCGGCATATTTTTGAGCATGTTTCATGTCCACAATGTTTAGGCATCATTTTAGGGCCTTGAAAATGGCTTAACGAGCCTTAAAAGTGTCGGAAATGGCCTTAATACACAACGGGGACTGAAATGAAAACATTGGAAAGTGTTTGCTGAACAGGGGGACCTTAGCGTGACACCAAGCCCCCTTGGCGTCACGCGAGGCCCCTTCTGATCAGCAAAAGTCATTTTTCAGCTATTAACAACCCTTAGAAACCTCCAAAGGGCAACGCCACGTGTCAAAACCCTATGGTGGGGGCAAAATAAGCCACCACAACTTTGCGACAAGTGTACGGATTAGATCATGGCACGATATTCAAGAAACAATCCTAACGGTCTTGCTTTTCCTATAAATACCCCCCCCCCATTTTGGTTAAAACCCACAAAATCTGATCTAAAGCTCTAAGTTGAGGCCTTTGCTTCATACCTGAGCTCCTGGATCGAGATTAGCTTTCGGGGGCCCTTCGTAAGTGTTCTTTCGTTCTTATATCGCTTTGTAGTCCTAAAGTGAAACTATGTTTGACTTTCTGCTTTGACCAGCCTATGGTCAACATGAAGTTCGTTTGAACTTCATAACGTGAGTGTGATCACGATGGTTATAGTCCCTAGTGACTACACCTACTGATTACCACGTTACCTAGGCTCAGTGACGAGTCGTAGTTTCGGCCAACATGCGCATTCATGCGTATTTTGTAACCAAACTACTCATAGGTATCAAAACCGTTTGTTTTGATACCAAACCTATTTTCTAAACTTAGTTAAGCATGTTTAGCATGCTTAGCTCGTCACTTTTAGTTTAGTGCTGATATAGGGTCGTAAGGTAAGCGATCTAAACAATCGCTTATACTTTCGAACCCGACCCATTTGGTCGATCATTAGGATCCGACCAAACACATTAGGTAACCATAGTATATAGGGAATAACCTTCCGAGGTTATGCCTTATGGTCGCTTCATTTAAGTAGTTGTATGATAGGTAGTTTATATGCCTTAGGTAAATTACCAAAATGCCCTTTTACGCCAAAATTCATTTTAAGCATATGTAGCATAACTTTTGGTATCTAAACTGATTTGGCAATAATATTAGACATGTTAAGGCATATTTTTCTTATCATAGGGCTAGTTAGGCATTCCGAACGCGTTTCACGCGAACGACGCGTTAAAGTAGCGTAAGCTACCTAAACGGGTCGTAATGGGTCGTAAACACTTAGGTTATGTTTCATTTTAGAATGTAGGCTTTGTTAAACCATATTACACGAGTCTCTATACTCGTTTGGTTTACGAACCCTCATTCTATCCAATCTTCCGATTTAGGTCCGGTATATTAATATAGCTACCTACTAGGTGCCATTTGATATTCCGTGATCTCTAGCATTGTGTGATTATTACACAAGGACTTCTAAGCAACCTCAGGTGAGTACCTAGACCCCTCTTTTACTGTTTTCCAAACTGTTTTGGGGTGAAACACATGTGCCTACTTGTTACTTTCATGCTTTCTTGTTTTCACATCATATACTTGCTATGTTCATTAGTACATTTATAGTACATGATTTCATTACATTTATTGCTATGTATGCCCATTGTGTGCATACTTAGTACATCACTTTACAATACATTTCATGCTACGTACGCCCATTGTGTGCATACTTAGTACATTGTTTTACATTGCATTTCTGTTGCATATGCTCATCCAGCATATGAACACATTATACTACATTTTGAACCGTTGTAACCATTTGACTATGTGAACCGTCTTAACCCTTTGATTATATGAACCGTTTGAAACCATTGAACCGTGTGAACCAGTTGTATCTGTTGACATGATTTACATTTGACATAGACATTTGACTATACATAAACATTTCTACAATTGTTAAACATTTCATCTTGATGGTTTGGTTTGAGTAAGTGATCTAAGTAACGAGGCGTGTGTAATATGATACAAGCATGGTGGATACGCCGCTGGTACTTCCTATATATAAGTGTTTGTATGGTATTACATATCGTAGCGTTATTTGAATCATTTCAATTTGAGACATATAACAATTTATACAAATAACACACTTTTCACAAGACATTGATTTACAAACAACTTATCTTACACAAACTCATTTTACATGGTTATTCATTTAACCATACATTATTCTCTTATTTTTTTTTACATATCATCTGATCTTATCGTTTTTCAAATGATTTACAAGACAAAGCAAATTACAAGGATCATGACTAAACATTTTCTCAAACATAAGTCATGAATTCTGTTTTCACAAAACCTATGTATCTCACAGGCATTTTTATGCTGACGTACCTATTTTCACATGTGTTTTCAGGAGATGATGCATAGGACTTATCAAGACATACTTAGGCGGACCTGTGCCTTAGTGACTTAAAACGAGACAAGAACTAGTTAATTTATGTTATGTACTCTTTTGTTCTTGTTTAAAACAATGTAAACTTTCATGTTTGATTAATAAAACGAAAATTCAATTGCCATGGATTTGAAACAATAAATTCTGTTACAACACTCCCCGACGTTTCCGCCACGTTTTGTATGTTCTTCATGGTCGGGGTGTGACAAGTTTTGCAAGTCCTAATAACAAGCCTTACACAAAACCCTATTGGAACCGCTAATCACCCCAAATTTTTTTCAAAAACTTTTCATTTTCTTTACTTGTCTTGGTTTAATTTGGGAATAACAAGTTCTAAAAAGGTTATATTTTTATAAATTTACAACCGATAGCGTCGTGATAAAAAGAACCAAATAAGAAGATTATGAAAAGGCATGACAAGTCTAATTAAAATTTGATTATATATACTTGATCACATAGAAACCCATTCCCACAAAAAGTGAGTTTTTGAGCCTTTATTGAGCATACAAATACATATCTTTAAACTAAATGCTCATTTTTTCGTTTCTTGTGTGAATAGCCGCTTGGTTCTTACGACTCTGGAACTTGCCACGACGATACATTCCCGGTCCTTACCAACTTAAACCCGAGTAAGTAAATGAAGGAGGCATTAGGACTAACCCCTTTTATTTCTACACCATTATTTTTCTTTTTTTTTTACCACCTACCCAAAAATCCCACTAGTTAACCCCTTTGAACCTAAACCTTTTCATTTCTAAACCCAAACCAAACACCCTTTACCCACCAAAACCTTTTTATTTTAAACCCTTTGTTTTAGTAACAAGCTCGGGTTTTCTTATGACTTCCTTATGTTGAAAACAAAAGAAGAAAAAAAAAAGAGAGAAAAAAAATATATATATGATGATGATGATGATGATGATGATGAAGCCAAAAGAAATAAACAAACAAGTTTATCAAAAAGAACTTTGTTTGAAAGAAATGCTTCATCAAAATAAAAAGTTATGAAAAATAAAAAGTCTTCCGAAAGACCGATGCTTTTTACGCCTTTCGCCCTTTTTCTGCTAACCACTAACCCAACCACCCACCTTTAGCCCAAGCCTAACCCTTCACCCAAAAATCCTCTTGATATTTACAAAGGTATATAGTTAAAAAGGAGGAGAATTGATTGCTTGGCAAGCATATGGTAGGAGTAAGTTCCATGTCGCTCTCGAGTGTTTCACGAAAATACATCTTCGGCCGTGTGTTGAGTGATCCCCGTTAGGTATGTGAACTTGTATATAAATGGAATTTTAAAGAGGCATGTTATGCCCAAATAAATAATTCTTCTTAACAAGTGTTCTAAATAAATCATGACGAATAGGATTTCTAAATGGTATAAAAATAAAACCCAATAAAGATCTTGGATTCCCGACACTCAAGACAAGCCCAAAACCTTCTCTTCTACCCATTCCATTTGGGAGTGTAAGCCACATTATAAAGAATTTTGCTTGAGGACAAGCAAATATTCAAGTGTGGGGGTATTTGATACGCGCAAAATGCAACATATAAATTATATCAATTGTGGCATAAACTAACACTTTTTTAGTACTAATGTTGGAAAAAGTGTGCTTTTGTCTTCCTTTTGTATTTTCAGGATTAAATGAGCTCAAATTAACAAAAGAAGCAAAAAGACAACAAAATCTAACATAAATACAAGAAAAGGGACAAAAGTGGATTGCCCGACCCCTCGGCAGCATCCTCCTAAACAAAACAAAGAAGGCAGAAGACTGAACACGCCCCGTGCTCAGCGAGCACGGGGCCGTGCCCAAGAAGCAGCAGAAAAGACAAACTAATAGAAGCTTCTATTGCCCACCACGGGGCCGTGCCCAGCGGACACGGGGGCGTGGTCAGAGTACTGCAGGCGCATTTATTGTAATTGCGAATTACAATTAATGAAGAGAGAGAGTGTCAGACGGACACGGGGCCGTGCCCAGCGGGCACGGGGCCGTGCTCAGGCTTCTGTTCAGCCTATAAATAGGAGTGCTTGGAGCCATTTCAACTCATCCCTTGACACACCACCTCTCTCACACTTCACCCACCACCCACCACCACCATAACACCATCATCCACCACCATCATCCATTGTCCATCATAGAGTGTGTGAGTCGTCTCGGGATCCAAGATTGATCGTAAGAGTTCTTGACAATCAAAGGCCATGTTTGCCTAAGTCTCTTACATCACTTGGTGAAGACAAGTGTCTAGTGTAATACTTTTTATTTTTAATCTTTTGCACTTTTTATTTGGTTTTGTATTAATGACTTTAATAACTAGTTTCTTATGTTGAAGGTGATTCTTCCTTATCGTTTGCCCGTGGTGTCTTGACATTATTTTACTGTCTATATAAAATAAAAGATTTTCACCATTCATATCTCCACGGTCTATATGGCGGTATGTTGGCTACCTGGTCGGGGGTTAAGGGAACGGTTTGGTAAGAGTCTTGCCCTTGTTCAGCGTTTAGAGGTCCTGCAAGGACCTGGGTCAAATTTAGTAGGATCTCCTTCAATACCCAAAGGTATTGGATGGCGGGGATCCAAACTCTTTGACCCCCTCATAAGTTAAACTACTATCAATACTATAACCCGGCTATTTAGGACTGTATCCCTGCTGACTCAGACTACTTAGTCGAGGGTAACGTCACCTTCAAAAGAGGGGCCTACCATAATTTGCATTAATAACTTAATTAATTATCTTTCAATAATCCGACCCTTTAGGATTGTATCCTTGCTGACTCAAACTACTGGGTTGAGGGTAACGTCGCATTCAAAAGAGGGGGTAAAGTGCGAAAATAATCAAAGGTTACACTATACACGAGTCGGATCCAAGTGATTCATCTTGTCTATCTGTTTTTATTTTTTTTTTATTTTTCAGCATTTAGTTAGTTTTATTTTCTTAGCTTTAAAATCTTTTCTAACATTTTGATTTGATTAGACGTTGAGGATAAACCGGTACGAAAAGCTCTTGTGTCCTTGGACGACCTCGGTATCTTACCAACACTATACTACGTCCACGATGGGTGAACTTGCCCATATGTGTGTGTAGTGTTAGTAAATATCGTGTTTTATAAATTTAAAACTTGGCTAAAAAGTGTAAAAAGGGTTTAAAATATATACCTAAAACATATACACACTAGCACGCATCAGTAACTTAAATTAGCGCAAGCTTCAATTCTGTGTAAGTATCACCGCGGGGTATCGAAATCAATCAAACGATTTAGTGGAGTCGTAGATCAACCAAGTCTACCACGACTCGAAATGAAAGAATCTTTGCAAAATATTTGAATATGATGCCCTCAATACATCATATGACGTCTTAAACTGAATATACGAAATGGATAAGTTCAAGCAATTGAACTTGGTTTTAGCGTAACCCGGCAATAAACGTATGTATTAATAAAGGAATCTCGGCATGGTTGCAAAGATAAACCATGAATGTAACTCAAAATGAAGGAAGTTTCAAGAGGGTGTGTTGGCTTGATAGCAAAAGAGCCAACAGTCACAATAATGTAGGTCATTCGAATTCACAAATCGGTAATTAGATTTAGCGTCCTAATATTTGAACTTAAATGAAGCGCTTGAAACGAAGTGAAGTCGCGCGCGTAGCAAATGGTGCATGCGTGACAAATAAGTTTCCAAGAAAAGGAATAATGAGTATCTGCTAAAGTGAAGAAATGACCAGATATCAAAGAAAATATGTGTTCGCTCTTTGCGAAGAAAATTAACGTGATGCAACTACCATTAAGGGGAGTAGAGATGCAAGCGTCTACTCGTTAGAAGTAAAAGAAATTTAAGTACTTTCGGTTTGGTCAACGGAACTGGCATATATGTCAGGCTAATGGTGTCTGCTTGAGTTGACGGATGTGGTTTCTAAGTAACGACCTTTGTGAATTTGGACCTGGTTCCCGACGGTCCTAAGTACATGTTTCCTAGACTCTCAGAGTTTCGTATTCGGTGCAGAATCGTTCTGTGCATCGTGTAGGAAATGCCATTCTTGTGTATGCTTAAACAAGTTATTGTCCCACAATTTTCCCCCGGTATACTTTCTTCCTGAAGTTACAGCTACTCGATCATCGATCGGTCGGGAAATACGGGTTGGATCCTCGCAGTTAGTCCAATAAGTAGTTCGCCAATCCTTAGCAAGAGTCGCTGACTCTTGTTGGCTAGCTCGTCCAACTCCTGGTAGTTTGATGTTCATTTGAAAGTCATCGTCCTTTCTTTTGACAAGCAGAACTGGGGTTACCCAAAACGGAAATTTTGGTCTGTTATCTTCCTTCTCTATCTATTGCTGAAACTACACTGCCAATCCTTGCATTTCCGAAGGTGTAAGTCTCTAGAGTGCATTTATACAGACGCGGCGCCTGGAATCGAATCGATGCGAAATTCGACCTGCCGTTGAGGAGGTATTTCTGGCAAATCTTCGAGGAAGACTTTAGGATATTTCCTTATCACAGGAATATCTTCGTGTTTTGGTTCTTCGACTCCCTTGTCCACGACATGAGTCAAGAGAACAACACATCCTATTCGCAAACAACTTTCGTGCCTTCAAGAAATTTTGTAATTTGCAGAGGCGTATCCCGCTTCATGAGTCAAGATTGTTTCTTCGTTTGCCATCGTGGTGCGGATATCAATCTCCTATTGATCCAATCCATCCAACTACCTTGTTGAAGTCTCCCAATTCACTGGCAGTAGATCAAGCGTGAACTCACACTCTCCGGGTCCTGTCTTGCCATGTCCCATTTACTTCGTTGGCTTCTACTAGCTTCCCATTAGCTAGTTCTATCGAGTGCGGGTTATCTAACTTACTTACTACTAAACCGAGTATTCTCTCAAACCCTAGAGATGCGAAGCTAAAATTTGCAACAGTATCTAGCAGCGCAAATGCATAGCGTTAAGTAATATGGGACGTACCGATATCCATGCTTGAATTCCTGGCGTGCTCCCCTAGCTCTGCTACTGAGCTTTTATCCTTGTGCCTGGTTCTTCTTAGGGCAGTATTTTCTGAAGTGCTTCTTGCTCCCACAGTTAAGACAACCTTCAGCACGTTTTTGTTTGTCACTCGTCCTGCCTTCGTCGTTGTCGTTGTTTCCTCCGTGATTCCCGCTATCATCTTGACCTTTATTTCCACTTTCCATACCTTGTCTACAAGTCTCCTTGGGATGCCCCCTCTTACCACAGTTATCACATTTTCCATATTTACATTGCCCGACATGATAACATAGACAATTGTAGCACTTAGGTAGGATACCCATGTAGTCTTTTCCCTTTTTGGCCTTCTTCTTGTTACTCGCCCGAGTAATCATTTTGAAATTTGCGAGCTTTCTCTTGTTATCTCCAGATGACTCTACAGGAGTCTCCTCTTTCTCTTCTATACTGGAAAATTTTTCTTGTTTAATTGCTTCTTCAGTGAGTGCCACGCTTATGCTGATAGCCTCGGTGATCGTTGAAGGTTTAGATGTTGTTACCAGGCTTAGAATCTGAGGTGCCAATCCCCTGATGAAACGTTCGATCTTCCTAGATTCTGGTTCAACCAAACGCGATGCCACTTGTGATAATTCGCCAAATCTCTGCACATATTTAGCTATCTTTGGACCTTCCATTTTCAGGTTCCACAATTCAGTTTCCAATTTCTGGACTTCCGCCCTAGAGCAATATCTCTTGCGTAATAGTTCCTTCAGTTCGTCCCACGTCAAAGCATACGCAGTAGTCTCGCCCAATGCCTGAACCTGAAAGTTCCACCATGACAAAGCCCCATCTATTAATAGCCTAGCTACGTACGTGACCTGATGTTCTGGGGCACATTTGCTCAACCGTAAGACAGAATCTGTCTTCTCAACCCAGTGCACGAAGGCTAAGGCACCCTGTGACAACTCGAGTTTCCAAGATTCTATTTTTGCATTAATTGCACGTTAACTGTTTAATTGTTTGATTGTTTGCCTTGTAATTGTACACACTGGATTATATGTTGTGATGCTGGTTTGATATGTTGTCTATGTAATATGATTAAGGTGTTTATCATGTATTCTGCTTGAAAAATTCAAACTACTCAAACCTTGAGTGTTTTAACGAAACACGAGTGTTTCGCCATAACCCTCAACGACGAAACGGAAAGTGTTTCGCCATACCCTATATCGACGAAACAAGGTTGTTTCGTCACAAGCACTCCGACGAAACGAGTGTTTCGCCGGCCCACTAGTTCGCCAAAGCCCATTAAGGCCCAGTACGTTTATGTGCGTATAAATTACACGGAATGGCTTCATTCGTGACACCTTTGGCAGAATTGAAAACCCTAGAACCCTTCCTTAGTGTGACGGCAGCTTTGTGTTCTCCCAAGCCCTCTCTAGCGATTAAACCATCATCACTGATATCTCGGTTAGTTACACGTTTGTTAAATCGGCTTCATGATTTCTTCGATTGCTTGATACATGTCCGTATATATGCTTGATTGATGAAAAAGCTGTGAATATAGGTTTTCACTATAGAATCATATGTTACGTTTATTAGGGTTTCATGAAGTTCTACATAATATTATTGATTGTTTATGGTAATGAATGCTAGCGTAAAGTCCGATTTCACTATTCAGATCGTGACCCTATAATGATTCGTTTTAGTAGAGAATCGGCAGACTTAAGTGATTATTAATCGTATATATGTATTGATTGTGTGGATCGTATGATTGACTAGCAAACTGTCATGCATAGGGTATCTATTACAGAAGCGATATGAATAGTGATCATGGTGTTTTATGTTAATTGTTGGTTCGATGATAGCATGTAATGGCTGTTGTGATGATTAGGGTTTCTGTGATATTTTTGTAACTGTTATGATATCCGACGTAACTGACATTGTGGCTGAAACACAAATCACGGCAAAACAGGGGGTGTTTCGCCGAGAGTAAATATGACGAAACGGAGGGCGTTTCGCCGAAGATGATCACGACGAAAGGGATGGGTTTCGTCGAAGGGTTGCACGACGAAACATGTGTGTTTCGTAAAATAGGTAAAACTGCACAGTAACCTGGTTAGGTCTGTTAAGAGTTAACGGGGTTAGTTAACTGTTATTGATGATGACTTGTATGAACTTGTATAACTGAGAAATGCTATGTGTTAGTGGTTACTTGTATGAAAGTGATGATCTTGACAGCTAGTTGAACTTTGTGAATGTCAACTGATTATGTATACATGCGTACTCTAGGCCTTGACTGATTATTTGTGAGCACATACTTTAGCATACCAAGCAAACCAAGGTGATTTCACTCTCTTTCCAAGGCATGGGATTCCCGGTGGGTTGGGAATAGGATTTGTATGACTACCCGTACTTTCATCACTACTAGACTACTTAACACCGTCCTCGGTTTGGGAAGGACGTCAGTGCTAAAACCTACGTAAAACCTACGTACCATTGTCCTCGGTTTGGGAAGGACAGCAGTGTTAGAATCTACGTAAAACCTACGTACTCTTGTCCTCGGTTTGGGAAGGACACCAGTGCTAAACCTACGTACTCGCTACGTACTGTCCTCGGTTAGGGAAGGGCACTTACGTAAAACCTACGTAAACTCATGCTTACCATTGTCCTCGGATTGGGAAGGACACCTATAGATACATCTAGTCTAGTACATACGACATGGGAAGCCCCCACTTATTATTGTAAAGGGTTGGAAACAAAGATACTGGCTAACGCATGATTATGAAATGAACTTACAATTTCTGAAACGAACTCATTTACTGAACAAACAACTGTGAACTCGCTCAACTTTGTTGTTGACTCTCTGTTACATGCCTTGCAGGACGTTAGGTACTCATGGAGCTTGCACTGGGAGGCGCAGTCGTTGTGGGACATGGACGGGGGATGCCATGTTAAAAACATTATGACATTTTGAACTTAATACTTATGTTGGGTTTTCACATTTATGCTTCCGCT
The DNA here is from genome assembly GCF_002127325.2 of Helianthus annuus. NCBI lineage: Eukaryota > Viridiplantae > Streptophyta > Magnoliopsida > Asterales > Asteraceae > Helianthus > Helianthus annuus. Next base: position 82,582,959 of record NC_035441.2, read on the forward strand.
AAACACTTAACTATGTTTTGATTTGAACACCTTTTATATTGATGGGTTGAACTTTATTTATTACTTGCAATGTTCAATATGATTAGTGGCTTGATCCTGGTCAGTCACGCCTCCAAGCGGTGATACTCCACGAGTGGATTTTGGGGGTGTGACAGATTGGTATCAGAGCCATTGGTTATAGTGAACTTGGTTTTAAAAAGGGGAAAACTTTTGGATAAAACCAGACTATAACCAGAATAGTGCTCAACGATCCACAACGACACTTCGCTCCACGTGCAAGACTCACATTTCTAGGTGATATGGTTTATGTTTTATTGCGTACTTGTTAGTTACATAGAACTTTGCTTATGGTATGCTTAGATAAATGTAGCAACTAATGTTTGAAACACATGTGTGCTTACTCTCTTCTGTCATCTCATTCTCGCGAACCTCTCTCGCTCATGTTTCCCTTTTGTTGTGAAGATCATGAGTGGACATGTCAATATGACTCAAGCCCAGTTGACGGCTTTGATCAACGAACAAGTTGCTGCGGCACTTGCAGCCGCTCAAGCAGGAGGTATACCCTGCAGTCGCAACTCACTCTAGGATCTTTAGATCCTACACTTCTAAACCAACTCTTGTGTTTAACCTTTTCCTGTTCTTATACACAACAGGTCAGCACGCTCAGCCACCTGTATGCATGTTCAAGACTTTCATGGACTGTCGTCCTAGCACATTCAGTGGCACTGAAGGGGACGTTGGACTCCTCCACTGGTTCGAGAAGCTCGAATCGGTCTTCGAGATGTGTGAATGCCCTGAGGCTCGCAGGGTGAAGTATGCTACTGGTACTCTCGAAGGCATTGCGCTGACTTGGTGGAATGCGCAAGTTCAGATGTTGGGGTTGGCGGCTGCTAATGCCACCCCATGGAATGACTTTAAAGAATTGATCAAGCGGGAATACTGCACTCGTGATGACATCCACAAGTTGGAAGTGGAGTTCTTTAACTTGAAGATGACAGGGTCAGAGATCGAGGCGTATACGAAAAGGTCAAACGAGTTGGCCATCTTGTGTCCGACTATGGTGGATCCTCCTATCAAGCGCATTGAGTTGTACCTTAAAGGCCTAGTACCAGAGATTCAAAGCCATGTGACCTCTGCTAATCTTGCTACTATCCAGGATGTTACTCGTCTTGCTCATCGTCTCATAGACCAAGCAGTGGAATAGAAAAAGTTGCCTAAACGTATCAGTTCTACTACCACTACTACTCCTACCATTCCCAGTGACAACAAGCGAAAATGGGATGGAGATTCTAGCAAGGGTTGGACTACAGTTCAGTCCCAGGCACAACAGCGAAAGGCTGATGACTACTAGAGTCCTGGTCAGCAATCTTCTGGTAGTCAGGGGCAGGGTGGATATCGAGGAAATCACCCAAAGTGCAACAGATGCAACAGACACCACAGTGGTCAGTGCAACAGGGGACGTTGTCAGAGATGTCTCAAGATGGGTCATGAAGCTAAGGATTGCAGGAGCTCACGGCCTGCAAATCAGAATCGCCAGCAGCAACAGCAAGCACCGCAGAATCAGCAATGACAACAGGGCAACAAAGGATGCTTTCAGTGTGGCGCTGAAGGTCACTTCAAGAGACACTGCCCACAGCTAAATCAGAATCAGAACCACAACCAAGGAAACGGGAACAATAATGGAAACAACAATGGGGGAAACAATGATAACAATGGTGCTAGGGGTCGTGTGTTCGTGCTGGGTCAGGGTGAAGCAAGGAACGATCCTAATGTGGTGATGGGTAAGTTCCTTCTCGATGACTTTTATGTTACTGTTTTATTTGATTCGGGTGCCGATACCAGTTATGTGTCTCTAAAAGTTAGTCTAATGCTCAAGCGTACACCAACACTTTTGAACACCAAATATGTCGTAGAGTTAGCAAATGGTAGAAGTCTTAAGGCCACACACATAGTTCAGGGTTGTAATCTTGTCCTCGCTGGTCAGACCTTCTCTATCGATCTCATTCCTATAGTTCTGGGTAGTTTCGACATCGTCATTGGGATGGATTGGTTATCCCAATAGCAAGCAGAGATATTATGCAAGGAAAAGATTGTTCGTATTCCCCGTCTGGTAAGGAACCTCTCGAAGTTCAAGGCGACAAGAGTGGTGTCGTGGTGGGCATCATCCCTTTCTTAAGGCCCATAAGTGTTTACGAAAGGGCCACACCGCTATTTTAGCACTTGTTACTGACGCATCAATGAAAGAGAAAAGAATAGAGGATATCCCAGTAGTACGCGACTTTCCTCAAGTATTTCCTGAAGATTTACCTGGTCTACCGCCTCATCGCCAGGTCGAATTCCAGATCGAACTAGCTCCTGGAGCAGCACCAATAGCTCGTGCACCTTATCGCTTAGCTCCAACCGAACTGGAAGAACTGTCCAAACAATTGCAAGAACTCTTAGATAAGGGTTTCATACGTCCTAGCTCTTCGTCTTGGGGAGCTCCAGTATTATTTGTGAAGAAGAAAGACGGTACCTTCTGTATGTGCATAGATTACCGCGAACTCACAAGGTGACCGTAAAGAATCGCTATCCTCTTCCACGCATTGATGATTTGTTCGATCAGCTGCAAGGGTCGAGCTACTACTCAAAGATTGATTTAAGGTCAGGTTATCATCAACTGAGAGTCCGGGATGAGGACGTCTCCAAAACGACATTCAGAACTCGCTACGGCCACTACGAGTTTCTGGTCATGCCATTCGGGTTAACAAACGCACCTGCAGTTTTCATGGATCTTATGAACAGAGTGTGCAAGCCTTACTTGGATAAGTTTGTTATTGTATTCATCGACGACATCCTGATCTATTCTAAGAGTCAGGAGGAACACGAGCAGTATTTACGACTTATTTTGGAACTTCTTCGAATAGAACAGTTATATGCCAAGTTTTCGAAATGCGACTTCTGGCTTCGTGAAGTCCACTTTCTAGGCCACGTGGTAAACAAGGATGGGATTCATGTTGATCCATCCAAGGTAGACTCGATCAAGAACTGGCCTGCACCTCGCACACCAACAGAAATTCGCCAATTCTTGGGTTTGGCAGGTTACTACATGAGGTTTATCAAGGATTTTTCCAAGATTGCGCAACCTCTCACCTCACTAACGCAGAAGGGCGTTACTTATCGTTGGGGTAATACACAGGAATCAGCATTTCAGCACTTAAAGGATAGACTTTGCAGTGCACCTATTCTTTCATTGCCAGAGGGCACAGACGACTTTGTGGTTTACTGCGACGCATTGATTCAGGTTCTTGGTTGTGTGTTGATGCAACGGGATAAAGTCATTGCTTACGCCTCGCGCCAACTTAAGATTCACGAAAGGAATTATACTACACACGATTTGGAGCTGGGAGCTGTTGTTTTCGCACTTAAGATATGGAGACATTACCTGTACGGTACCAAGTGCACCATCTACACCGATCATAGGAGTCTCGAGCATATCTTCAAACATAAGGAATTAAACATGCGTCAACGTCGATGGGTCGAGCTTTTGAACGATTACGAATGCGCAATTAAGTACCATCCGGGCAAAGCTAATGTGGTGGCCGACGCCCTCAGTCGAAAGGATACTACACCTAGGCGTGTACGAGCGTTGCAACTCACTATTCAGTCTAGTCTTCCGGCACAGATACGAGATGCTCAGGTAGAAGCATTGAAACCAGAAAACGTCAAGGATGAAGCCTTACGCGGCTCAAGGCAACGGTTAGAACAAAAGGAAGATGGCGCCTACTATGTAACAGGACGCATTTGGGTCCCACATTATGGAAACTTACGCGAGCTGGTGATGGATGAAGCACATAAGTCTCGCTATTCAGTACATCCTGGTTCGGATAAGATGTACCACGATCTCAGAACTACGTATTGGTGGCCTAGCATGAAAGCCCACATAGCAACTTACGTCAGCAAATGTTTGACTTGTGCGAGAGTCAAGACCGAATACCAGAAACCATCGGGCCTACTCCAGCAACCCAAGATATCACAATGGAAATGGGAGGAAATTTCCATGGATATTGTTACTGGCCTGTCTAGATCACAACGTGGGAATGATACTATTTGGGTGATCGTGGATCGACTCACAAAGTCTGCACACTTCTTGGCTATCAAGGAAACGGACAAGTTCTCTACATTAGCAGACATTTACCTAAAGGAAGTGGTTTCAAGGCACGGGGTGCCAACCTCCATTATTTCCGATCGTGATGCGCGTTTTACTTCCGAACTATGGCAAGCAATGCACAAATCTTTTGGCTCACGATTAGTCATGAGCACAGCTTATCATCCACAGACGGATGGGCAGTCTGAGCGCACTATTCAAACTCTAGAAGACATGCTACGTGCATGTGTAATCGACTTCAGCAACAGCTGGGAAAAACATCTCCCTTTGGTGGAGTTTTCTTATAATAACAGTTATCACACCAGCATTTAAGCCGCTCCATTTGAGGCATTGAACAGGCATAAATGCCGATCACCTCTTTGTTGGGCAGAGGTGGGTGATAGTCAGATCACGGGTCCAGAACTGGTGGTAGACGCAATGGAAAGGATTGCACAGATACGACAACGAATGGCGGCAGCTCGTGACCGTCAGAAAAGCTACGCTGATAAACGCAGGAAACCACTCGAGTTCCAGGTTAGGGATCGAGTGCTACTCAAAGTCTCACCATGGAAAGGTGTTGTTCGTTTTGGCAAACGAGGCAAGCTCAATCCGCGATATGTCGGGCTGTTCGAAATCATTGAGAAAATAGGCAAGGTGGCCTAGAAGCTGAACCTACCAGCAGAACTCGGTGGGGTTCACAACGTATTTCACGTGTCAAATCTGAAGAAATGTCTGTCAGATGAGACCCTCATAGTTCCTTTAAAGGAGCTCACTATCGACGATCAGTTACGATTCGTCGAGGAACCAGTTGAAATCACGGACCGAGATGTTAAGGTCCTCAAGCACACCAGAATACCTCTTGTTCGAGTTCGTTGGAACTCTCGTCGTGGCCCAGAGTTCACCTGGGAACGAGAAGATCAAATGAAACTCAAGTATCCCCAGTTGTTCGGGAACAATGCAACTACTACTGAGGCTGAAGCTACTACACAATTTCGCGACGAAATTCCAAATCAACGGGGGGATGATGTGACACCCCAGAAAAACCAGTAAACTACACAACACAACTAGCTTCCTCAGTAACCGCATGCTAAATTTCGGGATGAAATTTCTTTCAAGTTGGGGATAATGTGACAACTCAAGTTTCCAAGATTCTATTTTCACATTAATTGCACGTTAACTGTTTAATTGTTTGATTGTTTGCCTTGTAATTGTACACACTGGATTATATGTTGTGATGCTGGTTTGATATGTTGTCTACTTAATATGATTAAGGTGTTTATCATGTATTTTGCTTGAAAAATTCAAACTACTCAAACCTTGAGTGTTTCGACGAAACACGAGTGTTTCGCCATAACCCTCAACGAATAAACGGAAAGTGTTTCGCCATACCCTATATCGACGAAACAAGGTTGTTTCATCACAAGCACTCCGACGAAACGAGTGTTTCGTCGGCCCACTAGTTCGCCGAAGCCCATTAAGGCCCAGTACGCTTATGTGCGTATAAATTACATGGAACGGCTTCATTCGTCACACCTTTGGCATAATTGAAAACCCTAGAACCCTTCCTTAGTGTGACGGCAGCTCTGTGTTCTCCCAAGCCCTCTCTAGCGATTAAACCATCATCACTGATATCTCGGTTAGTTACACGTTTGTTAAATCGGCTTCATGATTCTTCGATTGCTTGATACATGTTTGTGTATATGCTTGATTGATGAAAAAGCTGTGAATATAGGTTTTCACTATAGAATCATATGTTACGTTTATTAGGGTTTCATGAAGTTCTACATAATATTATTGATTGTTTATGGTAATGAATGCTAGCGTAAAGTCCGATTTCACTATTCAGATCGTGACCCTATAATGATTCGTTTTAGTAGAGAATCGGCAGACTTAAGTGATTATTAATCGTATATATGTATTGATTGTGTGGATCGTATGATTGACTAGCAAACTATCATGCATAGGGTATCGATTACAGAAGCGATATGATTAGTGATCATGGTGTTTTATGTTAATTGTTGGTTCGATGATAGCATGTAACGGCTGTTGTGATGATTAGGGTTTCTGTGATATTTTTGTAACTGTTATGATATGCGATGTAACTGACATTGTGGACGAAACACAGATCACGGCGAAACAAGGGGTGTTTCGCCGAGAGTAAATATGACAAAACGGAGGGCGTTTCGCCGAAGATGATCACGACGAAAGGGATGGGTTTCGTCGAAGGGTTGCACAATGAAACATGTGTGTTTCGTCGAATGGGTAAAACTGCACATTAACTTGGTTAGGTCTGTTAAGAGTTAACGGGGTTAGTTAACTGTTATTGATGATGACTTGTATGAACTTGTATAACTAATAAATGTTATGTGTTAGTGGTTACTTGTATGAACATGATGATCTTGACAGCTAGTTGAACTTTGTGAATGTCAACTGATTATGTATACGTGCGTACTCTAGGCCTTGACTGATTATTTGTGAGCACATACTTTAGCATACTGAGCAAACCAAGCTGAGTTCACACTCTTTCCAAGGCATGGGATTCCCGGTGGGTTGGGAATAGGATTTGTATGACTACCAGTACTTTCATCACTACTAGACTACTTAACACCATCCACGGTTTGGGAAGGACGCCAGTGCTAAAACCTACATAAAACCTACGTACCATTGTCCTCGGTTTAGGAAGAAAACCAGTGTTAGAATCTACGTAAAACCTACGTACTATTGTCCTCGGTTTAGGAAGGACACCAACACTAAACCTACGTACTCGCTACGTACTGTCCTCGGTTAGGGAAGGGCACTTACGTAAAACCTACGTAAACTCATACTTACCATTGTCCTCGGATTGGGAAGGACACCTATAGATACATCTAGTCTAGTACATACGACATGGGAAGCCCCCACTTATTATTGTAAAGGGTTGGAAACAAAGATACTGGGTAACGCATGATTATGAAATGGACTGACAATTTCAGAAACGAACTCATTTACTGAACAAACAACTGTGAACTCGCTCAACTTTGTTGTTGACTCTCTGTTACATGCCTTGCAGGACGTTAGGTACTCATGAAGCTTGCACTGGGAGGCGCAGTCGTTGTGGGACATGGACGGGGGATGCCTTGTTAAAAACATTATGACATTTTGAACTTAATACTTATGTTGGGTTTTCACATTTATGCTTCCGCTAAACACTTAACTATGTTTTGATTTGAACACCTTTTATATTGATGGGTTGAACTTTATTTATTACTTGCAATGTTCAATATGATTGGTGGCTTGATCCTGGTCAGTCACGCCTCCAAGCGGTGATACTCCGCGAGTGGATTTTGGGGGTGTGACACACCCCTAGTGCCGTCGAATCCTCGAGGTTTGTGGTTCAAGAACTCCTCGTAGGTGCAGCCTCTGAGTGGGTTATTTCCTGAGGTACATCCGCCGTGTTCGGAGCGAAGGGCCTCGAGTTGTGCGATGGCTCGTGAGATGCGCTCTTGTAGTTCTGACTCTGTTGTTGTCGGCACGGGGTTGTTGGTATTGACATTCCCTGGTATCGACATCTTATGAGAAGAAGTTTGGTTAGGTCAGGTCTTATTCATTCGGGGAGTGCATACAGTTGTTTAGAGATCATATGCACATACACATAATAGGTACCAACCAATCAAGCAATAGTATAATCATAGTATAACCAAGCAACTTGGTAATTATATTTATAGCAAGTAAGCACGTAGCATTATAATTATAGCACACACATATAGGTCAATAACGCGTTTAACGAAGACATAGCGACTGAGCTTTTGTTGGTCATTGGTCACAAGGTATCGTCGCATGCTTAATGATGATTGGCTTCTCATTATTTCCTGGCCACAATTGTGTTGTCTTCCGAAATGTATCACATCAACAGGGATACAGGGTCACCCTACCCTTGTCCATTAAGTATGTTAGTGTATCAAAATTACGTAGTCAGATGTGGTCTTCAAAAGTCTCCACAATCTCAGCTTATCATTAATGTCCTACCCAGATGTATTGCAATCCGCAAAATCCAGAAACCAACTATACTGGTGACTGAGGTGGAGAAGGAAAGAAAAGTAAACCGTTAACATGCTTGAATTCCTCCTCGAGCTTGCATGTACGTCGAAGTAAGTAACTGATCTGCTGCTCGGCTGCAACGAAACGAGCATCAAAGCCTGGGAAAGGTGTAATAGCAGCAGGTGAGAGCGTAAAGGTATCTTGATGAAAGTATACTGGCAATAGACAGGGTGAAGGACGTGTTGTCAGCTCAAGCTCCAAAAACTCTGCGGCTTATATCCTCAAACTGTAGCTGATGTTACAGGACCACTCATTCCGTGTGCAGACTCCATCATGTGAGGAATGGTAAGGGTCCAATATCAGCATAGTGTATCATAGGAACCATCGAAACGGTTCGTCCAGCGATGTAGAGATGAATGCATCAGACGGTGCGGCCTGTGAGGTCATAGAAAATGTTGTTGTAGCAAAAGGGACCGTTACGCGGGTGCTGACCTGGAGTACCTTCCCGGGGTGTGGGTATGTCTTGAAAGAAAGCGATAGGCATGTTGGCACATTGGACGTCGGTCTTCACGAGAGCAACATCAGCGGGCGAAGGTGCAGGTACAAACGTCTCAACTAATAGGAAGTTTAATAGGTGCAGGTACAAACGTCTCAACTAATAGGAAGATTAATAGGTGCAGGTACTGGGTCGGGTATAAGGGATGCAATGTCTCGTAAGTCGAAAGAAACAGGGTCATGATCCATCAAGGGTGCGGGATGAGTAGGTGCAACATCGAGCTGCCCCACAAAGGTGCAGAAGCTAGCTCAGGGGCAGTCTCTGGGTCGTGTAATGGTGTGGTGCCTCGAGCAAGTGATAGTTGCAGCAGTTATAATGGTGTCGTCGTCTGCATCAGTAGTCGAAAGCTGTAATCTTGCTGTCTGTAAGGCTGCAGATGTCACAGACTCAAAGGAGTCTAAAATTGGCTGTATACAAGAATCAGTGGATAGCTTGTTAACAGGGGTCTCAAAAAGTGAAAATATTAACAACGTGCTCGTCGAACTTTCCCATCATCATAGGTGTTATCAGAAGGACCATCAATAATATGCCAATGTCATCATCAATTATTCGTTGAATAGCCAACCTTCGGAAGAATGACCACAGGAGGCGCATTGTCGAGGATCGGAGCCATAGTGTGTTCACCATCGGGATAACTAGTGATAACGTGGTCATGGATTGAAACAAGAGTGATAGAACGATTCTTGTCAGAGAAGCCATCAGCAGGGGTAATTCTTCACCAAGAATCTGGCGGCGCGGATGGTTGGACGTCGTCCTCGGCCTTGGTCAGCATATCAGGATCACTTCTCAGTGTCTGACGTAGATATCTCTGGCGTAGATGTAATCTCATCATCTGTGGCGGTGGTCGTAGAGTTATCAATGTCTGATAACACGCTTTCTAAATAAAGTGACATGTGTGCCGGTACATAATAGTCATAGTATGTATATCCATAGTAATTACTAACAATTAGTGTATGCAAATAAATGTAGTTTATCATGTAGTCATGTATACACCTTGTTCTTTACAAAATTTTCTATCCTCCCTAGTCTCTCAGACTAAACTTCCCAGTCTCTTAGACTACCCTTCCCAGTCCCCTGGACTGACCTCCCTAGCCTCTCAGACTAAACTTCCCGGTCTTTCAGACTAAACACCCAGTCTTTCAGACTAAACACTCAGTCTCTCAGACTAAACATCCCCAGCTTCTAAAACTAAACCTCCCCAGCCTTTAAGACTGGACCTCCTCAGCCTCTAAGACTGAACCCCTGGCCTCTAAGACCAAGCTTCCCTAGTCTCTAAGACTAACTCCCTGGTCTCTAAGACCAACTCCCAGACTCTAAGACTAAATAAACCTTCCCAATCTCTAAGATTGACCCACCCCAGCCTCTAAGGCTGAACTCCCTCAATCTCTAAGACTGAACCTCCCTCAGCCTCTAAGGCTGAACTCCCACAGTCTCTAAGACTGAACCATGAATTTTGAAAAGTGTATTTGTGCTTTTTGTTTGTAAAAATGTTTTGTTTTGTTTGTAAAAATGTTTTGTTTTGTTTGTAAAAATGTTTTGTACCCTGGATCTGGACATTTAGTGTATGCAATGTAAAAATGTTTGAAAATATTTTCGTGAGAGCCCTAATGATCGTAGTCTAGACTCGAGAAAGAATCCTAGTTCGCTACGATCGAAGCTCTGATACCAAGCTGTCACACCCTGACTTTTGCGGAAGCGTGATTATGGTGTGACTTTCTTAATATCATTGCATTCAATCATAACATCAACTATATGATAAAACCATAGGATTGTCATCCATTAAATAAGTTTAAAAACATAACAACATCGTTTTAAAGCGTAGACTTAAAATTCAAGTTTTACAAATCATACAAATGGTTTATAAGTTCATTAAAGACTCGTAAAAAGATACTAAATAACGCCAAGGTTTGGATGACGTGTCTCGTCCAGGAATAAGACACACTAACCAAACTCAAAGACCATGGATGACATCTTTATTTGTTAACGCAGCATAAAAGCTTCCAACGCCCGCCAGATCCACTTACAAATTCCCTGAAATACATGTAGTTTGAAAAACATCAACAAAAGTTGAGCGAGTTCATGTGTTCGTTTGTGTGTATGTATAAACCTTTGAAAAATGTTATAAGTATGTATGTAAGTCCCTGGTATGTAGCAATAAGGAAAAAGAGATCACCAATGGTTTGCAAGGCCATTGATATGTGTGAAGTGATGCAGGAAGACTCAAACCTAGCAGATTTTGGCGTCAGGCACATAGTCACCTCATGGTCCACTCAGCGGACTCAGGAGTGGGGCTCGCTACACCCGAATAGATCTATCACTCATGTCCCTCGGTCCTACAACGAGGATTAATGGCCTTAAGTTCCACCTACCCACTCACATGATCTAAGTAGTAAAAACCCTCCCTACGCTAACCATACCTTGTAATAAATGTCTGTAATATTTGTCGCATGTATTTCACCCCCGAAGTATAAAACTGAAAACAGTAAAGAGAAAAGGGGAAACATGAACTCACTGTATTGCGTCTTCAGTATGTGTAACCCAAGTCTCCTCAGCCAACACGACTACCTATAGTGGACTAACGCCTATTAGACAAACAGGCCGTGCCTTTACTTAGTATGAAGGTTTTTGAGTTACGCTTCTTGTGTTTCCAAAATTATTCCAGGTTATATTTATTAGTTAAAATATTTATTTGAACTTTAAATTATAGTTAACTTCGTATTTCCTTCCCAGGGGTGCCTACATCTCAAGTATTTTAACTTCGTATTTCCTTCCCAAGGTTGGGGGTATTTATACATGTACGCTTTATAATTCTGAAAAATATATTTTAAGTCCCACTTAGAAAATATATTTTAATCACTTGTCTAAAACATTTTAATTCCAAAATATATATATTTTTCCCAAAAATATTATATTTTACCTCATACATTTTCCAAAATAATACTTTATCAAAATATACGTATGAGAGTATTTTCCGAAATATACATAAGTTACGTTTTAGCGTGTCGTAAAGCAACAATGCTTGTGTAACTTAAATATTTATTTTGTGAGAGCGTTGGTATTATTTTGGAGTCGTAATTTCATGGTATTTTCAAGTTATATTATTTTTACCCTAAAAATAATATATCTAATTCACAGAATAACAAACAATCACACAAGCGTTTTAGTATAAAATATATAATCTAAATATATATTTATCAAATCTTATTTACGAAAATCCACCTCCGGTACTTGGTAATTTTGAAATAAAAATGATGGCGAAGTTTATTTAGAAAAATAAAGTTAAAAATATATTTGCAAACTCTTGTTAGAAAAATATTTCTAAGTGTTGAAATTCTATAAAAATTTCGCCAGAGTTTCCTTTGTAAATGGAGGCGTCCATGCTTACTAGCATATCATTTTCTTTTGTAATATCATTCAAACAATTAACAACCAACAGTATGCAATTTCTAATTACCAAGGCATAAATCATAAACTTATGAACTTGAAAAATTTATAAAAACGTGTAGTAACTTACTAACATACATAGTAAGTCTTGTTACCTTTAAAAATATGATTGGTTCTTTAAAAACTTTATTTTTAAAGAATTTGTATTTTCACATCTTATAGTCAAAATTTCTAAAACTATTTCTTTGTGAAATTTTCTTTTTACACAAGTGTTCCTACACTTGTTTATCCACTAAAAATGCGATTAGTTTATGTAAGACCCAAGTTTTAACAAAACTCTTTCTTTTCACTTGGTTCTTTCGAAAAACCACTCGTAGATCTTTAGATCTACAAGTTTACAACCCATTTTGATCTTTATTTTTCAAGAAAACATGTATGTAATCAAGTTCATAGCTTATGTGTGGATGATTTCATCATCCACAACATTTTTAACTTTAACATCTTGCTAGTTCATGTCTTTAAACATGATCTAGCAAGCCTATGTGATGAACCATAACATTTTTACTAACAAACAACATACAATAAGCATAACAACATAAGAACAACATGGTTTCTTCATCAATATAACATTACTTCATCTCTAGTTAGTTTATACTTCAAGACTTTGATTATGTTCTTTAGAGTTCTCAACATTTCACCATTCTTTTTGCTATTAACCGACAAAAATATGAACAAGATGAAGATCTAAGGCACTTACTACTAGCACAAGGCTAGGGGAGTTCAAGAAGATAAATGAAGTGGATAAAAGCAAATGGTGATGGTCCTTCAACTTCTGAAAGCTCCAAGCTTACTTATATACCTTCTAACACCCTTGGATGTATGTAGAATTGGATGAAGATGGTTGAATGATGGTGGTGTTGTGGTTGTTGTTCTTAGCCGTGGGTAAGAGGGTGAGAAGGAGAGAGTATGGTGTGTTAATGTGTGATGAAAAATGAAGGGTTATGGTTTAGTAGGTTATACTTATATCCACCAAATGTTATGTCCATTGGTTTAAGTGTTTAGGAAAGTAGAGACAATATCAAATAAAATAACTAAACAAATCACAAGTGGGCCATGTTGTCTAGCCGTGAGCAAGGTGGGGGGGGGGTCTTGGTTAGTTTGTAACTATTAGTTAGTTTACATAGTTAGATTTCAAGTACATAGTTAGGTTAATTAGTTACTAGATGTTATGTAGTGTGTTATGGTGTTCGGGGTCCATAACTAGTTCAGAAAAATAAAAATAATGCTTCTAGCATTATTTTGGTGTTTCGGGTAATGTCCGGTTGTTCGGTTCGATACCATTCCGTTAAAGTGCTTAACTAGTCCGTAATGTGTCTTTTATATAGCTTTTAGTGACACTTTTAATTCCCAACACTTTGGAAAGTATCTAGGACTATTTTGCCAAGTTTTTGCACTTTACTAGCATAGTTAAATGCTGAATTTTGTTCATTAAGTGCAGAATTCTGCATTTAAAGTGTGTTTTAGGCACTTCCCGACACTATAACTACCACCTAGTGATGCAGTTTTATGGTCCTCACTTCCCTACACTCCCTACTAGTGTAGTATTCTATCTCTGGCTCACACTGGCCTCAAAAACATTGTCTGTCTAGGTGCTGGCATTGTCAGCATGTTTATGGGTTATCCGTTTAGTGTGCTAACTGTGCTTTGTACATCTAGTTTGTCACTAAAGTTTGTATGAAATAAATGGAGTGACAGTATAAAATGTGATGCATATGTATGTATGTAACAGAAAACAGAAAGCAGTTTAATCACAGTTGAAATCAAGCACAGTCATTAAGCACAAATTAAATATTAATTAATTGTACGGATACCTGTAAATGTGAGGGTTTTCACAAAGACACCACGGACAAATGATAAGGATGATTCACCTTCAACATAAGAAACTAGTTATTAAAGTCATTAATACATAACCAAATAAAAAGTGCGAAAAGATTAAAAATAAAAAGTATTACACTAAACGCTTGTCTTCACCAAGTGATGTAAGAGACTTAGGCAAACATGGCCTTTGATTGTCAAGAACTCTTACTATCAATCTTGGATCCCGAGACTACTACACACACTCTATGATGGATGATGGTGGTGGATGATGGTGTTGTGGTGGTGGTGGAGTGTGGGTGAAGTGTGAGAGAGGTGGTTTGCCAAGGGATGAGTTGCAAGTGAGCCAAGCACCCCTATTTATAGCCTGCACATAAGCCCGGACACGGCCCCGTGTCCATTGGGCACGGCCTCGTGTCCACCCATCTTCTCTTTCTTCATTAAATGCAGTTTGTCTGCATTAGTTGACCACGCCCCCGTGTCTGCTGGGCACGACCCCGTGTGCAGAAGCGTATCTGTACTATCAAGATTTGCTCAGATTCTGCGAATCTTTGCGTTGACAACGGCCCCTGTCCAGTGGGCACGCCCCCGTGTTGGGTGATAAAAGCTTCTATAACTTTGTCTTTTCTGCAGACACTTACTCATTGAGCACGGGGCGTGTTCATCCTTCTGATCTCTTGTTTTTGCTTGGAAGATGTTGTCGAGGGGTCGGGCACGACACGGTTATTCCTTTTCTTGTATTATTGTTAGATTTGGCTGCATTTTTGCTTCTTTTGTTCATTTAAGCTTTTTAATCCTGAAAATACAAAAGGAAGACAAAAGCACACTTTTTCCAACATTAGTACTAAAAAAGGGTTAGTTTTATGCCTTATTTGATGTAATTTATATGTTGCATTTTGCACACATCAAAATTCGTAGCGCTTTTATCTACTTTATACTATTTCAAAGCTGTATGCTCGCCAATACTCTTTGTTTTGAAATTATTTTAACGTATGTTACAGGTTAATCGCAGACTATCTCGAATCAAGCTAGGAATTTTAGAAACTCACAATAAATCTAGGTTGTCGGATTTGTATTGTTTGGGAGAACATGAAATCTGTATAACAATTTGCTGATATATTTGTTTATTAGTACGGGATTGAACGCAATAAATATTGTCGCTAAATAATTGTTATGGATTCTCTTGAGCAATCTGATTCGCCTAGTGCCGCGCCTCGATGATTCCGCCATCGGTTGGGGTGTGACAATACTCGTAACACAAGTATACCTATACTTGGAAATACTGTAGGATCGTTGAATCGATCTAAACGAGTCGATCAGAAGAGTTCTTGACCAAATCAGAGGCGAAATTCAGTGATTTGATCTTCATTCAGCTATAGTATCAATTTAACTGTCTCTTGTATTGATTTGACAATGATACACGGGCTGGAGACACTTTGGCAGAGCTTCGATACCGGAATCCAAAGTTCTTCAAATGAAATCCCAAGACACCTATATATAGGGATGCCACTTCGCACGAAACAGCAACATGCCAGTTCGCACGAACTGGTCAGTTCGTACGAACTGGCCAGTTCGTATGAACTGGCCACTTCGTGTGAAACTGCTGTTTCGGCTCAGTTTCCCGTTTTCCTCGCACCAACAAACTCCCCTTTGGATGTTGATGAGTCTTCAGTACAAGTCTTCAGTATGACAAGTCTTCAGTCTTGATCAGTCTTCACGCTCTTTCCAAAGTATCTATCTCTGTAAGCATCCTCAATCTCTCTCTATCTTCTCTTTCTCTCAGAATCTCAACCTGGCTCTATCCTCTCTCTAATTCTCTTGATCAGGTCTCTTGATTCTTTAAGTTCTTCAGCATCAGCAGCTTCTATCTCGAGCGCTGTTCCAAGATCTGATACTGGCTCTTTTAAATCATCAAACTCCCCTTTTGCTAACAGACTCCCCCCCTTAAGTTGTTCCGGGATCGTATCTGACATAGCTTTTGTTCTAAGATCGTAACCTGGCTCAAACTCTGCTCAGGCTTAGACACGGGGATCTGCATATATCTCTTCCCAAAACATAAGTTTCACAATAGTTAAGATTTAACAAATTTAGAATCCACTTGTAGATGTTATTCAATTATCAACAATAGTTATATCAAGTTCAAATTAATGACCTTGATTAACTAACAGTAATCATTATCTTCAAACTTTAATTTCACGTTTCATTTCAAACACACTTTCCCAACCCACTGTTGTTCATCATGTTTATCACTCGGGATTTTGAAAATCAACTTTTCAACATCAGTTGTCGAAAATAAATGAAATAAAATCTTTTTGATTTTTCAAAATTTTATGCTAAAACACATTTTTTTTGGATTTTGTTTTTTAAAGAAAAGCAGTAACGAAATATTTACAGACATATTTTTGTGAGTTTGTGTAAGAGGATCATATCAGTTTTTGAGACAAATCACTAACACTGTTGAGCTTTAAACACTTTAAGTTCTAAACGATTCACTTAGATTGTCAGTATACTGATCCACTTAAATTTTCACACAAAGTTCAATTGTTTCGAGATACGAGATTAGTGTTTTAATGCCTTAACTTATTCGCGTGTCCCACCTCAGAATATACTCCCGTATCCAGACTCCTATATTCAGTCTTACAGGTGAATGTACACTAATGATATCTGTAAACGGGTAATGCGAGACCATGAGAGCTCAGGTTAGAACTTCCGTTCAGACAAAGAGATGATGGCTCGCCTTTAGGTGTGTCCCATTTGGGGATCTTTTCTTCAACAGCACATGATTAGCATTTTTCAATGTTTCATCATTTTTTATGCTGAGGGTAAGCTTTATGATTAAAGCAGTGCAGAATATTATACGAGGACTAGGTTATTGCTTCCGCAAAATTAGAAGTCCCGGTATAATATCCCAGATATCATCACGCACAAAGACCTAGTATGTCAGAAATAGAAAGCCTTTCAAACAAGATTTTGGGGTTACCCGTATATCCGAGAGATGTTCCCCACGAGATAAGTAAGTATTGATATTTAGGTTTAATATCTCGAAAACAATCTACTGAATGAGTAAAAACCTACTGGCATATCATCAGTGAGATCGTTTATCACATTTGACTTTCCAAATCTTTAGCATGTTGTGATAGTCCATTGATGTACTATCATTTCCTCTTTTTCACAACAAAACTCATTTTTGATTTTTCGATGTTTTTTGGCTTTTTAGATTTTATCATGTTTTTGGATTTTTCATTGGATTTTTCAAATTTTCGAGATTTCTAAATTTTCTACTACCCCTAAAATCAATAATATGTTTCAATTTTTGATTTTCAATGAAAATTTGAAAATAAACTGTACAAATAAAGTGCCAAACTGATGTTAATTACTTCAGTTCTCCATTCACTTGGCGTAAACAATCAGAACTCCTCCTGACAACAAACTATTTTCCCATTATGATTTCAAAACACTTAAGTTTGTTTTAATCAAAATGGTTTTTCTGGAAAATTAGTTTTGTTGATTTCACTTGAAAGATCGGGGTTCATCACATTGTTCCTTCAACCATTTGTATGAAAGTTAAAACAAGTTCAACTTAATGACCTTGATTAACCACTTGTGAATGAAAACCCTTTTTTTTTTTCATTAACCAGTTGTAGGTTCACTTTTCAACATACCATTTGTAAATTGAAATATGACAATTTTGAATTTTGAGAAAGATGCCGATTCATGCTCCACGATTACCAACTTGGGAGCTCCAGCAAGTCAGGATTTTTAAGCAAAGAATCCAGACACCCAAGCCTGACTAGCCTTGGGTGCATCCGAGTTATTTTCACTCGGTTTTTGAATATTCCTTTTTGATTCTAAATTTGCAGCCCGCAATGGTGGAAGATTGACATCATCCATTGGCGGTACTGACTTTTCTCTGTTTAGTTCAACTGGTGTGTCACACCCCGACCACGTAGAACATACAAAACGTGGCGGAAATGTCGGGGAGTGTTGTAACAGAATTAATTGTTTCAAATCCATGGCAATTGAAGTTTCGTTTTATTAATTAAACATGAAAGTTTACATTGTTTAAACAAGAACCAAAGAGTACGTAACATAAATTAACTAGTTCTTGTCTCGTTTTAAGTCACTAAGGCACAGGTCTGCCTAAGTATATCTTGATAAGTCCTATGCATCATCTCCTGAAAACACATGTGAAAATAGGTACGTCAGCATAAAAATGCCTGTGAGATACATAGGTTTTGTGAAAACAGAATTCATGACTTATGTTGAGAAAATGTTTAGTCATGAACCTTGTAATTTGCTTTGTCTTGTAAATCATTTGAAAAACGGTAAGATCAGATGATATGTATAAATAAGAGAATAGTGTATGGTTAAACGAATAACCATGTAAAATGAGTTTGTATAAGATAAGTCGTTTGTAAAACAATGTCTCGTGAAAGTGTGTTATTTGTATAAAATGTCATATGTCTCAAATTGAAATGATTCAAATAACGCTACGATATGTAATACCATACAAACACTTATATATAGGAAGTACCAGCGGCGTATCCACCATGCTTGTATCATATTACACAAGCCTCGTTACTTAGATCACTTGCTCAAACCAAACCATCAAGATGAAATATTTAACAACGGTAGAAATGTTTATGTATAGTCAAATGTCTATTGTCAAATGTAAATCATGTCAACGGATACAACTGGTTTACACGGTTCAATGGTTACAAACGGTTCATATAATCGAAGGGTTAAGACGGTTCACATAGTCAAATGGTTACAACGGTTCAAAATGTAGTATAATGTGTTCATATGCTGGATGAGCATATGCAACAGAAATGCAATGTAAAACAATGTACTAAGTACGCACACAATGGGCATACATAGCATGTAATGTAAAGCAATGTACTAAGTATGCACACAATGGGCGTACATAGCATGAAATGTATTGCAGAGTGATGTACTAAGTATGCACACAATGGGCGTACGTAGCATGAGATGTATTGTAAAGTGATGTACTAAGTATGCACACAACGACATACGTAGCATGAGATGTATTGTAAAGTGATGTACTAAGTATGCACACAACGGGCATACATAGCATATAATGTATTGAAATCATGTACTATAAATGTACTAATGAACATAGCAAGTATATGATGTGAAAACAGGAAAGCATGAAAGTAACAAGTAGGCACATGTGTTTCACCCCAAAACAGTTTGGAAAACAGTAAAAGAGGGGTTCAATGTACTCACTTGAGATTGCTTTGAAATCCTTGTATAACAACCAAAAATGCTAGAGATCACGGAATATCAAACGGCACCTAATAGGTAGCTATATTAATATACCGGACCTAAATTGGAGGATCAGATAGTATGCGGGTTCGTAAACCAAACGAGTATGGAGACTCGTGTAATATGGTTCAACAAAGCCTACATACTAAAATGAAACCTAACCTAAGCGCTTACGACCCATTACGACCCGTTTAGGTAGCTTATGCTACCTTAACGCGTCGTTCGCGTAAAACGCGTTTAGAACGCCTAACATCGTGACCATAAGGTATAACCTCGGAAGGTTATAGCTATGGTCACCTAATGTGTTTGGTCGGATCCTAAAGATCGACCAAATGGGTCGGGTTCGAAAGTATAAGCGATTGTTTAGATCGCTTACCTTACGGCCCTATATAAGCACTAAACTAAAAGTGACGAGCTAAGCATGTTAGAACATGCTTAACTAAATTTAGAAAACAGGTTTGGTATCAAAACAAATGGTTTTGATACTCACGAGTAGTTTGGTTACAAAATACGCAAGAATGCGCATTTTGGCCGAAACTACGACTCGTCACTGAGCCTAGATAACGTGGTAATCAGTAGGTATAGTCACTACGGACTATAACCATCGTGATCACGCTCACGTTATGAAGTTCCAATGAACTTCATGTTAACCATAGGCTGGTCAACGCAGAAAGTCAAACAAAGTTTGACTTTAGCACTAGAAAGCGATTAAAAGAACGAAAGAACACTTACGAAGGGTCCCTGAAAGCTAAACTCGATCCAGGAGCTCAGGTATGAAGCAATGGCATCAACTTAGAGCTCTTTGATCAGTTTTGTGGGTTTTAACACAAATTGGGGGGGGGTATTTATAGGAAAAGCAAGACCGTTAGGATCGTTTCTTGAATATCGTGCCACGATCTCATGCGTACACTTGTCAAGATGTTGTGGTGGCTCATAATGACCCTTAACTCCTGAGATTGTGAAAGGGCATTGCCCTTTGGAGTGTTTGAAAGGCCAACTTTAGCCAAAAAAACAAGTTTCTGCATCTGCAGGGGCCACGCGGCCCGCGTCAGCATATAGACAAAACTCAGGCGGGCCGCCTGGGCATGTCTGATCTGCACAAACTTTCAGAAATGGCAGTTTTGGTCCCTGTTGCATATTTAAGCCATTTCCGACACTTCTAAGGCCCGTAAAGCCAACTTTAAGGTCCTAAAATGATGCCTAAACATTGTGGACATGAAACATGCTCAAAAATATGCCGGATGTTGGTTCGTTTGGCCGTACGAATGCGATGTTCGCTTAATTACGACGGAATGCGCATAAGTGCGAAAAACGATCCAAATGACGCGACGAATGGATTTTTCTTATGCCAAACACTAAAATAAATTATTTTAGTGCTTACATAAATTTTTGGATGTCCGGATGTATTCAGAACGTAAGTTATGCGCGAAAGTGCAAACTTGTGCACTTTTTGACACTTTTAGCCCCTGAATGATCCAAAAGTTTGTTTTAGCATACCAAACCCCTCAAAGCCTATTTCCAAGCTATGTAAAGGATATTTATGGTAGGTTTAACTTATGGACATAATCTGGAATGTTTGTTACAGTTCAAATTGGCATACTTTCGCAATTTGTCAAGTTTAGTCCCTGTAAGCGAATTAACTTGTTTTTGCCATACCAAAGCCTTCAAAACTTATTTTTAAGTTACGTAAAGGTTATTTAAGGTATGTTAAGTATATGTTGGTGTTCCGGAGTATTTGTCGCATTAAACTGAGTACGTTTACGCACCAGTTTGCGTATAATTCTCCAGAAAGCGTTGTAGGGTTTGAAATTGAACAAGAACTGATATGTGCAAAAGATACACATATTTATACAAGATCCCAAGTATGAAATACAATATTTCATCGGCTTGGTATTTGTTTGATGGTCGCGGTGACACAGATGTCACATGGTGGCTCCTCTGACTTTGACGAGTCAGATTCATCGCCAGAAAGTGCTTCTGATTTCTTAATATCCCACTTTTGGTTGTTAAGATTCACATTTCTTTTGTGAAAACATCTTGAACTCTCACCAACTTCAAATGTAGAATTTTTAAACACTTTGAATTTCTCCGTTGTTGGTTCAGTTTTATCTGAAAATTTAACTTTCTTTGTTTGATTAACCAATTTTTCTTTCTTTATTTTCTCCGTTGTCCTCAGATTTGAATTTAATGAATTTGGTTTACTTGACTGATCATTCTTTGGAGAGCAAGATGATTCACCAGAACTAGTATCTGAATCCATGGTAGTATCCGAGGACAAATCTTTTCAAGATACTCTCTCGCTTTCTTTCTTTTCTTTCTCAGTCTATCTTTCTGCCCTTGTGATAACTTCACTTTTTGTTCTTTGGGCTTTTCTTCAATTTTTACTGTTTTCTTCACCATTCTGTGAGATTCAGTCCTCAATCTTCTCTTTGATCTCATTGGGCAATCTCTAGCAATATGACCTCTGATTTGACATTCACAGCATCTTCTCGTCTCAAATCTCTGACTCTGGCAGTTAACAACAATTTGTCCTTCAAAACCACATTTGTAACACACCCTGTTATCATACCATTCTCCACTTTCAAACCACACACTTAGATCGTAACATCGATTTGCCTAGTGGTAATCATGACTTCTTTTCTTTCTTTCATCATAATGATTTTTCTTTGAAGCACTGTGGTCAAACCTGCACCACTTATTATCAACTTTTTGTGAATTTAGATTTTCAAATTTTTGTGATTTTTTATAAAAATTGGATGATTGAACTGATGATATTTTATTGTTACATTAAATTTTTAGAATTTTTAACATTTTGTTTTTGTTCCATATTCTTCTTAAAAGGTTTTTGCGTTGATCTGGCTCATCGGTTAATTTTTGTCAAAATGGATCACGTTTTAGGTCAATTTTAGTTCTGATTCTTTCAAGGATTGATTAAAACAGTGTTTCGCGTGTTATATCAAGAAATCAGATCATTTTATCCGTAAAAACGTTCTGGTTTTGAAGAAAATGTGTAGAAGATGAGTAGAAATCAGATTTTATGAAGCAATCAAGCTGAAATGGTAAGAACTCTTCCTCCTGAGCTCTGGTACCACTTGTAGGATCGTTGAATCGATCTAAACGAGTCGATCAGAAGAGTTCTTGACCAAATCAGAGGCGGAATTCAGTGATTTGATCTTCATTCAGCTTGATATGCACATAGTATCAATTTAACTGTCTCTTGTATTGATTTGACAAAGATACACGGGCTGGAGACACTTCGGCAGAGCTTCGCTACCGGAATCCAAAGTTCTACAAATAAAATCCCAAGACACCTATATATAGGGATGCCACTTCGCACGAAACAGCAACATGCCAGTTCGCACGAACTGGTCAGTTCGTACGAACTGGCCACTTCGTGTGAAACTGCTGTTTCGTCTCGGTTTCCCGTTTTCCTCGTACTACGTGTCCTAGTCTATCATTCTAGTTACAAGACGAAGTCGACAGACATATGCACCAACAAATACTTACAAGTGTATAATATGTAACGAACGGCATCATTTGTTGTGAAAACTACAAACACACGTAAATGGAAACAACATATATCAAAACAAGTTAAAAATATATTATCTTTAACGAATCTCTCAAATCATAAATGATATACATGCAATGCATGCGAATAATATAAGTTAAAATATAATATTTTAACTAATATATTGAACTTTGAATTTTATATAATTATGAAAAATTATATAAAGACATCATACACTTAAAGTGTAACTCAACTCAAAACAAAAACAATTCCAAAACAAGTCTTAATAAATGTTTAAGACTAAGAACCGTTACAAGACCGAAGTGTCTAACAAAACCTAGCACGTTTATAGGTTGCAAAACGAACCAAGGAAACTGAACTTGAGTACGCACTTTACACGGGCGCAAAACTATGAGTTCATGTCCCCCTTTTCTTTTAACGTTTTCGGTTTACAACTTTTAGGGGAAATACATGTTAACAAGGGTATGATTAAGCTATGGAATGAATTCTTAGATCATGTGAGCATAGGCTTTAACTGAGGCGCCATTAATCCTTTTAAGGACCACGAAACAAAGGTTAGATCTAATGGGTACGGGCGTGCCCCACTCACGGTCCTTGTGTGGCCACTTAGAGTGTTGTTGTGTCCCTGTTGAGGTTAATCGACACTTAAAATCGTCTACTCGAGTTGAGTGCTTCCTATGTCGTCACATATATTAATGTCCTTGCAAATTATTAATGATCAACATATTTATAGACGCTTTACATACCTACTTACAACACTGGAACTTTCAAATGTTTTTGAGATTCATTTGATGCGCATATACATAAAACACAAGAACTCGCTCAACTTTTGTTGAAGTTTTCAACTTACATGTATTTCAGGGAAATAGATGGATCTCAGTGACGGCGTTCACTTTCAAGCTTTTGGGTTTCAAGTCCTTGATGTCATTCTTTTTGGAGGGTTTGTACCATATATCACATCTTCGATGTGATATAGGATGCAAAGCCTCATACTTTTAACTTTTGTTAACAAGTCCTTTTATGGAACTTTAAACTTATGTTGGTTTGTAACTTAAACTAAATACTTGTGTTGGTTTGAAACTTGAACAACTTATGGTTTATAATATTTTGAAACTTTTGAATGGATTGACATCGCTTGTTTTAAATCATGTAGTTGTTTATTATAATCGAAGGTAATGAAAACTGATCAAGTCACACCACACGCTTCCGCAAAAAGACAGGGTGTGACAGCCCAGATAAAAGAGGTCAGGAAGCTCTTCTTGAAAAAAAACAAACAACACCTAAGTGTTTCATTTATAGTTTTTAGAAAAAAAAAAACATACCTTATTCCAATCGTCCAACAGAAGTCATTCTTCCATCCATACACACACTCAATTTCAGTTGTCCAAAAGAAGTCACTAGCCACATACTGATACATGTAAACTTAGGGATGACAAAAATACTCGAGTCTGACGGGTATACCCGAAACCCGAAGAAATTGGGATGGTATACCCGATATCTGACGGGTATGGGTCGGGTATAGGTATAGAAAAAATATTCCGTGGGTATGGGGCGGGTATGAGATTAGATGATATTCGACCCGATTACCCGAAACTATATACATGAAAAATTTTAAGTTTTATATTTATTTTCCTTTAACTATAATTTAGTAATCTTTCGTTATTATAGCTTTATCATTTTAAAAATATATATTTTGATGGCACAATTCATAGTTTTATGCTATGCAATACAAAATTATTTTTCGAGATTAATATTATAATATGTTTACATTTTTAAATATATCAAATATTATTACGATGACGATGATATGTATGTTATATATCTTAATTTAATATTTTTAAAACATAAAAGGATAAAGGAAAGTAAAAAAAATATACATGAAAATCCCAACAGGTATACCCGATATTCAAAGGTATGCCCGATACCCAACGGGTTATTTACCCATCAGATAATGAGCTAGGTATGAGACACGATTTTATAACTGAGTGTCGGTATGAGTTTAGTCATACGGGACCCATTGCCATCCCTATCTAAACTATTATCGGCCAAACACATTTTCGTTTCTTGTCACACGGCAACGATAATTTGGAACAAAATCAGCTGTTGGTGCAAGATCCCTGGTATTTATGCTTTTTCGCTTAATGATCTGCTCGTTATCTATAAAGAGCTCAATGTTTCGGGAAGTGAAGGGGTAAGGTCCCAAAAACCTCGTATTAAATACTTGGGACCATACCAGAACTTCGCCCTTTAACCCTCTTTAGACCTTGCGCGGCCGCACACTGGTCCAACAAAGAGAACTTAAGAGAAAGGCAACAACTAACACTTGCGCGCCAAAAGGAAGTTAAAAAGTCCTTGCGCTATTCCCCATAACCAACAGGGATAAAAATCCCAGTTAAGCACTTCCGCATAATAATACCCAGACTTGGATATTATTTGCTAAGCTGGCACCACATGATAAGGAGTCACATCGAATTATGGCAATAATCTTCTAGAAGACTCAATCGTGCACCACTAGACGGTTATAACCATCTAGGACACGTGTCATCATCCCAGGCCACCCTGGAATCACGATGATGGCATGGAATTGGAAAGAAGCCTCCACTTGCCCACTTTCCACGTGGCAGCACCCCAGCCGTTAATCAAGATCGCGATCCGTGTGCACTCACAATACGATCAAAAGAATTAACGGAGGGAAAATAACTGCTTACGGAGTTAGCATCTTCCGTTAATATTTCAGCAACGAGTTTTCCCGCCCAAACTCTCGGCTATAAATATGAGAGTAATTCAGGTATGAACTTCAAGTCACACGCACTTCATCAATACTTCTTCTTCTTCTTCATAAACACATTCTCACGTCGGAGTCGGGTCAAGGAGAGAACCTCCCTTCTCCCCTTGACGAGGCTAACGGTGTTCTGTTTTGCAGTATTCACCAGAGAAGAAGGCTTGTCCATTCGAATCAAACGAGAGAGAACCACCCCTTTTATGCAGAACCCAACCCCTGGATAATTTGATTCCGGTCATTTATCCAGTGTTTCTTCATTGGCGCCCACCGATTTCTCTGTTCCACCCATTTTTTCTCGTTTTTGATTCACTTTGTTGATTCCATTTGCAAACGGAAGAAACCTCAGCTCATCGGCAAAACGGCCCTCGGCCAAATTTTGTTAACAATACCCAGGTTGAGGGTATTGTGGAAGAAGCATCGGATGACAATGAAATACAGTTTGCTGATAATCATCCAAATGAACCTATCACCCAAGGGGTACAGTCGGAGATCCCTGTAAGTTCAATTCTGCCTCCAGGAGAAACACCAATCTCCTGGTACGTCAGATCTCAGGGGGCATTAAATGCCGTAAACACATCGCTGTGTACACAAACAGCCCCCCAAACTCAACCACGAAGACCTGTATCTCGAGCTAGGACACCATCGGTACCTCATGTTTCTCAACATGATGGGCCATCCGGAGTCCAGATCGAAGACACAGAGGTTTACTCCAGATCTCCATCGAGATACACGTATACTCAATCAGAAAATCGTCGAAGAGAATACCGAGATGAGTCACACTCTCATAGAAGACCATCAGTTCACACCAGGTTGGGTTCCCAGCGGAACACCCATACCAGTGAATATGATCGAACTTACCATGAAGGAGAAAGTGCCAGTGTATTTACTCGGATACAACCAAATTACAACAAGTGTAGACCCCGCGCGTTTTTACAATCCCGAGGCTAAGCACAATTATGATCTGATCTACCGTCCTGCTGAAGCGGCGGAGAATTCAAAATTTATTAGCGAAATTGCTTTAGCTCCACTTGAGAAGGCGAAGCTCCCGTCTAACGTAGGCAAGTTCAACGATCTAACAGACCCTGACGATCATCTGCAGGTATTCATAAGCGCAGGGCTGGTAGGAGGTTGGACCCTACCAATGTGGTGCCACCTTTTCGTTAAAACCCTTACAGGCGCCACAAGGCTCTGGTTTGACAACTTGCCCATAGGAAAAATCACGTCATGGAAAGATTTGCGCGAGAAGTTCCTGGTCCATTTCAGTCAGCAGAGGCGATACATCCGCGGCACGGCGGATGTAATGAACATCTGGCGCCATAATGATGAAAATTTGGAAGACTTCATTACCCGATATGACAAGGAAGTACTCGAAATCGGGGACGTCCACGAGCAGCTGATCCGCACCCAATTTAAGTATGCAGTCAGGTGCGACGACATGATAAAAGTCCTGTCTGGAACGGAAGGACTCTCGAAGAGCTGGGAAAAATTAATGGCGGCGGCTAAGGTCTATGCCCAAATGGAGAAGAACCTTAGTACCAACAGGCCGCCACCACCGCATAGCCGACCCTCAGATTTAAGCTCAAGCAGCGGGAGGAAATTCAAGAAAGGCTGGCGCGATTCAAACTCAGGGAACTATTCATCGGAAGATGTGCGGGCCACAATTAACAAGCTCACTGCGCAGAGAGAAGCCAAAGAAGAAAATAGGGAAAGGCAATGGACCCCCCCTAACAAAAACTCATGTAGAAGTCTTAAGCACGGAGGATTATCAGTTTAAACCTCCACCACCTACGAAGAACAAACGTGGACAAGACCCGAGTCAGTATTGTGAGTATCACAAAGACAATGGGCATACCACCAATAACTGCATCTCTTTGCGCACAGAAATTGAGAAGGCACTTAAGAGTGGTGAGCTCACTCACCTCTTACAAAACGTGCGCAAAGAAATCAAACAAATCACTCATGGCGACGAAGGCCCTAGTAAAAAGGCAAAAAACTAAGCAGCAACTCTATGATCTCCCAGCAGAACGAAGAAGACTCTACAGTTTATCGAATCTAAGCAGGAAATAGAGTGTAAGTTAAGTTCCGTGTAATTTTTTTTAATAGACTTTGTAACGACCTCTGCAACGAAGTTCTATTATTCTTGTGTTTTTTCTTACAAAGTGCATGCAATTTCTTTTGGTAAGCGCAAAAACATTATGGTAAATATAACACAAGTCTCATGAACGGTCAGTGATTTACATCACACAAGACCATACGTTCACACATGAGCTTCATACCACCTTCATTCGCCTTACCTAATCAAAGTAATTGTACATACGCAAAATATTGTAAACTACAAAACACACATCATACTATTCCTGGCACACCAACACGCCTTGAAAAACTATCAAACACGGCAGTGTTTCAATGTACGTTACTTGCGCGGCAGCGCATTAACAGGAAAGGGATACACACCCTAAAAAACTACAAAAATTGTTCAATACAATTACAAAAAAGAAATCTACGCTAGACCGTCGTCTTCATCTGGGAAGATTTCCTTTAGTTACGCCACATGATCTTCGGACTGTAATGCAACATTTATAAGATCCATAACAGGAAGCTGCAAATTGTTGAATTCTGTTTTTAAAGCTACAAGGGCAGCGCCAGTATTCACGCCATGAGTAGCGGATCTACTAGTATCCCAGTCAACCTTCAAAGCATTATTCACATGATGCGAACATTCAGCATACCCTTGAGCATATCCATCACTTCGCGCAGCAACCACCAAGCGCGCGACAGTTTTCTTTAGTTCTTCAGAATTCAACACTGATTCAGCAACCTACAAGAACATAAAAGACAAATCAAGGGAAAGCACGAGACATTTCCGCAAAAAAAAAGAAGGAGAGAGAGTAAAAGACAACTTACACAAGCAATCCCGCGCTCTTTCAGCCACAACATATCACTTTTCAAAGGTTCAAGCTCGCTCTCTGCTGTGGCCCGCGCCGTTTCTGAATGTTCTAGTTTCTCTTCAGTTTCTGCTAGGCGGCGGGAGGCCTCAGTTTTCTCAGTATGCGCAAGCTCCAAATCTTTTTTAAGTTGTTCCTGGTCAGAAAGCAAAGTGGTAAGTTCTTCTACCTCTTTATCTCTAAGAGCAAGAGTGGCTCAGGCATGTACCTCTCGTTGTTCACTTCGCTCCCTGTGGGAACACGCCTCATCTTGCGCAGCTTCAGCGTCAGCTTTTTCCTTTTTCAACTTTTCAATCTCCACATCCTGTTTCTTCAATTTCTCAACCTCAGCTTTGAGATTGTTGATAACATTGCGAAGACCCATCTTTCGGCATTGTCCTTCTCACAAATTTTCTTCCAGTTCTTGCGCTCCTCGGAAAGAAGGGCAGCTTTGTCTCCCGCCTTCCTCTTCCAGCCCGCAACGGACCACTCTTCAGTTTTCCGATCAGCATCAAACTTGGCCTGATCAGCTTCCAGCTTAGCCCGTAACTGGGCAACACGATTCTCATCATCAGTAACTTTCTTCTTGGATACCTTGAAGGAAGCCCACTCTTTGTGCATACTATGCCACTCTCGCACTATGCGATGCGTAATGGATGTATAGGAAGCAGCCTCTTCAAGGTAGGCATGGTAAGTTTGCTCATGAAGTCGACTTTCTTGGAACTTAATCTCCCCAGGCGGAAATATCCCCTGCAACCAGTCCCGGCACACGTGCCAATCCGAGAAAGTATCACCCTTCTTCAGATTCCAAACGGGGGCATGAATTTCGGAGGCATCCTTCTCCGAATAAGTCCTATAATAGTAATCTCCCAGAGTTTCATCTGGGCGGATTGGAGAATTCTTGCCAGCATCAGAAAACGAGCCTTGGTTTTCAGTGGGGACCTTCTCAATATTCTCAGGCATAGAGCCAGAAGCCTTGGAAGGAGAACTTATAACAGGGATCTCTTCAGCAGCTTTCCCTTTCTCCGAATCATGAACAGCAGGGTCAGGAGTTTGTGGGTTACCCGTATCATCCACAACCTCTGGGCTAGTAATTTTTTCCGCATCCGCGGCAACATCAACAGGTTTATCAGCCTCAAGATTTCCACCACCACCAGCCTTCTCCGCCCCGCCCTCAGGAACCTCAGTGTTTAACTGATTAGCAACAGAGACACGAGGGGGAGAAGGCGGCAGTTCTTCATTAACCACAGGTGACGGTTCAGTAAAGAAAGGAGAATTTGGTTTTTCTGTAAAAAAAAAATACATAATTGGCGCTTATTTGGGGAGGTAAAAAGAAGGAAGCAAAAGGTGATACTTACCAGGAACATGCTCTGAAATAAAGGCGTCCAAATTGCCTTTTCGAGTAATCTTCTTCCTCTGAACCTTCTTCGCCGGTTGACCTTCAGCCTCAGCATCAGTCTGTTTCCTTTTTCCTGTTTTCTTCCTCACTAGGCGCTCTGGGCTTGATTCCAAATCAATGGGATCGTGAGGGTTTGATGGAGGAATGTCAACAGTATCTTTTGGCTCTGGCTTTGGTCTCCTTACAAATGCAGTGTGACAACTCGGACTTTAGACTTGCTTTGATGTAACGTTACGTGCTTGTGAGAACTGAATTATATGAATTAATGAATGTTTTGTTTATGTGTATTATGTGTGCATGTATGTATTGAACCGCACAGCACTTGGAAACCCGAATCGCACAACACCCTTGGACCGCACAAGCCTATTGGGCCTTACACTTGCTTGCGGACCATTAGAAGTAGCCGAGTGGGCTCGGCCCACTCCCCTTATGCGCAAACAAACAAAACACTCCTTGGGGACTTGTTTTCTCATTAGTTGCAAAACACACACACAAGTCACAAAACCCTAGAAGCTCTTGTCCTCTCTCTCGTTTCTCTAGAACCCGACGGCACAAGGCAACCGGAGATCACCCTCCTGTCGGATCACTTCCTTCTAGTTGGATTCTAATCGGTTAGTGTTTCATATTGATGTTATATGTGCCTACGATTGGTTGATTTTGTATGTGTTGAATCGGATAGTATGAAAATAATCATATGCCTATTAGATGTAATCGGCCACCATGTTCTATATTGAGATTGTTTTTGATTTGATGTTAACCGGCTATAGATTTTCATGAAACGGATGATAAAGTAGATATAAAAACCGATTAGATGTTAACCCGGATATTATATCCTGTGATTGAATCATTGTTTGATAATTGAACCTTAGATTATAATGATCAAATAATTCGGGTTATTGTTCATGTCTTGTTAGGGTTCATATGGATTTAGGAATGATTGCCTTGTTTGATCGAGATTTAGCATGTGTGTAACTGATTTGGTTGTTGAGTTGATAATCATATGGAAACTGTTAATTGTTTGTAACTGATAGCATGAATCACGGAATTTGTTTACTGATCGCACAAGCAGCACACACGGGACCGAGGTTGCGAGTCCGGATTGCGACTCGAGACCACAGCAGCACAAATCGAAACCGAGGTTGCGAGTCCCGTTGCGACTCGTAACCGGACCATGACAAGCCGAGATCACCATTGCGACTCGTAATCTCCCGTTGCGACTCGTAATCTCCAATTGCGACTCGAGATCGCTGGTTGCGACTCGAGTCCCGTTAGTTCGTACACTGTTGGACCCTGCACTGTCACGGGCCCAATTGATTGGGCCAAATAATTGGACTTATGCAATTGACTGTTTAATGTATTGGACCATAAGTATATTCGGTTGGACTGCTATATCGTTGGGCCGAGTACTATTGGGCTTGTTAGAATCGTACAAGTAAATGTGTTGTGATTGTTTCATGTATTGCTTAACTGTCAAACGTTGCCATGATTTACATGTGATAGTAACGTGTTAACTTATGAGAATGCATACGTGTATTACCTAAGTCAAATCCTGACTTGAATAATAATAATGATAGGACGTGGTTGACCATTTACTTGCTACCTGTACTCTTTGTGTATCTGCCGAGCAAACCAAGGTGAGTTCACACAGCCAAGGCATGGGATTCCCGGGTTGGGAATTGGGTTGGAAATGTTGATATGGAAATGATTACTCGTACTTACGCATTCACTAGACTATAGACCATCGTCCTCAGGATAGTCAGGACACGTTACGTAAAGCCTACGTAACCCAGTAATTGCCATTTGTCTCCCGGGTCGGGAGGACACGTTACGTAAAGCCTACGTAACCCAATACCATCTACTGTCTTCCGGGTCGGAAGGACACGCTGCGTAAAGCCTACGTAGCCCCCACGCGTACCACTGTCCTCGGGGAAGGGCACGTCACGTAAAGCCTACGTGACCCAGTACGTATTCCTGTTCTCGGTTTAAGAAGAACACATGGTTGCACTAGTCTAGTAAGTACCATAATGGGAAGCCCCCATTATAAAGGATAAACGTGAGAATCCCTCACCTGTAGTATATACTTGTATGGGAAACCCCCATAAGATGAACATATGCATTATTATACGAACTTACTTTCTGTGAACTCGCTCAACTAGTTTGTTGATTATTTGCTGCATGCCTTGCAGGACCTTAGGTACTTTATGGAGCTTGCACAAGGAGGAGCGGGTCGTTGTGGACAAGGATTCTTGAATGCTTACTAAACACTTATGATATTTCATACGTTAACACTTATGATTGGGTTTTACTTAAATGCTTCCGCTACATATACAATGTTTGGTTTTGAACATCAATTATGTCTATGGTTATTATTAAATACTATGTTTGATATAATTGGTGGCTTGATCCTGGTCAGTCACGCTCTCAAGCGGTGATACTCCGCGTGTGGATTTTGGGGGTGTGACAGATTGGTATCAGAGCCATTGGTTATAGAGTACTTGGTTTTAATATGGGAAAACATTTTTATTAAAACCAGACTATAACCAGAACAGTGCTCTCAACGATCCACAACGACGCTTCGCTCCACGTGCAAGACTCGACATCCTAGGTAATAAGGTTTATGTTTATTGCCTGTTTGCTAGAACTGCTTAGAACTTTGCTCGCATTACGTTTAGATACACATGATACTATAGCATGAGAATCCCTACATGCTTACACTTTTCTGTCATCGCCCTACTCGCGAACCATTCTCACCTACGCTACTTTTATTATGAAGATCATGTCTGGACGAATTAACATGACACAAGCCCAGCTAGAGGCTCTCGTTCAAGCTCAAGTTGCTGCGGCAGTTGCAGCAGCTCAAGCAGGTAGTATATCCTGCAGTATAGGCACACACTAGGATCTTTAGATCCTACATTAACTCTCGTATTTAACTTTGTCCTATTCGTACACAATAGGTCAACACGCGCAGCAGCCTGTCTGCACATTCAAGAACTTCATGGACTGTCGTCCAAATTCCTTCAGTGGCACCGAGGGGGCAGTGGGACTCCTCCACTGGTTCGAAAAGCTAGAGTCAGTATTCGAGATGTGCGAGTGCCCTGAGGCTCGCAAGGTCAAGTATGCAACTGGCACCTTGGAAGGAATCGCGCTAACCTGGTGGAACGCGCAGGTGCAAATTCTGGGGTTGGCAGCTGCTAACGCCACACCCTGGAACGATTTTAAGGAACTTATCAAGAGGGAGTATTGTACACGTGAAGATATTCACAAGTTGGAAGACGAGCTGTATAATTTGAAAATGGTTGGGTCAGAGATTGAAGCGTATACTAAACGGTCGAATGAACTGGCTGTGCTGTGTCCAACTATGGTGGACCCTCCATACAAGCGCATTGAGATGTATCTCAAGGGATTGGCGCCAGAAATCCAGAGCCATGTCACATCGGCTAATCTCGACAACATCCAGGATATTCAGCGTCTCGCTCATCGCATCACCGACCAGGCAGTGGATCAGAATAAACTGCCTAAGCGTGTCAACGCTACTGCTACAGTCACTCCTTCAGCTACTCCTGCTACTACTAGCGACAGTAAAAGAAAATGGGATGGAGATTCCAGTAAAGGTTCAGCAACTGTTCAGTCTTAAGCTCAGCAACAGAAGACTGATCACTACCAGAGTCCTGGTCAGCAATCCTTTGGTAGTCATAGACGGGGAAGATATCAGGGTTTTCACCCCAAGTGTCACAACTGCAACAGGCATCACAGCGGCCAGTGCAACAAGGGTCGTTGTCAAAGGTGCCTCAAGATGGGTCACGAGGCCAAAGACTGTAGGAGCCCACGGCCTGCAAACCAGAACCAGCAACCGCAACAACCAGCTCCACAGAACCCACAGCAGCAACAGCAGCCACAGCGTGGAAACCGGGGATGTTTCCAGTGTGGGGCTGAAGGTCATTTCAAACGCGACTGCCCTCAGTTGAACCAGAATCGCAACAACAATAACCAGGGCAACGGGAACAACAACGGTGGGAACAACAACAATAGTGGCAACGAGGCTAGGGGACGCGCTTTTGTGCTAGGTCGAGGTGACGCAGTGAACGATCCCAATGTGGTTATGGGTAAGTTTCTCCTCGACAATATTTACATTACTGTTTTGTTTGATTCGGGTGCGGATACAAGCTATATGTCTGTGAAAATGTGTCAACTGCTAAAACGTGCACCAACACTTTTACCCACCAAACATGTAGTAGAGTTAGCTAACGGTAAAAGTCTAGAAGCCACGCACGTAGTTCAGGGTTGTAATCTTATCCTAGCTGGTCAAGCTTTCTCTATCGATCTCATTCCCATAGTATTGGGTAGCTTCGACGTCGTGATTGGGATGGATTGGCTATCCCAACACCAGGCAGAAATCTTATGTAGTGAGAAGATAATTCGCATTCCACGCTCTGGTCAAGAACCTCTCGAAGTGCAAGGCGACAAGAGTGGTGCAGTGGTTGGCATCATCTCTTTCTTAAAGGCGCAGAAATGTTTACGAAAGGGGCACACTGCCATTCTGGCACTCGTTACAGACGCATCAGCAAAGGAAAAGAAATTGGAAGATATTCCAATTGTACGTGACTACCCTCAGGTGTTTCCTGAAGACTTACCTGGCTTACCGCCTCATCGTCAGGTCGAATTTCAAATCGAGCTCGCCCCAGGAGCAGCACCCATAGCTCGCGCACCATACCGTCTAGCTCCATCAGAATTGGAAGAATTGTCAAAACAGTTGCAAGAGCTCTTGGAAAAGGGCTTCATTCGTCCAAGCTCTTCGCCATGGGGAGCTCCAGTGCTTTTCGTGAGAAAGAAAGACGGTACGTTCAGGATGTGCATCGACTACCGTGAACTCAACAAGGTGACGGTGAAGAACCGTTATCCTCTACCGCGCATCGACGACTTATTCGACCAGTTGCAAGGGTCGTGCTACTATTCCAAGATAGACTTGAGGTCTGGTTATCATCAGCTGAGAGTCCGGGAGGAGGACGTCTCCAAAACCGCATTCAGAACTCGTTACGGTCACTACGAGTTTCTCGTCATGCCATTCGGGTTAACGAACGCGCCTGCCGTATTTATGGACCTTATGAACAGGGTGTGCAAACCCTATCTTGACAAGTTCGTCATTGTTTTCATCGATGACATTCTGATTTACTCCAAGAGTCAGGAGGAACACGAGCAGCATCTTCGCCTTATTTTGGAACTCCTTCGGAAGGAGCAGCTATACGCTAAGTTTTCGAAATGCGACTTCTGGCTTCGTGAAGTCCATTTCTTAGGCCACGTAGTAAACAAGGATGGGATCCATGTCGATCCATCCAAGGTAGATTCGATCAGGAACTGGCCTGCACCACGAACGCCAACGGAAATACGCCAATTCTTGGGTTTGGCAGGTTACTACAGACGGTTTATCAAGGATTTCTCGAAGATTGCGCAGCCGCTTACGTTACTAACACAGAAGGGTGTTACCTATCGCTGGGGAAAGCCCCAGGAGACTGCCTTTCAGCACTTAAAGGATAGACTTTGCAGCGCACCTATCCTCTCTTTGCCAGAGGGCACAGATGACTTCGTGGTTTATTGTGATGCATCCATTCGGGGACTTGGATGTGTGTTAATGCAGCGCGACAAGGTTATTGCTTACGCTTCTCGTCAACTCAAGGTTCATGAACGGAACTACACGACGCACGACTTAGAGCTGGGAGCTGTTGTTTTCGCGCTTAAGATATGGCGACACTACCTGTACGGTACCAGGTGCACGATTTACACCAATCACAGGAGTCTCGAACATATCCTTAAGCAGAAGGATTTGAACATGCGTCAACGGCGATGGGTCGAGTTACACAACGATTACGAATGCGCTATCAAGTACCATCCAGGCAAAGCCAACGTTGTGGCTGACGCCCTCAGTCGGAAAGACACTTTACCACGGCGCGTGCGAGCGCTACAGCTTACAATTCAGTCTAGCCTTCCTGCACAGATACGAGATGCTCAGGTAGAAGCATTGAAGCCCGAAAATGTCAAGGCTGAAGCCTTACGCGGCTCACGACAGCAAATGGAACAGAAGGCAGACGGCGCCTACTATGTAACGGGGCGTATTTGGGTCCCACTTTATGGCGGTCTACGCGAACTTGTGATGGACGAAGCACACAAGTCTCGCTACTCGGTACATCCAGGGTCGGACAAAATGTACCACGACATCAGAACTACTTATTGGTGGCCTAGTATGAAGGCCCATATCGCGACCTACGTCGGCAAGTGTTTGACCTGTGCGAGAGTCAAGGTTGAATACCAGAAACCAGCGGGTCTACTTCAACAGCCTAAGATACCTCAATGGAAATGGGAAGAAATTTCCATGGATTTTGTCACGGGCTTACCCAGATCCCAGCGTGGGAATGATACCATATGGGTGATCGTGGATCGACTCACCAAGTCTGCACACTTCCTACCTATAAAGGAAACGGATAAGTTCTCCACTCTCGCAGACGTCTATCTTAAGGAAGTTGTTTCGAGGCACGGAGTGCCCACATCCATCATTTCGGATCGTGATGCACGATTCACGTCAGAGCTATGGCAAGCGATGCATAAATCTTTCGGCTCACGATTAGACATGAGCACAGCATATCACCCTCAGACGGATGGGCAGTCTGAGCGAACGATTCAAACACTTGAAGACATGCTTCGGGCATGCGTCATCGACTTCGGCAACGGCTGGGAAAAGCATCTCCCTTTGGTGGAGTTCTCGTATAATAATAGTTATCAAACCAGCATTCAAGCCGCTCCATTCGAGGCATTGTACGGGCGTAAATGCCAGTCACCTCTCTGTTGGGCAGAGGTGGGGGATAGTCAGATTACGGGTCCAGAAATTGTAGTGGACGCCACGGAAAAGATCGCACAGATACGACAACGCATGGCGGCAGCACGCGACCGTCAGAAAGCCTACGCCGACAAGCGTAGAAAGCCTTTGGAATTTCAGGTCGGGGACCGGGTTTTATTAAAAGTTTCACCCTGGAAGGGTGTAGTACGTTTTGGCAAACGGGGCAAACTAAATCCGCGATACGTCGGACCATTCGAAATCATAGAAAAGATTGCCAAAGTAGCATACAAGCTAAACCTACCAGCTGAACTCGGGGCAGTTCACAATGTCTTTCATGTATCGAACCTAAAGAAGTGCCTATCAGATGAAACCCTCATCATTCCTTTTAAGGAACTCACTATCGACGAGCGGTTGCAGTTCGTCGAGGAGCCTGTAGAAATCACGGACCGGGATGTGAAGGTCCTCAAACACAAGAGAATCCCTGTTGTTCGAGTTCGTTGGAACCCCCGACGTGGCCCAGAGTACACCTGGGAACGCGAAGACAGAATGACAGAAAAGTACCCTCAATTATTCGGAACCAATGCAACCACTACTGAGGCTGAAGCTACTACTTCGGAATTTCGGGACGAAATTCCAGATCAACAGGGGGAGGATGTGACACCCCAGGAAAACCAGTGAACGATTGAACTTACCTAGCTTCCTCAGTGAGTGCATACCAAATTTCGGGACGAAATTTCCAATTAGTTGGGGATAATGTGACAACTCGGACTTTAGACTTGCTTTGATGTAACGTTACGTGCTTGTGAGAACTGAATTATATGAATTAATGAATGTTTTGTTTATGTGTATTATGTGTGCATGTATGTATTGAACCGCACAGCACTTGGAAACCCGAATCGCACAACACCCTTGGACCGCACAAGCCTATTGGGCCTTACACTTGCTTGCGGACCATTAGAAGTAGCCGAGTGGGCTCGGCCCACTCCCCTTATGCGCAAACAAACAAAACACTCCTTGGGGACTTGTTTTCTCATTAGTTGCAAAACACACACACAAGTCACAAAACCCTAGAAGCTCTTGTCCTCTCTCTCGTTTCTCTAGAACCCGACGGCACAAGGCAACCGGAGATCACCCTCCTGTCGGATCACTTCCTTCTAGTTGGATTCTAATCGGTTAGTGTTTCATATTGATGTTATATGTGCCTACGATTGGTTGATTTTGTATGTGTTGAATCGGATAGTATGAAAATAATCATATGCCTATTAGATGTAATCGGCCACCATGTTCTATATTGAGATTGTTTTTGATTTG
This sequence comes from Helianthus annuus, assembly GCF_002127325.2. Taxonomy (NCBI): domain Eukaryota; kingdom Viridiplantae; phylum Streptophyta; class Magnoliopsida; order Asterales; family Asteraceae; genus Helianthus; species Helianthus annuus. The sequence continues at coordinate 82,620,974 of NC_035441.2, forward strand.
ATGTTAACCGGCTATAGATTTTCATGAAACGGATGATAAAGTAGATATAAAAACCGATTAGATGTTAACCCGGATATTATATCCTGTGATTGAATCATTGTTTGATAATTGAACCTTAGATTATAATGATCAAATAATTCGGGTTATTGTTCATGTCTTGTTAGGGTTCATATGGATTTAGGAATGATTGCCTTGTTTGATCGAGATTTAGCATGTGTGTAACTGATTTGGTTGTTGAGTTGATAATCATATGGAAACTGTTAATTGTTTGTAACTGATAGCATGAATCACGGAATTTGTTTACTGATCGCACAAGCAGCACACACGGGACCGAGGTTGCGAGTCCGGATTGCGACTCGAGACCACAGCAGCACAAATCGAAACCGAGGTTGCGAGTCCCGTTGCGACTCGTAACCGGACCATGACAAGCCGAGATCACCATTGCGACTCGTAATCTCCCGTTGCGACTCGTAATCTCCAATTGCGACTCGAGATCGCTGGTTGCGACTCGAGTCCCGTTAGTTCGTACACTGTTGGACCCTGCACTGTCACGGGCCCAATTGATTGGGCCAAATAATTGGACTTATGCAATTGACTGTTTAATGTATTGGACCATAAGTATATTCGGTTGGACTGCTATATCGTTGGGCCGAGTACTATTGGGCTTGTTAGAATCGTACAAGTAAATGTGTTGTGATTGTTTCATGTATTGCTTAACTGTCAAACATTGCCATGATTTACATGTGATAGTAACGTGTTAACTTATGAGAATGCATACGTGTATTACCTAAGTCAAATCCTGACTTGAATAATAATAATGATAGGACGTGGTTGACCATTTACTTGCTACCTGTACTCTTTGTGTATCTGCCGAGTAAACCAAGGTGAGTTCACACAGCCAAGGCATGGGATTCCCGGGTTGGGAATTGGGTTGGAAATGTTGATATGGAAATGATTACTCGTACTTACGCATTCACTAGACTATAGACCATCGTCCTCAGGATAGTCAGGACACGTTACGTAAAGCCTACGTAACCCAGTAATTGCCATTTGTCTCCCGGGTCGGGAGGACACGTTACGTAAAGCCTACGTAACCCAATACCATCTACTGTCTTCCGGGTCGGAAGGACACGCTGCGTAAAGCCTACGTAGCCCCCACGCGTACCACTGTCCTCGGGGAAGGGCACGTCACGTACAGCCTACGTGACCCAGTACGTATTCCTGTTCTCGGTTTAAGAAGAACACATGGTTGCACTAGTCTAGTAAGTACCATAATGGGAAGCCCCCATTATAAAGGATAAACGTGAGAATCCCTCACCTGTAGTATATACTTGTATGGGAAACCCCCATAAGATGAACATATGCATTATTATACGAACTTACTTTCTGTGAACTCGCTCAACTAGTTTGTTGATTATTTGCTGCATGCCTTGCAGGACCTTAGGTACTTTATGGAGCTTGCACAAGGAGGAGCGGGTCGTTGTGGACAAGGATTCTTGAATGCTTACTAAACACTTATGATATTTCATACGTTAACACTTATGATTGGGTTTTACTTAAATGCTTCTGCTACATATACAATGTTTGGTTTTGAACATCAATTATGTCTATGGTTATTATTAAATACTATGTTTGATATAATTGGTGGCTTGATCCTGGTCAGTCACGCTCTCAAGCGGTGATACTCCGCGTGTGGATTTTGGGGGTGTGACATGCAGGCGCAAGACCCTCCAATGAGTCAGATACCACCACATAATCACACCAGGAGTCAGAGGAGTAGCGTGTACCTTTCTTCTCTACTCCCATATTTTTTGCCTTAGAAGTTTGAGCCTTGTCTGCCTCATTCTTCTTTGGCGCTGCGCTAGCCGTGGGCGCACGTTTCCTCTTCTCAGGGCCTATGCCCAAGTTAAACAATTCGCCTACTAACAAAGCACAGAATACAACTTATTCAGACGCGCAGAAGTAGCAGACAAAAATTAAAAGGATGAAAGCTTACCAGCACTAGCGGCAGGTTGAGTAGACAAATCAGCATCCCGCGGAAGAACAAAGTTCTTCACAATACGATGATATCAGAGCTCTTCCTCAGGCTTTTTAGCAATGGTAGCCATCTTTTCGCCTTCCCTCTCAAATGCAACAACATACAATGAAACAACTGCAAGAGAAGAGGAGCAAGTTTAAAAAAAAAAGCAGCAAGGAAGAAAGGGTAAACAGGGCAAACCCCCAAATCGTACCTTTACCATCCTCCGTATACACCGGTTTGTCTTCCCGGTCCATCCTCCAATTCAGACTCATGCTAGCACCAACAAGGGCTTTCTCTGGCAAAGCAATTGATGGAACGTCCTTCAAATCTTGGTACCAATTTTCGTCAACAGGGGTTTGAAGGGTCTCAGTAGGAACATCCTCTTTTCTCCTGAAAGTCATCCTCATCGGAATGACTCCCACCTTGACAAAAAAGAATTTTAGCTTCCAGTCATGGAATGATTTTGGGGGATTCAGCAAAATCTTCTTCGCCGATGCTCTTTGAACAAAAGAATAGAACCCCTGAGAACAGTGCATCTGATGGAAAACACGAAATCGGGGAACTGTCGGTTCGATATGCATTGTCCGACATACAAATTCAAAATGGCGAACCCTAACCATACCGATAGGGTGAAACTGAGAGATGTGGATTTTAAAATACTCAAGAAATTCAAGAAAAAAATTTAGTTACAGGCAGACGAAAGTTGCCTGCACAAAAGAAATCTCAAAATAGGGTCACATACCCAGCCGGAGCATCCGCCGCCGTCTGACCCTCTTCAGGGTAACGGGTACCCCAGTTGACCGAAAACCTGAGATTCCAAACCAAACCATCAAAAGTCGCCCTAGACCACTTCAATGGTGGAAGTTCAGCAGACATTTCTTCAGTAGAGTCTTCGTGATTATCTCTGGTTGACATAAGAGGAAGAAATTGCAAAATCTCTCTGGAAACAGATGAAGAAGACGGAAAGGAAAAGGATTTTCAACAAAGTAATGATTACTGGGAATGAGAAATCCAAAACACCTATATACCCACCGCCATAAATAGCTTAGGTAACTGCCACAACACCCTTTTCGGGATAACACAGTTACCCAAGCGACGGGGGTAGGTAGGGAGTGACACAAATGAGTTCACGTGCACGTGCAAAGCACGGTCAGTAATATACACCTGACAGTGACAGCCTGTCACACAGTCATCACTGTACCCTTCACATCCAAAGTTAAAAGATTTTCAAAATCAGCATAATGAGCAAAGTGTATCTTCTCATAGAAGATTCCCCACTTTCGCGCCCAAAAGCCCTATAGCAAAGCATTCCTCCCATATAGTCCAGTGCTCCACTTATTTTGCATGAGAGCAACACTAGACTGGGGGGACTTGAAGGGGTAAGGTCCCAAAAATCTCGTATTAAGTACTTGGGACCATACCAGAACTTCGCCCTTTAACCCTCTTTAGACCTTGCGCGGCCGCACACTGGTCCAACAAAGAGAACTTAAGAGAAAGGCAGCAACTAACACTTGCGTGCCAAAAGGAAGTTAAAAAGTCCTTGCGCTATTCCCCATAACCAACAGGGATAAAAATCCCAGTTAAGCACTTCCGCATAATAATACCCATACTTGGATATTATTTGCTAAGCTGACACCACACGATAAGGAATCACATCGGATTATGGCAATAATATTCTAGAAGACTCAATCGTGCACCACTAGACGGTTATAATTGTCTAGGACACGTGTCATCATCCCAGGCCACTCTGGAATCACGATGATGGCATGGAATTGGAAAGAAGCCTCCACTTGCCCACTTTCCACGTGGCAGCACCCTAGCTGTTAATCAAGATCGCGATCCGTGTGCACTCACAATCCGATCAAAAGAATTAACGGAGGGAAAATAACCGCTTACGGAGTTAGCATCTTCCGTTAATATTTCAGTAACGAGTTTTTCCGCCCAAACTCCCGGCTATAAATATGAGAGTAATTCAGGTATGAACTTCAAGTCACACTCACTTCATCAATACTTCTTCTTCTTCATAAACACATTCTCACGCCGGAGTCGGGTCAAGGAGAGAACCTCCCTTCTCCCCTTGACGAGGCTAACGGTGTTCTGTTTTGCAGTATTAACCGGAGAAAAAGACTTGTCCATTCGAATCAAACGAGAGAGAACCACCCCTCTTATGCAGAACCTAACCCCCTGGATAATTTGATTCTGGTCATTTATCCAGTGTTTCTTCAGAAAGGAAGAAAGACGCGGTTCAAGGTATTATCATGATCGCGTGTTGGAGTTTATGGCATGCCAGAAACAATGCTAAATTTTCGAATACCCCGATAAGAATTGAGAATATTATTAGTGAAGTTATTTCTTTAAGTTTTCTATGGTTTTCGAATAGATACAAGCAAAAAGGAATAGAATGGGGGATTGGTGTTCGTTTGTAAATATGTAATCTAGTCTTGTTGTAGTTGTGTTTTGCCGGCCCGACTTAGGTCGGCGGTTTCGTTAATAAAATTTACCTTAAAAAAAACACAATTATGCGGCGGTTTGGGATAACAAGTCAGAAATAAATGATTTCAAACACAACCGGTATATATTTTCGCGTCACATACATAGAAATGTAATGTGTGAAATGAAGGTGGGAAACGAACAATGAAGCCTAAAAATTGGGAACCAATCATTACTGTTCCCAATTTTTTGGTGACCATCGGGTCTCCGTTTTTTCACATTCCCTCTCACTTTTCTTCTTCAATCGTCATTTCTCATAAAAACCTATGCAATTCTCTTGTGTTTTGATTTAAAATGTAATTACATAATGCCAAAAAACAACACGGCATGTGATTTAAACTCTGATCCGAAGATGAACAGAGCTGAATCCAAGAACAACAAATTTGATTGGAAGCATAGCCATTCTGATCTAAAAAATTACCCTGATTCAAAAACTAATGCTGAGCCTCCTTCTCAGGTACGTATGTAAGAAAGAATATTATTTGTTATTTGTTTTTTTTTTTTTTTTCATATTGAGGTAAGAAGATGTAATTTGTTTTTTTAGGGAGACGGTGGTGGTGATGGCATGCCACCTTCTTCTACGCCACCACATTCTCATAATGGCAACAAGGTACTTTTTTAAGATTTGGAATATTATTGTGTACTATGGGGCAGGGCCACGGGATATGACAAGTTAGAGCATTCACATCCAAGGAATCAAATTCTGGGTGTGGTGTTTTTAAAATATAAAAAGTATAAAAAGTGGTTGTGAGTGAAAGAGAGAGAAAATGTTACTGTTCATCTGTATATTTGGGGGACACTGTTCACCCCCTATAATTTTTTAATATATTTTGAAAGTGGTTGTGAGTGGAGGAGAGAGAAAAAGGTAATGATAAAGGTATAAAAAATATTATTTAATTGAAACGGAGAGAGAAAATGTAGTGTTTTTTAGTGTAATTTAGGGTGAAAATATGGTGGGATGGATGTGAATGCTCTTAAACCGGCCTCGCTGCCTCCACTTGTTTTTAATATATAAAGAGTAAATTATAAAAATCATTCTTTATGTAAGTCACTTATTGCAAACTATGTTCTTTGTCTTCAATAATTACTGAAAACGTACTCGATGTTTGCAAACCCTTGCAGGTTATGTCCTTTAGCCCTAACTCAGTTAATTTTTATGGTTAAATCTGACCAAATGGACCCCACATGAGGGTATTTTTGTGGTAAATCTAACCAAATGGACCCCACATGAGAGTAAAATGACCAAAATACCCTCATGTGGGGTCTATTTGGTCAGATTTAACCACAAAAAAATTAACTGAGTTAGGGTTAAAGGACATAACCTGCAAGGATTTGCAAACATCGAGTACGTTTTCTGTAATTATTGAAGACGAATGACACATTTTGCAATAAGTGAGATACATAAAGGACGATTTTTGTAATTTACTCATACTTAAATAATTAAGTTTTAAAATGTAAAAGATGGTATTAATTAGTATAATACAGTATATTACTTTTAGGTATCCGCACAATTCACAAAATAAAATAAATAAATGAAATGTTATATGGCTTATTCTGTTTGCATGACCACTACCAAGATTTACTTGTAGGTTGTTAAATCACTGAAATCTCAGTTGTCTTTCTATTTGGTTTGCAGGTTTACAAGAGTGGTCCCTTATTTTTGTCATCAAAAGGTGTATTCTTGGGTCATTCTTTGGTTAATAATTTACTGTGTCTTAAGTCTGTTATATGTTTATTTTACTACATTTTTATAAATTTTCATTTTACATGCTTTGTTTCTCGTGTCTTAAACCAACCATTAATGCAGGGATTGGGTGGACATCTTGGAAGAAAAGGTGGTTTATTTTAACAGAAACCTCATTGGTCTTCTTCAGAAGTGATCCTGTAAGTTTATGGCAATTATACTTCTTTGGAACTATGATCTTTTCACTTTTGATGTCCTGATGGTCAAACTAGGCTGTTTAAAAAAAGTATAAATTTCCAAACTGGACTCACGGGTGGTGTCGTCGGCAATGATAGTAGTGAAAAACTATGGTTGTTGATGGTGTTAATCCAGCTGTAGCCGCTTTAAACTAGCTTGGATGACCCGGTTTGACCCATTGTTTATGCCCGTATTGAGCTGTTGTATTTTTCTTTTTGCCCCGTTACATGAATAATGTATGTTAGTTTAGCTATTTTCCATGTATTTGGTTAACTTAGTTATGTACCATCGTTCATTGTGTTGATATTCAGAATGCAGCAGCATCTCAAAAGGGGGGTGAGGCAAATCTGACTCTTGGTGGCATAGATCTCAACAGTTCAGGCAGGTTGGCCTGCTTCTATTTCATCATCTTTCTTCATGATTGACTTTCTTTCAATACGTCAAGCTTTCTATTCGTGATTATTGGTAACGGGTCAAAATGGGTTTGGGTTGAAACTGGTTAATTTTTAGCATGGGTTGTATGCTCATATATATCTTTTTGATGGTCTTATTATGTTTACAAGGAAATGATATACGGGGTTGTATGCATTAAAAACAAAGCTGAAAAATAGACCTATTATCTTACAGTCTGGTTTATGTACATTTGACCCGTTATATTATATTACGACCCCTAATATTCTTTATTTTTCAGTGTTGTTGTTAAAGCAGATAAGAAACTGTTAACAGTGTTATTTCCTGATGGACGTGACGGAAGAGCTTTTACTCTCAAGGTACTATGTTTTCAGTTAAATCATACCATCGATCCAATTTTAACTTTCTTTTTGCAAAAGCTACTTGTTAGTGTAATTTTTAGGAGCTTTCTTTTTTCATTTTTGTTTTGTTTCCATATATCTAAGAGAGTTGATCATTGATTGATTTAGTGATTATTGAAAGGACATTTGGCATCTTTATTTTTAGGCTGAAACTTCAGAGGATTTATATGAGTGGAAGGATGCACTAGAGGCAGCCTTGTCAGATGCACCAAGTGTAGGAAACAATGTATCAAAAACTGACAAGCCTGATACTGCCGATGCTTCTTCACAGGATCAGCGTAGGGATCTTTCACACCATTCAACAACTTATATATAGATAGACACACACACTTACATTGTTTTTATTGAACAGCAAAAGAGCAAACACCAGCAAAGTCAAGTGTTCTCGGTAGGCCAATCTTACTTGCATTGGAAGATATAGATGGAACTCCATCTTTCTTAGAGAAAGCCCTTTGTTATGTTGAAGACTTCGGTAAGAATAACTAAAAGCTTTACATTTTAGATAGCACCCATCTGTATTGATTTTCATGTTAATATGTTCATTTTGAAGTCTATGGGAATTGAATGTGAATGTTTCAGGAGTGAATGTAGAAGGAATCTTGAGGCAGGCTGCTGATGTTGATGATGTTGAGCGGCGCATTCGAGAATATGAGCAGGGTCAGTCAACTGTCTTTTATTTATTCTAGTGCTTCACTTTTATGAAAGGGAAATCTGATTTGTTACAGGAAAGGTAGATTTTACTGAAGATGAGGATGGACATGTTATAGGAGACTGTATCAAGGTACGTACAGGGGCGATGCATTGAAGGGGCCGGGAGGGGCACCCGACCCCCCGAACTTTTCGGCCAGTAGTGTTATATATGTGGTTTTCGTATAGAAATTTTGGGTATATACGTTTTCGACCCCCGTAAAAAATTTCAAGCTTCGCCACTGGGTACGTATGTCAACTAACTTAACCTCACTTTTACTTACAAAGATATGCATTGGATCCTGAAAGTTGCATATTGCTCCAAACATTTGCTAGAAAAGCCCAATTCTAGTATCGGTATCTGTCTAGAGCTCACTTGTTTTTGTATGCCTTTTGAAATTAATTTGCACTACATAAAAAATCACAAGTAGTCCCTGTGGCATGGGAAATTACGGATTTCGTCCCTAAATGTTAGTATTTACTGTTAGCTTTCATAAATGATCTAACAGTGTTAGTTTCAGGGGTATATTAGCATTTTGGGCTTAAATCAAGCTATGCAGTTAATATCGGTGATATATCGGTTATATCGGTCCCTTAGTAAAATATCGGTACCGATATTATCGGCGATATTGACCGATATTTGACCGATATAATCGATATATCACCGATATTTGACCGATATATCACCGATATTTGACCGATATAACCAATATATCACTGATATATCACTGAATTATTGGTTGTTAAATTGCTATATATATAAATTCTGCATTATATTAAAGTTACCAATATCTCACCGAGATAACCTATATTTCAAATATCGGTCCTTGACCGATATCCGATATTTTACCGCATTAACTGCATAGAAATCAAGGGACCTTTTATGAACCATTAGGGACCAAAATTGTAATTTGTTCCAAACCAAAGAGACCATCAGTCCGTGATGAACCATTAGATTATATTCTTATAGTAACAGGCCGTGAGATTAGCACACTGTTTCATTCTTATTTTTTTTTTCTTACCAAACTGTTTCAGTATGTTCTTCGCGAGTTACCATCACCGCCAGTCCCAGCGTCTTGTTGTGCTGCTTTGCTAGAAGCATATAGTAAGTTTTGTTCAATGCTAAACCGACTTCGGTACCATCTTAATATCATCTATATGGAAGTGCTATTTTTCTCTTTGGTCATGATTAGGATCTGGGGCCACACGAGTTAGTGCCATGCGTGCAGCTATTTGTGACACATTTCCAGAACCAAATCGCCGTTTATTACAGAGGATCCTGATAATGATGGAAGCTGTTGCTGAGAACAAAGGTGTGAACAGAATGAGTGTTTCAGCGGTTGCAGCATGCATGTCACCATTACTTCTGCGACCCCTTTTGGCCGGGGAGGTTGAACTTGGAAACGGATCAGATATCGGGGGTGATGCTGTTCAACTTCTACAAGCGGCTGCAGCAGCTAATCATGCTCAAGCAATTGTTATCACCCTTGTAGAGGAATATGACAAAATATTTGGGGTATGCAACTCTTATCATAAAATAAGCTTCTAGGCATTAAGTTAAGACTTTGGGCCCGGTTATGGTTATTTTGAAATAAACAAAAATTAACTACCGCTCAAACTTGTAACCAGGGGCGGAACCACTATTATCTGAGCCGTAGCACGGGCTACGGCTGAAGTCCGTATGCTTAGTGTATTTTTTTTTAATTTTTTTCGGTTTTATACAAAGGATACCCTTAAATAATACAAGGATATCCCTAACCAACCCAAACTTATAAAATAAGTGAGCCCGATTGAAACAATGACCTAATTGATTAGATAAGCCCAGCTGATCAGATTAGCCCAAAAAATCACAAAATACGTATGGCGGCATTATTTCTGATCGTCGCTCAGGATTTGGAAGAAAACCAAACGTCGCTGGTCATCCTTTATGCACTGGTCTCCTGTTTTGTTGCTGCCAATAACACTGGTTCGATAAAAAAATCAACAATCATTAGCGGCGACATGTTTGCCGGCAATGAGGCCGTCGCTAATGAACAAAATGTCGTCGTTAATACGCATGTCGCCGCTATTGGTTATGCCGGTGAGTTTGCCTGAAGGTTCGCCGGAGATAGATTTCCAGATTATACTTTATTTAATGCCGCCGCTATCGTTTTTTTAATAGTGTATGATTGCACGGTAAAAAAAAATTTAGGATACTCCTGATTTAATGGGCTAGCTCCCCCACTGCTTGTAACAATATACTATTAGCAGGAAGAAGATATGTTAAGCGATCTATACTCCGACTCGGATGATTATGGAAGCGAGAGTGGAAGTGATGAGTACTACGAAGAGGATGAATATTCTGATGATGATGAACTTGAAAATTTGACAGAGGATTCATGCTCTTATGAAGAAGAATCAGATCATGGATCAAGTTCTAGTTATAGTGAAAGTGGGGATGATGATGTCCACAGCAAGGTTTGTTTTTTCTAATGTTTATTATAATTTTTTTTTAAAATAAAACTCTAATTATTAGTTCAAAATTCATTTGTACATTCAGGGTTCTGTTAGCTCCAATTCCTATTCCATTGATGATCCAAAAGCTAGTAGGATTCGGAGACGAACAAGCGTAAGCGTACATGTGTTGAATGAATGCCCTAATGTTGATCATATTTAATGTTTTTTTTTTCTTTTGAGTTCAGGTCAAAAAGGGATCACCTTTGGAAAGCATTGCATTTGTAACCGATCAACAGTAAGAATGATGAATCAAGATTCGGGAGTTATTTGTTGATATATGCACTAATCATGATTGTTTTTAAAGGGCTGAAATTGTGAGGCTTGAGGCTAATAAAGCAAAACTAAAAGAGAGAATAGACTCAGAGGTGGTGAACTTATTGATGATTTTTATAATTTTTATAATTTTCAAAGAGTGATTGATGGTTTTATACAGGCTAGACGAAACGCAATATTAAAAGAGGATTTAGTGAGCAAGAAGAAAGCTTTAGAGATGCGTCGCGTAGCTCTTTCGGAAGAGGTATTATTGATTACTAAACATGAAATGCATATAACAACTATCTTAACACAACTCTTTTACCTTTATTGTATGATCCAATTGAACGTTAATTGTGTACGTAGGTGTCAAGATTAGAGGAGGAGTTGCAGAAGGCTCCATTATCAGCTTCAGCCGATGAAAAGGTCTTTTATCTTGATACCTTGTGGTTTTGTTAGTCTTAATTATTCATTAACTTTTAGATGTTTTAAAGACAAATGCAGATCCAGAAAATATAGACCAATCAGAGACCAATGATCCTGGATTACAGCATAACCAACTGTCTGAACAAACCTCCAATGATCCTGGATTACAACAGAAAGACAAGGATCTTGAATCTACAACTACTTCACATAGGAATAAGGTAACATACTTGCAGCATATTAATATTCCTCAACTCCGAACAAGAAATTTGTTTTTTTACAGGATTCACACTCGAACAAGGAACAAGGTGAAAGACATCATTTTCATTCACATCCTAGTAAACATCATGAACGCGGTATGAGCAAGTCAAGCTCAAGAAGGCCCCGCGGGGAGGTAAGTACATTTCTTGTAATCCTTTTCATCATCAATTTCAGTCATGTTAACTAACTTTTATAGTCGAAGAAAGAGTTCTGTTTAAGGCAATCACTGTTCCAAAAATTTGCAGGCAGCTAATACAACTTCAGCGCTGTCGAAAATAACAAACAGACTAAACTTTTTGAAAGAAAGACGGAACCAAATAGCTGATGACCTGCAGGACAATGACAAAGATCATAAAAGTCAAGCACAATAGATCAGGCAAACAATGGTCGGAAACTTTTCCGGATGAAGAAAGATGAGAAGATAAGTTGCTAATCATGGTCGAGGAAGAACCATCACAAGATGATTGAGTTTTTTTTTTTTTTTTTTTTTTTTTTTTTCTTAATGTAATTTACTATTAGTTTTTTGATAATTAAGATGAATGTAAGAAAGTTTCTTAAATGACTGCTGCTTCCAAGTAAGTGTTTAAAGATCAAATCAGTTAAGTTGAGTTGAACTGAATTGAAGTTAAGTGAGTGATTGTGGACGACGACGCGGATGATTAAAGCCAATTTGGAAGGCTATTTTCTACTTGTTGATTAATAAATAAATGCTGTGGTTTGACTTCATCTAGAGTCTGTCCAAAAATTCAATATTATACCCAATCTGAAACTTCAAAATGTCAAGTATCCAAATACTATGTAAAGTGTCACACTTAACTGGGTTATACTATCATACAGGCACTTCCTCTTATTTTCACACCCTAGATATGTCTAGTATAGGTCTAATATAGGCCTATAGGTATAGTATAGGTCATGTATAAGAGCATTCACATCCAATCCATCAAATTGTGTGTGTGAAGTTTTTATAATGTATAAAAAGTGGTTGTGAATAGAGGAGAGAGAAAATGTTACTGTTCATCTGTATATTTGGGGGGACACTGTTCACCCCCTATAATTTTTTAATATATTTTGAGAGTGATTGTGAGTGATGGGGAGAGAAAAGGTAATGATAAAGGTATAAAAAATATTATTTAATTGAAAAGGAGAGAGAAAATGTAGTGTGTTTTAGTGTAACTTAGGGTGAAAATATGGTGGAATGGATGTGAATGCTCTAAGCATATAGGTATAGTATATATAGATCCCGTATATACTTAGGGGGGACGGGGCGCCCCGTGGTGGCCGTTTGGCCACACGTGGAAGGCAATGAAACATCGCCGCCGGTGCCAAGTTTGACGTGCGGTTTTGTAAACGTGTTATATATTTCAAGCGTGAAGAAGTGAAGAAGTTGAGGGAAATTGTTAGGTTGTGAGGGAAATTGTTGGGTGTGGTGAGTGATGAGCATTTCCACTAAAATTCATCACTAGTGATGGAATAATGCTTGATGACATGACGGAACTTGATTGGATGTTGTGAGTAATGAGTGATGGGCGCCCCTACCCCCTTATAGTTGTAGTATAAGTATAGTATAGTATAGTATAGTATAGGTGTAATATCGTATTGATGTAGTATATTTATCGTATAATATAATATATGTGTAGTATAGTATGGTATAATATACTATAGTATAAATGTAGTATTGTATAGTATTGTATCATATAATATCGTATCGCATAATATCGTATCGTGTCTTTTAGTATCGTATAGTCTATTATAGTATAGCATCAATATACGTCACAATACGACATGTAATGACAAAATACATCAAGATACAACACGTATACGTCATGAAAAGCAAAAACCTAATTAAAAAAATGATTTTGATCTATATGACTCGTATAGATCAAAACTGTGTCGTACAAGGCTTTTATACGACTTGTATAGATCTATACGAGTCGTATAGGGTCTTTCGTATTAGGCTGATATGCATCAGTTATCGCTTATAAAAGACCCTATACGACTCGTATAGGTCTATACGAGTTGTATAAAATCCTTATACTGTGACAACCGGCAAAATAAATGGTAATTCCTTACAACTTAACAACTAATTATACGTTTAATTGCGTTCGGTTATGGCTTAACTTGTGCATGGTTAGGTCATACAAGGCTAGCAATCATAGGACATGGTTAAGCTTTACAAATGGTAATGTCACTTTCTTCGCATAGCGAGAAAACAATAAACTATGTCCGAATATGTTGGCTAAATGCTGAAAATCACTATTCACTAAACACACTGTTCATGCCAGCAAATTCTGAAAACTGGCCGAAATGATCAACGAACAATTTGAAAGCATGTTATCATTGAAATATGAACAAAAACCCTTAATTAGGGACACAAAATGCATAAACACTTTAACTTTCCGGAAATTGCTTATATTTATAATTTGTCCAAACCGCGCCAAAACTAGTAATGATATTCGTCCGCAACATAAAGTGCAACATTATAACATATATGAAGCTTGTAAATAATGCTACACGCCCTAAACAATATTAATGGTATATCAAAATCACCGCTTCCTGTATTACGACGTAACTTTCCTATACTATCCAGTTTTGAGCCGATAAACGAACTAGCGAGATTTATACCATCCTAATGCCTAAACCACTAATCTAATGAACTAGTTAAGACTAGTTTAGCATCCTAAACATGATTAATGTCCTAATCATGCAAGAACTCAACAAATGACCAAAATATCTAAACTAAATACAATCATATATATATATATATATATATATATATATATATATATATATATATATATATATATATATATATATATAGTAAACTGCAATTTTACCCCCTGAGATTTAAGCCAATTGGCACTCTGACCCCCTCCCAGGAAATAATTGCAATTTTACCCCCCAACGTTGTTGTTATGTCGCACAATTACCCCCTGGCGTCAAATAAGTTAACAGATCTATTAACTGGAATGTGAAATGACTATCTTACCCTTTAATATTACCCCCAACGTTGTTGTTATGTCGCATAATTACCCCCCACTGTTAAATGACTAAATTGTCTTTTCTTATTACCCCCTATACTTTGTTGTAAGAAACAGTATTACCCCCTGTAGTAACCAAAACCCTTCCCGCCAAAAAGGTTTGACCAGCCAAAGTCAAATGATACAGAAACTAAGTGTAAAACCTGGTATTTGAAATGCCTAACCTACTACAAATGCTCATTTAACCAAAACCCTTCACTAGAAAACAACTACACACACCCACACATATCTGCACAACTAGAGCTTGAACCCAAATGAAAGACTAACATTTTTCATGTCAAATGTTATGACCCAATCAATAAAAGATTTCCTATAAATACACACACCTCCAAAGAGAAACATTACAATCTGTCCAAGGATCATAACATGCACATTAGCTGTTTGGCATTAGCTGTTTGGCTGCAGCTGTATGCAAATGTATGCAAAACACATACCTGGTCACATAAGCATCCAGAACATGCTCAATTGGTCATGCAGTATGCAAAACACATACCTGCAGTATGCAAATGTATCTACCTGCTGCAAATGGTCGGTTAACCTGTTCAAACATGCTTAAAATACATATACTCAAACCTGTTCAAAAACATATACTCAAACCTGTTCAAACATGCCCAAAACACATATACTCAAACCTGTTCAAACATGCTCAAAACACATATACTCAAACCTTCTGAAACATGAACCTGTTGAAAGGGTAAAAAGGTCATTTCCAAGTTGCAAGATCTATTTTGTAGTCATTGATCTGAAAGGAGGTGTTACAATTATACATCCTGGACATCTCAATGAGTATACATTAGTTGTTGGCTTAACATAACCATGATTAACATCATAGTACACAAAACCTACATATACATTAGTTGTTGGCTTACAAAGAGTTAAGATTTGTAAATTGCATGTTTATCATAACCATCATTAACATCAAAAATCCATTTTTATCATAACCATGATTAACACCATAGTACACAAAACCTACATATTACACAAAATGCATGTTTATCATAACCAAGTTGCAAGATCTGATTTAACTTAAGTTAACCTACATATTACACAAAACCTAAATAACTACTAGAGTAAACATCCGCTCAACTCTCCGATGGATAATGGAAGTTGAGGACAGGCCTACCAAACATGGAGACCACCAGGTGGACCACCACTGATGAGCTTGTTAGGCTCATCGTCAGGTCAACTGTAAAAAAAACACCAAACATCACAAAATTAACATGGAAATCAGACTCAATCAGACTAATTGTTAATACCATGTTTAACATGAGACTCAATCAGACACAAATCCGACCCTAACCCTGTTTATAACATGATAATAACTAACACTGACACAAATCCGACCCTAATTAACTAACATTGGGCGATTGTACCTGTCGTGTGGCGGATCACGTATCGGATCAGCCAACAAAGTAGCGGCATTGTCGTCGGTGGTGTGATGATTGCCGGAGAAGGTGTCGCCGGAGCTCTGAAGATCGGTGGACGATTGTAGCTGAAGATCGCCGGAGAAAGGGGTTGGCCGGAGAAGAAGATGGCACAGACCAGGAGTGGAGGACCGGTGTGGGAAGGTGGGGGGTAATAGTAATTTGACCGATTTTCTTATAGGGTGGTGTATTGTATAAGCTACAAAGGTTTGTTGGAAATGACCTTTATACCCTTTGACCATTACATAGTTATGTTGACTGTTAACCTTATTTGACGCCAGGGGGTAATTGTGCGACATAACAACAACGTTGGGGGGTAAAATTGCAATTATTTCCAGGGAGGGGGTCAGAGTGCCAATTGGCTTAAACCCCAGGGGGTAAAATTGCAGTTTACTCATATATATATTATATAATGTTTAAAAAATATAAAAATCCTAAACACCATGCCCGAAATCGGCCATGTGGGGCCCAACCCCCTCGAAATACTTGCTTCAAGTTGATGATGATCTTAGGGTGTGGCTTTGGATTTGATTTTTGACCAAATTGCATCATTATATCTCATTATACCCATTTCACTTATCATTCACCACATTACAAATTCAAAACCAAACCTCCTCTTTGCTCTCCCTCTATTCTCGGCCACCCCCCCCAAACCCACCATTTTCTTCATTTAAACACCCTAATTCAAGCACTTTCAACCTTATACAAGATAATCTAAAGATGCTACGAGTGATGGATGCACACTAGGGGCCTTGTCTCACCATTTGGAGCTTCTACACCTTCATCATCTTCATCCGAGAGCTCACTTAATCTTGTGCAAAGTTGTAAGACCATCTCTGTCACACCCTGACTTTTGCGGAAGCATGATTATGTGTGACTTGCTTAATATCATTGCATTCAACCATAACAAACATCTATATGATAAACCAAGATGTTCATCCATAATTTAAGTTTCAAAATGTTACAACCATGATTGTTTAACCGAAATCAGAGACTTCAAATTCATATTACAAACCATCTGAATTATTTAAAGTTCCATAAGGACTTGACAAAAGACACTACTAAAAGCTAGGCTTTGAACTATGTATCTTATCCAGGATAAGATACACAACCCAAACCCTTCGACACAGGATGACATCTTTTAATTCTGACAATACTTGAAAACTTCCAACGCCCGCCAGATCCATTTCAGTTCCCTGAAATACATGTAGTTTGAAAACATCAACAAAAGTTGAGCGAGTTCATGTATTTTGTATGAGTGCACGAATAAATCTTGTAAACATTGTAAGTATGTATGTGTTTGTAAAACCCCGGTACGAAAGCAAACAAGGAAAAAGATCAATTAATGGTTTGCAAGGCCATTAATATGTGTGACGTGATGCAGGAAGGCTCAATCCTAGCGGATTTTGTACCGAGCTTCCGGCTGGAAGACATAGTCACCTCATGGGCCAAATCCCGGTCCTCATGGGTGAGGCTCGCAACACCCAAATAGATCTATCACTCATGTCCCTCGGTCCTACTACGAGGATTAATGGTCTTAAGCGTTGTACCCACCACTCACATAATCTAACAGTTCATTCCTTAGCTAACCATACCATATGTAAGTGTTTGTAAACAATTTGTAACATGTACTTCACCCCCGAAGTTATAAAACAGAAAATAGTTAAAAGAAAAGGGGGACATGAACTCACAGTCTTGCGTCTCGAATCCAATATAACTCAAAGCTGCTACTTGTTCACACGACTACCTACAATCGTGCTAAGGTGTATTAGACGGATGGTTCGTCCCTTGACTTTAGTCTTAATTACTATCTTTGAGTTGCGTTTCCTTGTGTCTTAATATTTTTCCAAAACATTATAATTATTTGTTAAAATAATAAATATTTTAACTTAAATTAGATTTATTAATTTTGGAATATTAGTTAAAATAATATATTTTAACTTGACAAGTTTATGTATTTGTACATGTATAACTTCCCCAAGGATGGGTGTATTCATACTTGTATTCTTACACTTGTATATTTTTGCCAAGTATCGGTGGCGTATTCCGGTGTATTTATACGTACGAGAATACGTATTCTTATTGTGTTTATTAAGTATGATTTTCTTCTTGTTAAAAATATGATATAATTTTGTAATACTTGTAAAAATCATATTTTTGTTCTCTTGGTGTCCAAAATACCATTTACCAAAATATACTCATGAATTAAATTCCGGAATATTTATGTAAGTTATATTCCTTGTTCGGTTTCTCCAATTTTGGGTATAAATTATATATTTATTTCTTGGAATTTTGGTAATATTTTGTATTGTAACTTTTAGTATTTTGGTGAGTTATATTATTTCAAGTCCTAAAATAATATAACTAATACACATAATATACAAATAATCACACACAAGGTGACATCTAAATATATATTCTCCTAAATACATGTTTAGTCACTTTTATTATAAAAAACCAACCTCCAATATTTATAATTTTTGTAACAAAAATTATGGCAAACTTTATATGAAAAATTATGGTTAAAATATACTTGCAAATACTTGTTTAAATATATTTTTCTAAGTGTTAAATTTCTAGAAAAATTTTGTCATAGTTTCCCCTTAAAAATGGAGGTTTCCATGCTTTCAAAGCATATCATTTTCTTTTAAAAATCATCACAATCAATCAACAAATCAAACCATACTTACCAAGTGCCAAAAATCAAGCATTTTATACTACTTCATGAACTTGAAATTTATAAAAATTTGTAGTAACTTGGTAGTATGTTTAGTAAGCTTAGTTACCCTCTAAAGTGTGGTTGTTTATTTAAAAGCGTCATTCTTGAAGATTTTAGATGTTTACAACTTGTAAAATAATTTTCTAAAAATGTTTCTTCTTGAATTTTTCTTGTTAAATACATGTTTCTACACTTGATTAACCACTAAAAATGTGGTTAGTTTCTTTAAGAACCAAGTTTATGTAAATCTTGTATTTTAACTTAGTTTCTTGAGAAAACTAGTTTTGAAATCATCCAATTACATGATTTATATTACACTTTGATCATCATTTTTCAAGAAAACATTTTATACTTCAAGTTCATGCTTTCACATAAGGATGATCATTTTGATCTTTCATAAGATCATCCACTTATTTTGCTAGATTATGTCTTTAATCACCATCTAGAAAGTTCATATGATGTTTAACATCATTATCACAAACAATCAACAATCAAGAAGCATAATAACACTTAAACAACATGGTTCATCATGATTTTTAGTCTTATCTTAAAGATTATGTTCTTGATCATTAGTGTTCTTCATGTTTATTTACTTGTATCATCTTTTAACCAACTAAACAAGATGTAAAATGGGATTAAGATGGTCTTACTACTAGCTCAAGGCTAGGGATGAACACAAGATGAAGATGAAGATGAATTGGGTGGTTAATAGCACTTGAAACAGGTCCTTCAATCCCCAAAGGCTCCAAGCTCCTTAAACAAGCTCCTAGCACCTTTGTATGACTTGAGAATGGATGAAAGTGAAATGAAAATGGTGGTGGTGTTGTGCGTGGTTTCGGCCGAGACTAGAGGAAGAAGAAGAGAGAGTTTTGTGGTGAAGTGTTGTGAAGGAAATGAGATGTTAAGTCCTTGTGGTTACTTATAAAATCCTCCAACAAGTGTTAATCTTATGGGTAATGTGTTCATAAAGGGGCAACATAATCTTATAAAATATACAAATAAAATCCAAGTGGTGGGCCACCATATGGAGACCGTAAATAGGAGGGGGAGGGTATAGATTAGGTTGTAATGGTAGTTAGGTTAGTTAGTTAGATTTTAAGTGATTTAGTTAGGTTATAAGTTGTTTTGATGTTATATAGTGTGTTATGATGTTTGGGGACCATAACTAGCTCGGAAATGATGAAATAATGCTTCTAGTGAAATTTGGTGTTTCGGGTAGTGTCCGGTTGTTCGGTTCGTTACCGGTTCGTTAAGGTGCTAAACTACGCAGTTTAGTGTGCTTTATGTTACCTTTTGTGACAGTTTTGATTCCCGACACTTAGGAAAGTATTCTGGACCATTTAACCATATTTCTGCATGATAATAAGTTGTTTAAATGCTGAATTCAGCAGTTTATGTGAGTTTTAGGCACTTTCCGGCACTTAAACTATCTCTAAGAGGGCAGTTTTGTGATCCATACTTTCCTACACACTATAGTAGTGTAACTCTTGGTTTCTGGCTCATTCTGTGTCTCAATACCATGTCTGTCTATGTACGAAACTCCGTCAGCATTTTTCTGATTTGACTGATAACTGTGCTATCTCCGTTTTGTGCAACATTTGAATCAATAAGTGTTGCATGCAATAATGATATGATATTATGCAATATGTGATGCACATGTATGTATATGACAATAATCAGAAAACATTCATGTCATAAATTTTAAATCAGCACAGTCATTAAGCACTAATCATTGTCTAATTATTGTACGGATACATGGAATTTTGACAATTGTCACATTCTCCCCCTGTTATGAAAATTTCGTCCTGAAATTTTAAGTGGCGCTATTAGCTGCAGGGGAGTTAGGGAACAAATGTGGATATTTTGCTTTCATACGATCTTCACGCTCCCAAGTAAACTCTGGGCCGTGACATGCATTCCAACGAACCTTGACAAAGTTGACACTACTCCTCCGAGTCTTGTTAACCTTCCAATCTGTAACCTCGACGGGTTCTTCGGTGAAGTGGAGTGTATCTTCTATATACACTTCATCCGGAGGGATGACAACTGTCTCTTGAGTTGGACTTTTCTTCAGATTAGATACATGAAATGTATCGTGAACACCATTAAGTTCCGCTGGTAGCTCCCACTTGTACGCTACTGTACCAACCCTTTCCAGAATCCTGAATGGCCCGATATAACGTGGGTTTAAATTACCACACTTCCCAAAGCGTGCTACACCTTTCCAAGGTGAGACTTTTAACAAAACCATATCACCCACTTCAAATTCCAAGGGTTTTCGTCTTTGATCTGCGTAACTCTTTTGTCGATCACGAGTCGCCTTGATGCGCTCTCGGATCTACATGATCTTATCAGTCGTTTCTTAGACCAGTGTGGGACCAACCATCTGTCAGTCACCTGCATCTGCCCAACATAACGGCGATCGACACTTACGTTCGTAGAGAGCCTCGAACGGTGCAGCTTGGATGCTTGTATGGTAGCTGTTGTTATAGGAGAACTCAACCAGAGGCAGATGAGTATCCTAACTGCCACCCAAGTCCATTACACAAGCACGCAACATATCTTCTAACGTCTAAATAGTTCTCTCGCTCTGTCCGTCCGTCTGCGGGTGAAAAGCTGTACTCAGATTCAACTGAGAATCAAAAGCTTCTTGAAAGGATTGCCAAATCCTTGACACAAACCGTCCATATCTGTTCCATATAATCAAGATAGGCACTCCATGACGTGCTACTATCTCCCTTAGGTAAAGCTCAGCTAGCTTACCAGTGTTATCCTTTTCTCTAATCGGTAAGAAGTGCGCAGACTTTGTCAACCGATCTACGATTACCCAAATCGTATCATGACTTCTGGGAGTCCTAGGTAACTTCGTGATGAAGTCCATAGAAATCTGCTCCCACTTCCAAATGGGTATCTCTGGCTGTTGCAGGAAGCCTGAGGGTTTCTGATACTCGGCCTTTACCTTGGCGCAAGTTAAGCACTTCCCAACATAAATAGCAACATCACTTTTAAGTTTTGGCCACCAGTAGTAATCCTTCAAATCTTGGTACATCTTGTCTGATCCTGGCTGGATCGAGTACCTCGATTTATGTGCTTCATCAAAAATAACCTCTCTAATACCACCATAAAGCGGAACCCAAATACGTCCCATGAAATACAAGGTTCCTTCCTCGTTGGGTACCAACTTTTTCTCCATTCCTCGGAGGTATTCATCCCTAATGTTTTCTTTCTTAAGAGCTTCTCTTTGTGCAGCACAAATACACAACGTGAGGTCCGTCTGAATAATCATTTCTAAAGCCCTAAGCCTTATGGGCTTGATCCTTTCCTTTCGACTTAAGGCGTCTGCTACCACATTCGCCTTTCCTGGATGATACTTGATTTCACAGTCATAATCATTTAACAACTCAACCCATCGTCGCTGTCTCATATTAAGCTCTTTCTGATGGAATATATGCTGGAGTCTCTTGTGATCTGTAAAAATAGTACATCGAGTACCATACAGATAATCTCGCCAAATCTTCAAAGCAAACTCCACCGCGCCTAATTCCAAATCATGCATGGTATAATTCTTCTCATGGACCTTCAGTTGGCGTGAAGCATAAGCGATAACCTTTTGGCGTTGCATTAGCACACAACCCAATCCCTGACGCGAGGCGTCACAGTATACCACAAAGTCGTCGGTGCCTTCGGGTAGGGATAATATAGGTGCATCGCATAACTTATTCTTAAGCAGCTGAAATGCGTCTTCTTGCTTGTCTACCCATTCATACTTCTTATCCTTTTGAGTAAGGGAGGTCAACGGTTGAGCTATCTTGGAGAAATCCTCTATGAATCTGCGATAATAATCTGCTAAGCCCAAAAACTGTCGGATCTCGGTTGGCGTCTTCGGAGTTTCCCAATTCTTGATTGCCTCGATCTTGGTGGGGTCCACATGAATACCATTCTCATTTACCACGTGACCGAGGAACTGTACTTCGCGTATCTAAAACTCGCACTTAGAGAACTTAGCGTAGAGCTTCTCCTTATTTAGCAGCTCTAAGATGGCTCTGAGGTGTTGCTCGTGGTCTTCCTTTGTCCGCGAATAAATCAAAATATCATCGATAAATACGATCACGAATTTATCGAGATATGGCCTGCAAACCCGATTCATCAAATCCATAAATACTACCGGCACATTTGTCAACCCAAACGGCATCACTAGAAACTCGTAATGTCCATAACGAGTTCTGAAGGCAGTCTTCGGTATACTTTCTTCTTGAATCCGCAGCTGGTGATAACCTGATTGAAGATCAATATTGGAATAGTAGCTTGATCCCTGAAGTTGGTCGAATAAATCATCAATCCTCGGCAAGGGATACCGATTCTTGATGGTTAACTTGTTCAGCTCCCGGTAGTCGATGTGTCACACCCAGGCTTTTGCGGAAGCGTGGATTAATTTGGTATGACTTCTTAATACCATAGAAACAATCATAACAATGCTATATGATAAAAACATGAGATATTCATCCATTAATAAAGTTTAGAAAAATCCCATTTTCAACAATCACAAAATAAGTTACAAACCTTAACTTGATTTAATTGAGTTCATAAAGACTTAGCAAAAGACTTTAAACAATGTTTGGTTTAGGGATATGTAACCCGTCCAGGAAGAGGTTACACCGTCTAAACCCTGGATGACTTCTTTATTCAAACGCAGCTTGAAAATACATGCATACCGTGCCAGATCCGTTAGTTTCCTGAAATACATGTAGTTTGAAAAGTCAACATAAAGTTGAGCGAGTTCATGTGTAAGTGAGTAGGTATAAACCTTTGTAAAAAATGTCTGTATGTATGAAAATCCCTGGTATGTAGCAATTAAGGAAAAAGAGATCACCATTGGGTTGCAAAGCCATTGATATGTGTGAAGTGCAGTAGGAAGACTCCAACCTAGCAGATTTTTACGTCGGGTACAAAGTCACCACCTGGTTCATTCGGCAGACTCAGGGGTTGGGCTCGCTACACCCAGATAGATCTACCGCTAATGACCCTCGGTCCTACAATGAGGATTAATAGCCTCCAGTTCCCGCCTACCCACTCACATGATCTAAGTAGTAACCCTCCTTATGCTAATCATACCACGTAAAAAGTATTCGTAATCATAGTAACATGTATTTCACCCCCGAAGTATAAAAACTGAAAATAGTTAAGAGAACAGGGGGACATGAACTCACAGTATTGCGTCTTCGTACTTGTAACCCAAATCTCCGCTGCAAACAGGCCTACCTACAATGGTCTATTGTCTATTAGACGAATGGGTAGTGCCTTGTCTTAGTATTTGTGTTTTCGGGTTACGTTTCTGGTATTATTCCAAGTTATAACGGTTTTTAAGATTTTGAAATAATAGTTAGACAACTATTTTAGAGTTATACTTCTCAAGTATTGTATATGCGCATTTCCTTCCCAAGGATGGGGTAATTTATACTTGTATATTCGTATTCTTAAAATAATATACGTACCTGTATATCCTGCCAAGTAATGGCGTCGTATTTCGATGTATTGTTCCAAATAAAAATATGTTAATATATACCCAAGAATAACATATTTCTGTTTCTACAGTTTCCAAAATAATATTTTACCAAAATATACGTATACGTTATAATTCCGAAAAAATATATTTTTAAGTCTCACTTGAAAATATATTTCAAATCACTTGTCTAAAATGTTCTGATTCCAAAATATACATATTTTTCCCAAAAATATTATATTTTACTTTGTACAATTTCCCAAAATAATACTTTGTCAAAATACACCATTAAGAGTATTTTCCGAAAATATGCGCGTTACATTTTAGAGTCTGCGTTGTAAAAACAATACCGATGCAACTTAAATATTTATTTGTGAGGGCGTTGGAATTATTTTGGAGTCGTATTTTCATGATATATCAAGTAATATTATTTTTAGGGTAATATCTAGTTCACAAAATAATCACGTAAGCACACCAGCGTTTTATTAAGAAATATATATTCTCAATATATATTTAGCAAGTTTCCTTTACAAAAATCCACCTCCGACACTTGGTTATTTTGTAATAAAAACCATGGCGAAATTTATATTTTGAAACAAGTTGAAAATATACTTATAAACACTTGTCACCAAAAATATTTCTAAGTGTTATATATCTAAAATAATTTCGCCACGCTTACAAGCGTATCATTTTCTTTTGTAAAATCATGTTAGCTCGTTCTCAAATAACCATCCCGACATTTAGACATGCTAAATACTACATATATCGTTACAGTTTTAATATACAAAACTGGGCTGTTTTCGGGTATTTTAATAAAATAGTTATCTTATTCCAAAAATTCCCAAATTTTTACAGAATGTCTGCTATGACCCAGATATTATTGTGTAAAAACATCGTGGTCCAAATCATCACCAATATTTTGGAGAAATTCATTTTCCGGACTGCATTCAGATTTACCTTTTTCTGACTGCAGTTCACGGAATA
The DNA here is from genome assembly GCF_002127325.2 of Helianthus annuus. Lineage (NCBI taxonomy): Eukaryota > Viridiplantae > Streptophyta > Magnoliopsida > Asterales > Asteraceae > Helianthus > Helianthus annuus. The sequence goes on from NC_035441.2 coordinate 82,646,001, forward strand.
TTTTATTTAAAATTCATCGAGAGTCCGATTTACGAAATTCCAGTTGGAGGATCACGGCGACAACAGTGACCATCTACAATATAAATTTTATGATCTAACTCTACACAGAATTCAAGTTATGACTGAAAATATGACTCTCATTTACTGCTGTAAAAATGCAGCTTTAGCTGCTGTTACAAATCGACGCTTTAAAAATAGTAAACGAAGTCCAAAAATTATGATTCCGGTGCCATTAGAACCGTATTTCATGGTACATAAACCTAGACTTCAGAAAATACATTTTTCGTTTTATTAAGGTCCTGTTACAGCCAGTTAAAGTCGGCTGAAAATGCAAATCAGTATGCTTTTTGTAGTATAAGTGCCATTAAAAAGTACGTATACGATTACCATTCATTCTAATACGGTTAACATCAGACCTGATGAAACAATGGTTAACCGGGCAGGGTTAACTCACTGGTCTCGTCAAGAAGGGTTAATCCCTTCCTCTCGAGGATCGCTGGCTGGATCACCGGTGGGTTGATCTCCTGCACAAGGAAACAAACCGTGACTCGCAACAAGGAGGATGGGGTGGGGGGTGCTCCTTGTTACCACTCTCCGGCGTGAGAATCAGTAATTTGCTTGGGAAGCAAAGTAAGATAGTAGTAGTAGTGAGAGAGTTGTGAAGAGATACCTCAAACCTGGTTTGGGGTTGGTATTTATAGCCGAGGAGTGAAGGAGGAGGTGGATGGATAGACTGACGGCATGCTGCACCTTTGCAGGTGTGTCAGACATGTCGGCCGGGGAGACGACGCCACGTCAGTCTATCGCTTACGTAGACCTGACAGGTGACTGTCATTGGTTCCACTTGCACTGTGGTGTCAGTCCCACTTGTTGAGCGTATAGGATGCGGTGCTGGCCGCATCGCTGCCTGCGGTAACATCTGATGTTATCGCGTCTCTTGCTTGTGATCAAGAAATACGCGAGATGCGGTGCTGGCCGCATCGTCGCCTGTGGTGACTGTTGCTATTATCCAGCTTCCTTGTATTGATAGAAGTGTTCACTGGACGCGGTGCGAGGCCGCATCGCTGTGAATACTTCCGTTTTCATACATCAGATGTGATGCTATGTCGCATCACTCTACCGTTCTCATGTTCCAGGTAAGTCCTCCTTCATCACTAGATAGATTGGATTTAACCCTTGTGTCGACGCGTTCTCGCATGGGCACAAGTTGTTGGCTGGTGGGGGTTTTGATAAGGGTAATGGTCACTCGCGGTCGATGCTGACGCGAGATCTGGGACCATACCCCTTCAAGTCCCCCCAGTCTAGTGTTGCTGCCACATGCAAGTTGTATGTGGGAGGAGTACTGGACTATGGTGTTTAGAAGGTAGTTTGGAGTCTGGAGAAGATCCTAGACCATGTGGATGGTCTTCTCTGTTTGTAAATCAAGCTGGAGGTCTGGAAGGGTCATTTGACGCCTCTTCCGTACCGGTGAAAATGTTTCGTCTGATGCGAAATTCTCAGCCTTTGGCTGGTTGCCACCTGTTGGTGTGCCGAACCAACTGTGGGAATTAGTTGGAGGAAGTGTACAAACTTCGAACCAATCTCTGAGATGGTGGTTGAAGGTGTGCACAAACTTCGAACCAACCTTTGAAGTGGTGAATGAAGAAGAGAGCATGCTGCTCCCATGATTGGATATCTAATGATGATTCCTTTCGTGGGGTGTTCATGTTCTTCCCATTAGCTCTCAAGTAACCGCACGTCCTTTGCGGTTACCTCGTTGCTTGACATTGTTGGCCACGGTTGTGGGAACAACGTTGGGTACTTGCGTCATTGTTGGCCATGTTTGGTCGAACAATGTGATTCTGGATAACGGTCAAATAAACATGATCATAGGCATGGTAATGCCTACCATTGTTTATTGTATCCAACTTACAAGTAGGGTAACAAAGTCATAAGCAGACTTGTTACCGTTTGTTCGATCGCTTGTTGTTCGACAAGGGCTCGTATGATCATTGGGGATCTTGTCCGCATCTCTTCCTTAGGCACCTTCCTTCACGCTCCAATACCGAGGAGTTTTTCCTTGAAGTAGTTTCGTTCCTCAATGTGGAGTTAGTTGTGGCTCTTCCATAACAACCATTTGCGGAAGCTATGGTTATGTCCGCAGCGACTCATGAGTATCTGCGGTTTTGCATTCCCATATTCGCTCGAAACGGGTGTGTTGCTCGGATGTGCTCTTGAAGGTTCAGGAGTCAGGGTTGCTGATGTGTGCACGCGTACATTCCCTTCCTTCTTCTTGTTAAAGAAGGGGTGCATGCACCCTCTGTGGTTGTGAACCGGACAGGAGGGATTTGAAGCTTGAAGAGAATGAAGGCAATGCGGTTTACCTGTTTCTGAGATGCGGTTTAGTCCAAAGAACAACGCTGGTTCTGAGTATCTGACACACCTGAACGGGCTCGTGTGTGTCATTTCCGCATATTCCACGTGTGCTCGTGGGTAGTGCGGACAGGTATTATACCCCCTTACAGTGTAGAGATATATATTTTTGCCTATTTTTAGGGGTATGTAAAAAAAACGACATGCGGTATGGGTTATGGTGCGGTATACCAGAGAAACCGCATGCCGCTTGTAATTGGATAAGGTAGTCGCTTTTTGTTGCATATAAGGGGAAACCGCATGCCGTGGTGTCGCGCAATTCGTTCTTTTTGAACGTGATGATTCGTTTTCTCCCTCCTCATTAATTGCGATGGGTATATAAGGGGAAACCGTTCGTGGTTTCCCCTCACTTGCTCGAAATTTCAAAAAATTTGCCGGTGAGGGAAACTTTTTCTTTGTCTTCTCCGACGACCTTTCTTGAACTTCCGGCGAGGTTTTCTGAGTTTGTAGTGTTGTTCTTTTATTTTCTTGATGGCTGAACCATCAAATCCACACAATGTGGAGGGTGAAAACCCTAAACAACCGGTAGTGGACACTGATGAAGATGACGAGGACGACGTGGATGTTGCCGGTGGTGGCTTACCGGTGTTAAAGTGGTCGAAGGGTGGCTTCAAAACCCTGATAACCACCGTTCAGATGGCCGACGAGTGGGATGCTACTTACCCACAAGAGGGGGATACCGGTGCCAATGCTCCGGCCGGTTATATTACTTTGTGGGCTGATTTTTTCAACGACGGCAACCTTAGGTTGCCGGTGACGGTGTTTGTTGCGGAGGTGTTGGAGTACTATCATCTCCATATCTCCCAACTTAGTCCCTTTGGAATGTTCCGAATCAGGAACTTTGAATATACTTTCCGTGCCCATGGCTTGCCCATTACTGTTGAAAATTTCCGGCGATTCTACCAGTTGACGGTGAACACTGGTTTTTTCTCTTTTACTCAACGGCATGGGAGCTTGAAGTTGATGACGCCTCCTAAGGGTGTGATAGGCTGGAAGAAGAAATTCTTCTATGTTAAAGCCTGTGCGGTCTATGCCAGCATGTCTTTCAGGAATGTCAACATTGGAGTTTCTGATGAAGATAATCATGTTGCCACCGCAAAGACTATGGATTGGTTCTCTAGGCTGCGGCTTATTGAACTCAAGAAGTTGGATAACAATCAGCTGTGGGTGTTGCGGATGATGCTCACTAGGCCAGATAGGAAGGCAAGGCCCGTTTTGCGGGAAAAGAGTGGTGGTAAGTTTGTTACTCTTTGTTGTTTTCCTTACTTCCTAGTCCTTGTAGTAACATGCATGCATGTGTTGTATCAGTGGATGCGGTTGGCTTGTGGAGAATGTTTGAGCCCGATCTCGAGGGCCGGGTTGAGCTTATTTCGGTTGAGTTGAAGAAAGGCTTCAACCTAGAAATTCTTAGCAACTTCCGCGTACCGACGCGCGCAATGCTGGATGCCCCTGCCCCGGAAGACGCAAGAGGTATTTCGTAAGTTGCATCTGTTTTTCCAGTTTATCTTTTTAACTGGTTTTCTTGACTGTTTCAATGCAGCTATCCTTGCGGATTTGGGGAAGTTTGAGAAGCGCATCCCCAAAAAGCATGCGGAGAAGAAAACGGTGAAGAAAGCCGCGCGGGGTCGTGGCAAGGTGAGGGCTGAAGGCTCAGTTGCCCCTTCTTCAGTGTCTGAAGCCGCAGGTACCTATCAATCTTGTTATCGCGGATATACCGATTACGTGGTAGTATCTGACACCCTTGAGGGTTTGGGTGTTATAGGTAGTGGTGCGGCTGCGGGTGGAACTGCTGCGGGTCCCCCCGTTGTTGGTGAGAAAAGAGGACCAGAGCAGAAGGCTGCTGGTGGTGGTGAACCAAAGCGTCGGAGACTGCAGTCCAAAAGGGCTGCTCCGGCGCAAAAGAAACCTGCGGTTGCTGCTGGTAAGTATATCTGTTTTCATTGTTTTGTATGTACAATGTGTTGGATTAACAATTGTTGCTCTTTGTGTTGTAGAATCCCAAGATGCAGGTTTTTCTTTTTTTGACTTCCCTTCGTCTCCCTTGCATACCGCTGCTGCGGGTGCGGGGGTGCCGAAGGAACCTGTTGTGCCCAAGGAGCCTGCGGCACCTTTTGTTGGGCCGGTTCGCGATCCCACCGTGGAGAAGACGGTGGAAAAGACTGCTGCCCAGATTTTCAATACTGTGGATTCCTCTGACAATCTGATCTCTCCTAATGAGGGTGATGGATTGGACTTGAGGTTTTCAGATGCTGGTAAGCAGAAGTCTGATGCTGAGGTGCGGCAGCATGATGCTGAGCCGCCTAAATCTTCTGCTGATGAGAAGGCTGCTGGTTCTACTTCTGGTGGTGCGGGTTCCGATGAGTCTCCCATTCAGCCTGGGGAGTCTGAATTGGAGTACTATTACCGCACCTACACGCAGGATCGCGGTACCGCGTATCATCGACCCCCCTGGACTATTATGCAGGGGGATGATGTTTCTAACGATCCTTCCGCGTGTAGGGAGATTCTGGGTGGTTTGGGTACCCCCTTTGAAGTTGAACGGGCCCGTGCCGCGCCTCGTGAGCTGCACATCAACCAGCTCTCTTCAATGTTAGTAGGAACTTCCATTGTGGCGAATGCCATTTTGGAAGATTACAAGGTGCTGGGTCGCCGCGAGGAAGAAGCTGCTCGCTTGCGGGCGGAAGCAGAGGGGTTGGTGAAGGCTGCTCGTGAGGGTGCGGAGCAGCTTGAAAGGGATAGAGCTGCTTTTGAGAAGCAGAAACAAACCTCGGAGTGGGCTGCCACTGCTCAGCTGAAACAGGTTCGTACTCTTGCCAAACTTCTTTCTGATGAACGCAAGAATTGGAATGAGAAGTTTTCCAATGAGCGCAAGAAGTGGAATGAGTCCTGGGCTAAGCAGAATGATAATCTGTTTCGTGCTCGTCAGGAGTTAACGAATGCCAAGGCAGCGAACGCTGCGTTGGTCAAAGAAAAGGCTGCAGCTGAGGCGGTTGCGGTTAAGGCGCAACAAGCAGAGGCCCTGGCTGTTAAGGCGCTGGGAGAGGCCAAGGAAACGGGGGCCCGTACTGTGAAGGCCCTTGATGAGGCCAAAGAGAGGGAAAACCGCACTTCGAAGGCTCTGGAAGAGGCGAACGCTGAGCGTACCCGCTTGGGTAAGGTTGTTGCCAGTCTTCAGGTATGATTCGTTATTCCTATTGTATTTTTCTTTCTGCTTTTTTGCGAGTGTTCACTGATTTTGAGTAAACTGTTTTTTGCTCTTTGAAAGGCTGACGTTAAGGCTCGGGAGGTCGTGGTTAAAGACCTTACTGCCCGCGTATCGGTTGCGGAAGAGGGCTAATGCTGCTGTTGAGGCCAAGGACGCCTTGACATCTTCTTTTAACCAGCTTGAGGCTGACCGCGAGTGGATGCGGAGTCACAGTATCGCGCGTGTAAGTATCCCTTGCCTTTATATTTGCTTGGATTAGTATCCGAGTCTTATCATCCTTTCATTGCAGATTGTTCAGGCTATCATGGATGCACCTGAGACCGCAACTGGTTTGGACTTGGTCAAGGAACGTGCCCGCGATGCCGGCTTTAAAGCTGGTTATAACCGCTGCATTGCTCATATGAACATAATGTCTGTAGGCGGTGTTATCGAAGAGCGATCCGGGTTTCGTGACGTGGACACCGAAGGTCGCCTGAACGCGACTGTAGCCTCTTTTTATGATACGTCCCTCGCTTGTGTGGAGGAGTTGGACGATTGTTTAGAGGCTGCGGATTACGTTGACCGGCTGCGGATGCTGTATGCTGATGCAGAAGAGGAAGATCCCGCTGGTGGTGCTGGAGATGGTGCGGGAACCAGCGGTACAAAATAGGGTTTAGGTTGGCTGGTGTGCCCCCTTTTTGCTCTCCTCTTGTATATGATAGGAACTTTATGTAAATCCATTAAGCACCGTGTAGGTGTTTGAATTTTTTGAATATAAAGTTTATTGTTCAATTTGGACAAGTGTTTTTAATTCTTGCATGTTTGAACGTATGTATGCGGATCTCTACCCATTGTGAATGGGGTCGAGTGTACTCCATACTGTTGCGGTATGAGTATGCGTCAATTCCATTGTTTGCCTTTTTGGGCTCAGGAATTGTGTTAGGTTAACAAAAACTTGTCTATCCGGCCGGATAAACACTTTAGTCTTTTTGCCTTTTGCTGGCCTATTACAATATTTGTGTGTGGTTACCACTTTGTATGGGTATCACGAATGAAGATTTTGCCAATCTGTTTTTGGGATATCGCAAAGTGGAACACGCATTTGTAATAGTAGTAACAAACAATAATGTATAAAATTGCTTTTTTATTTATTTGCCAATGGCCTGCGGCCTGATAGGTTACATAGAAAATGTAAGAACATGGCTTACATATAACAGCGTCGAAGCTGTTGTGCGTTCCATGTTCGTGCGATAGGTTCGCCTTCTAACGTTTGTAATTTGTATGCGCCTTTCCCTAAGACCTCTTTGATGAGGTAGGGTCCTTCCCACTTGGGGGCAAGTTTGCCTGGGCGCTCAGCATTAGATGCTTCATTGTCGCGTAGGACGTAGTCTCCTGGATTGAAAGTACAAATGCGGACGCGCATGTTGTAGTACTCAAGTTTGGATTTATATTTGGCCTCGTTGATGGCAGCGTTTTCGCGCCTTTCTTCCAAGAGGTCCAAATCGATCCTGCGTTCTGTGATGTTGTCTAGTTTTTCAATAGCCAACATTCTAGGAGAGGGGAGACCTACTTCCGCGGGGATCACCGCTTCTGAACCGTAGACTAGGCTGAAGGGTGTTTCCCCATTGCTTGTTTTTGGGCTTGTACGGTGAGCTCATAAGATACTTGGGAGTTCATCGACCCAGCCACGCCTGGCCGTTCCCGACTGTGCCTTGATGCCTTCGACTAGACTTTTATTGATACTCTCGACTTGGCCATTCCCTTGCGGGTGTGCTACTGATGAGAATATGTGCTCAATATGTAATTCTTCTAGCCATTTTTGGAATTCGTCGGCAGCGAAGTTGGTGCCGTTATCGGTGACAATGCACATTGGTAAACCGAAACGGCAGATGATGTGTTACCAAATGAATTTTCTTGTTATCATAGCAGTGGTTGAGGCGAGCGGTTTTGCTTCTACCCATTTTGTGAAGTAATCAACCGCTACTATGATAAATTTGACCGCACCCGGAGCGTCAGGGAAAGGTCCTACAACGTCAATTGCCCATTTCTGAAAGGGCCATGCGGTTGTGACGGGGACTAAGTTGTTCTTTGGCCGCAAAGTTTTTGGAGCATGACGTTGACAGTCGATGCATTTGCGCAACTCTTTGACGGCGTCCAGATGCATGCCAGGCCAGTAATACCCGGCATTCATGATTTTGGCCACTACCATGCGTGGTCCAGCGTGTATGCCACATATGCCCTCGTGTATCTCTCGGATGAGGTATGTGGCATCCTGGGGGTTGACGCATCGTAGGAGTGGCCCTAGGTATGATTTTCGGTATAAGATACCGTCTCTCATTTGATAGTGGCACGCTTTGTGTTGTAACTTGCGTGCCTCTGATTTGCTTTCGGGAGTCACACCTGATTGCAGATATGCGATAATAGGTGTCATCCATGATGTTGTACCGTATTGAATGACGTTGACTTGGCGCAGGGGTACCGAAGGATTTTGCAGAATTTCGATGCGTATCTCCTTTGCCAAGTGCTGGAAGCTGGTGGATGCGAGTTTTGATAGTGCATCCGCGGACTTGTTTTCACTTCGATTAATATGTCGGATGTTGAACAAAGCGAATTTGGATGTTAGTTGCAGGGCTTGCTCGAGGTAGAGGATCATGATGTCCCCTTTTGCGGCATAGTCGCCGCGTATTTGTCCTGTAACCAACAAAGAGTCGACGTGTGCTTCCAGGTGTTGCACGCCGAGTTTGACTGCTAAACGTAGTCCCGCTAACAGGGCCTCATATTCTGCCTCGTTGTTTGTGCTTTTGAAATCGATGCGGATTGCATATGTAAGCTCTTGGCCGTCAGGGCTGACGAGTCGCAGACCTACGCCCGCACCTTCCTCGTTGGAGGCACCATCGGTAAATAGTGCCCATGTTTCTGAGGAAGATGGCGTTGGTGCAGGATTTTGTGCTTCTTCGCATTCTTGGATGTGATTCACCGGTACTTCGGCGGTGAACTCAGCTAAGACTTGGCCTTTAATCACGGGGCGCGGTTTGTAGTGTAGCGTGTGTGCGCCCAGCTCGATTGCCCATTTTGCTAATCTCCCAGAGATGTCAGGTTTGGATAGGATCGGCCCGATCCTGTAATTGGTTAGCACTGTGATGACGTGATTTGCGAAGTAGCGTCGCAACCGTCTTGAAGCGTGCACCAATGCTAGCACCAACTTCTCCATTATTGAGTACCTCGTCTCTGGGTCATTGAGCATCTTGCTGATGTAATAGATGGGTGTTTGAACCCCCTCCCGTTCCACTATCAATACCGCACCCACCACGTTGTCCGCGGCGGATAGGTATAATATGAGTGGCTCATCCTTGCGTGGTGCGGTTAAAGTTGGGAGTTGTATCAAACACTCCTTCATTTCCCGGAAAGCGCTTTCAGCCTCTGCGGTCCACTGGAATTGTTCTTTCTTTAAACAGTTCCGCAGGGTCTTGATGAAAGGATAAGACTTAGCTGCATGGTTGGCTAAGAATCTGTTGAGTGCTGCTAGCCTGCCGGCTAGTCGTTGCATCTCTTTCATCGATGAAGGCGATGGCATGCGCTCGATCGCCTGAACTTTCTCCGGGTTTACCTTGAATCCATCTTTAGTCACGATGAACCCAAGGAATTTGCCTTCTTCCATTCCAAACGAGCATTTCCCTGGATTGAGCTTTATGTTAACGCTTCGCAGAGTCTGGAATGTTCTTTCAATGTCTGTGAGCATGGTATCTTCCTCCATGCTCATGACGACTAGGTCGTCCATGTAGATTTCGACACTTTTGCTTATTTGGCCACGGAAAGTGTCGTTAATCAGCTTTTGATAAGTTGCGCCCGCGTTGCGCAACCCAAACGGCATTTTTGTATAACAGTAATTCCCGGTGGGAGTGCGGAATGCCGTTTTGTCTTCATCCTTGACTGCCATTTGTACCTGATGGTACCCTTTGTAGCAATCGAGGAAACACTTCCATCTGAATGGTGCGAGATTATCGACTTTTTCGTCGATTTCTGGAAGCGTGTAACAATCCTTGGGGCAGGCTTTGTTCAGGTCTTTGTAATCGACGCACATGCGCCAGCCCCCGGACGGTTTTTCTACCATGACTGGGTTGGATAACCAAGTCTGGTACTTAACTTCCCGCAGAATGCCTGCGGAGAGCAGTTCTTCGACCTGCTCTTGCATCGCCTGGTTTTTAGCGGATCCAAGGTGGCGTTGGCCTTGGATCACCGGCTTGATACCTGGTAAGGTATTCAAGTGATGTTGCGCAATATCACGCGGGACCCCCGTCATATCTGCGGGTGTCCATGCGAAAATGTCTTGGTTCCCGAAGAGAAGCTGCTTCAGGTGCGCTTTTGTCGTCGGGGACAAGGCGTGACCCAATGTAACCTTTTGTTCTGGGTATCTCGCGTTGAGAACCCATTTCTCTGGTTGGTTGTTGGGGGTGGGCCTTGCGACCTTGGTCGGACGTAGCTCGTCCGACATCATGACGTCCCTGCGGGCATAGATTATCGCGACCCCTGATTCGGTTGGGAAACCGACCGCAGAGTGGGGGACGGATGTAATCATATTGAAATCTCCTTGGGATTCTTTCCCAAGGAGTACGTCATATCTGGAGGTGTGAGGTAAAACCATGAAGTTCACCTCTTCTGTTCTTGTGTGCCTTCCGCTGGTAAGGCACACAGGAAAAGTGATCTGGCCCAGGGGAAAGACAGTTTCCCCTGCGAACCCGGCCAATGGGTAATCTACTGCTTGCAACCGATTTTTGTCCTCCTGGTCGAACTGGTTGAAGCATTGTTCGTAGATTATATCAGAAGTACTGCTCGGGTTGATGAATAGACGCTCGGTGCAGTAATGTGCCAGTTGGCCTGAAATAACGACGGCGCGCCTATCGCGCGGTCCGCCTCGGACTTTTGGAAAGACGACTTGCTCGTCTTTCCAGTCATTGTCCGGCCTTCTCGTCGCTTTGCGCGGCCTACCTTTGCCTCCGTTGATCATGTGAGTGGAAGCCACGTACATGGTTCTCTTTCCGGAGGAGGTACCTTCGCCATGAGGGGTGATGTGCTTGGTGGGTTTTTGCCCACCTGGCAAAAGGTGTTGCAGTTTCCCCTCTTTTAAGGCCCGCCCAATCTCCAGCCGGAGACTGATGCAGTTGTTGGTGGTGTGGCCCGAGTCCTTGTGATACTCACAGTAGAGTGTGAGGTCCTGATTTTTCTTGGACTTCATTGGTTGGGCCGGTCGCAAGAATTGCGAGTCTGCAAGGAGGACCTCGCTTGGCGACATGGTGATCTCGGTCCAGTTGCGGTCCCGAGAATCTTTCTTTGGTGCCCGGTTGTCTCGTTGAGGACTGCGTTTCCTCGGGTCAAACGGGTTGGTCCGCGGGACATACGGTTTCGAAATATCGCTATTCCCTACGTCCCGGTTGCGTTTAATGTTACGCTTGGACCCTTGGTTGGAAGTTTCGACCTGGTGCTCCGCCTTTGCCATATGCGGTTCGAGGGACCGCTGTGTCTGGGCATATGTCTTGACTGCGGCCATGACATCTTCCCATTTTTTAGGCAAGCCTTCTTTGTCGGAGATAGTCATAACCATCTGCTTATCCTTCACGGCCTTGATGAAATGGTTCCGTGCCATTTGATCTGCCACGTCGCCAATTTCTAGGCACTCTTTATTGTATCGGACAACGCATGCTTCTAGGGATTCGTTGTCTCTGCGCCAGATATTCATGACGTCCAACGAGTCATGCGCGTGACGTCGTTGCTGGCTAAAATGAGCGAGGAACTTTGCATGAAAGTCCTCGAATGAGGCCAGTGATCCCACTGGCAAAGAATCGAACCAAGCCCTGGCCAGACCCGTAAGGGTCTGGGGGAAAAAATTGCACCAAGTGGGTTCGTCCCACTGGCCATTGCACCCTGCGCCTATGAAAATGTTCATGTGGTCGTCCGGGTCGGATGAACCACTGTATTTCCCAACGTTGAATGGGAATTTTGTTGTGGTGACATGGGCGTGGGCTATTCGCGGGGCGAATTTGGAGTTTTCGGCCGCAGCCTTTGGTCTGTAGGGTTTATTCTCAGGGCGCTTTGCAGCCCTGAGGTATGTACTGCGGGGGTGAGTGGGAGGAACATAGTTGCGTCCTCCCGGTCTGCTGCAGGTGTCATGCGAATCCCCACAATATGTACGGTCGTCCGGGTCAGTACGACCATACCCTTCGGTGTATGGCTGTGGGCCCAACCGGCTCTGAATTCCAGAGCCATGTCAGGATGCGGATCGTTGCCTGTCCTCAACGTAGGGACCTAGGCGGGTATGCACTGGTCCCCTGGTGTGGGACCCGTATGCGGAATCATCCTCGTTGATCGTGTGGACCGAACAGTAAGACGATCCGCGGTCTTCACGTCGGCTTCTCGAAGCTGGACGTGAATGTGCCCTGCCTGCGTATTGTAAAATACGATCGGCGGGGGTGTGCGGTGCTGGGGTGGGCCCAGCTTGTATCTGCGCTTCCACACAAGCGCGGTTGTATGTTGCTGTCAGCAAGGCTGCCTGCTGGTCATACCAGGCGTGAACGTCCATGCCTGGTGGGATCACAGATGCGTACTGTGATAAGTCATGTCCAAACGTAAGGGAGGGACCCCTTTGTGTGGACGTGCCGATGTGTCCGGGTTGCGATGTTGAGGGATTGACCCCTACCGGACTTAGATTTGTGGGATTTTGGTTATCCCCAATGTTGTTTTGGTGATCAGTCATGATCGTGAGAGAGGGAAAATGATGGTTTGAAAAGTGCTAAGAGTAGCGGTGGGCGCCAATGATGAAACAATGGTTAACCGGGCAGGGTTAACTCATTGGTCTCGTCAAGAAGGGTTAATCCCTTCCTCTCGAGGATCGCTGGCTGGATCACCGGTGGGTTGATCTCCTGCACAAGTGTCACACCCCGATCTCCACGTGTCACCGGTGGGCCCGGTGTGGGGTATGGTGACGTAGTTGGCATCGTCATAGACAAACAACACAATATAATAATGCACAGCGGAAGCAGAATAGATTCATTTCAACTTTATTTAAAATGCAATAATAAACATCATAAGTAGTTGAAACGGATCCACAGGCGGATCAAATAAAATAAGATAAATTGTTCAACAGTTTATTTGTCGTCCGAGCTTGCGAGACTATAGTGGACGCTCTTAGGAAACAGCCAGCCTAGTTCGTATAGTACCTGCACTTAACCTTTTGGGAAAAATACGTCAGTTTACACTGGTAAATACAAATCAACTGACTCAGTTTGAAAATGATTGAAAATTGATTTAAATGCACAAGGCATAAATATTTTTATTAACTTGGGATAATTATGCAATATAAACTTGTGAACGAATTATATGTACTCGTACATTTGGTGGCCGGGATCTGCTGTCCGGGCTAAAGATTAAATGACACACCACATTAAAGAGTTATACACGTCGGGTGTACGCCTACACCCCGTGCTCTGGTCGTGGCCATCTCGTAAGATAATGCCAAGGATATCCGGGACACGGTCAATAACCCCCCAAAGCCTAAAGTAAGACAAGACTGTTTAAACGAGTCGCACAAACTATTCAAGACTGTACACCCAAGGCGCAGGATTTGTGCGCTCGATCAAGCGGTATTCTATATACCGTACCCCAAGCCCGTATAGGGAAAATAAGTCAAAATGTATTTACCTGAGCAAGTATGAATCACAATTGGTAAGTGTAGGTAGCTTTTACTGGGCCTCCTAATCTGGAACAAAAGTTTATAATAACCTATTAGATTCCTAACGGGTCTTTTATTTAAGCCTAGGCTTTGACCGGTTAGTTTAAGGACGATACGGTACAAGCGCACGATTAAGCGAAAGACCGGATAGAATGTGATTTAGACCCGACAAGTTTGAATACTTGTATAATATGGGTATACTAAATACATTCTGGATTTTTAGATAAAAATGATAACGTTTGACCCGTTTCGGTCAATTTACGCAAACTAGTTACGTAAACCGAACTGAACGCAAAAAGGGCGTTACGGGTAGCCAAAAGAGTCAAATGCAAGTTCCCTGAGATAATATGCTTTAAATATGATATAATATCAGTAAGTTATGTTCTATTATGCCCCGAATGATTTTAAACTCAATTTATGCCTTAGAAGGGCATTTTGGTCATTTAAAAGATTATAAAAGAGTCAAATTGGAAATCTGAGTTACGGGTCTGATTTATATAGTAAATATACTTCATTTGATATATTATAACAGTAGAGTATGACCCGTATACAAAACTTATCATTTAAAATCAAACTATGCACCGTAGGGGTATTTTAGTAATTTCACAAGGGCTAAAAATGCCAAAACCGGAAATCTGAGTTCAAACATTTATACTTACTGTTATTATATGAAAATATACTAAATACATCAGTAGGTATGAGTCTTATATGTTTAAAATGATTATAACGCTTACTATGCGCTAAAAACGCTAAAAATGCGATTTAGAGCCGTTTCCGGGTTTTCAAAAGAAAGCTGAGATTTTTATATTTCCAGAATGCTCAAAATAATTTATTTAACATATAAAATCAGTAGAAAAAGGTTTGGAGTCAAAAGAATGTATAAAACTCATTTTATGGCTTAAATGGTCAAAACCGGCATTAACCGAATCGACTAAGCGATCTATGATACGATCAGCCAAAAATAAAATAAAAATCATCAAAAATCCCAAAATAATATATAACATCAGTGGGTAAAAAGTTTTATACCAAAACGTGGTCTGAAATAGGTTATACGCTAAATGCGCCGTTTATGTAACTTTAAGATATAGTTTTACGATATCGGCCATAACTCAAAATCTGGACCACTAACTGATCTCAAATTTTCGGTGCAAGTTTATATATTAGAAATAAAGATTTCTACTCTTTCACTTTTCCAAAAATCACGTTTTATATCAAAAAGGGCAAAATAGTCAACTTTAAGCATAAATCGGAAACATGCAAATGAATCGGCTAAGTATAGACTCGAGATATAAAAATTCCAGAAAGTTTAACTAAAATAAAAATGGTCAAAATATGCTCTAATACAGATCTCAAACATGCATGCACGGATCCGAATTGATAGTACGAAAAAGTCGTTTTACAAGACTTTCGGTTCCAATCCGGGTTTATACTAAAGATTGTCGAGTTGATTATGATAAAACACATTCTTATATTCATTATAAGTTATTTTTGATGATCAAACTGATTGCATGTCATCTACATTACCATTTAAGCTATTTTTCGCAAAAACGATTTCTGTTGACTTTTTAGAAACAACTTTGACTCGACAAATAGCATGCTTAGAGTGGAAATCAGAGAATACCCTTTTGAGGGTTTGTTTCCCACATAAATACCAACATATCAGTGGTTTCAATTTGAGAAATGACAGAGCCAAACTCGTTTAATCGAAAAGTCAAAGTATATGAACAACGGTTTGACTTTTAGCAATTAATCTATGCTAGAACGAACTATAGAATGATGTAAAGGATTACCAAGGTCCTAATGAAGCCTAGCAAGCACTTGTAGTCGGCCTTGATGATCAGAAAGCTCCTGGAGAAGTCTTGAGAGTTCTTGCAATTGCTAGTGTTCTTGTTTACAATGCATGTGCCCAAAACAATGAGCTTTTGATCTGATTTAAGGAGGTTGCAGAGGTTACAAGAGGTCTCCAGGTGTCCTAGGCATGCATACACTCCTATTGGTGAGTTATGGAGGTGGCCACAGCTGTTACACACTCAAATTCGGACTCAACAGCCCTGTTTCGCGAAAATGCTGCACCTGGGCACGGGTCGCGGCCCGCATCAGCCTGCCCAGGCGGGCCGCCTGGCCTTTGCAGCTGTCAAACTTTGTTCCATGTTGACAGTTTTAGCCCCTGACTTTGCACGCGATGTTTCGACTAGTTATCTTGACTCGTAAACCCCCAAACTTGGTTTCTAAGAACCTTGGGACATTTACCAACATGGTAATGTCCTCGGATAACTTTGCGCTCAACCGAAAAGCCATGAAATTCGACGTTGACGCTTTTAACCCCTCAAGTACGGTTTTGGCCATAACTTTCTCATACGTTATCGAAACTTCACGAAATTTTTACCACATATTCTAGTGAGCATATTTTAGCATTACAAGGCTTCGGGTCTGCCAAAAGTTCACTCAGAGGTATAAATTCAACATGTTGACACTTTTGGCCCCTATAGTTTGTAATTCCTCACTTTTGTGCATTTTCCGCTTCGTATGATCCATGATCCATCCGTTTAAGGTTATAAACAATATGTAGGGTTATCATAGAGTCTATTTATCCATTGTTGACACTTTGGACCCTTACGTTCCATAGTTTTCACTGTTTGTCAACTTTAGTCCCTCTAAAGTTTGTTTTCACATACCGGAACCTTATGACACATGTCAAGACATTATTGGACGAAATTTTTCGAGGTGTTACATCCTCACCCCCTTAAAAGAAATCTCGACCTCGAGATTTACTGAAACAAATGAGGATATTTCTCTTTCATCGTGGATTCTACTTCCCACGTATATTCGGGACCTCTACGGGCATCCCATTTGACCTTTACAATAGGTATGTACTTCCTTCGAAGCTTTTTCACCTGTCGATCCTCAATCGACAAAGGTTTTTCCACGAACTTCAAACTCTCATCTATGTGTATATCTGTATGCGGTATAACCAGTGATTCGTCAGCGAAACACTTCTTCAAATTACAGATGTGGAACACATTGTGAATAGCACTAAGCTCTTCAGGCAAGTTTAACTTGTAAGCGACTGACCCGACACGTTCGATAATCTCGAAAGGTCCTATATATCTCGGGCTTAGCTTGCCTTTCTTTCCAAATCGCATCACACCCTTCCAGGGCGATACTTTAAGCAATACTTTATCACCTACATCGAAGTGAAAATCCTTGCGCTTAGGATCCGCATAACTTTTCTGCCTATCCCTGGCAGCTTTCAAACGATCGCGTATCTGCACGATCTTGTCCGTCGTCTCAAAAACGATATCTGGTCCTGATAATTGGTCATCTCCAACTTCTGCCCAACAAATGGGCGATCTACACTTTCTACCGTATAGGGCCTCAAAAGGCGCAGCCTTGATGCTGGAATGGTAGCTATTGTTGTAGGAGAATTCAATCAGTGGTAGGTTCTTATCCCAACTACCACCCAAATCGATCGCACATGCACGAAGCATGTCTTCCAAGGTTTGAATAGTACGCTCGCTCTGACCATCAGTCTGAGGATGATAAGCCGTACTAAAATTCAAACGAGTGCCCAACGATTGTTGGAAACTCTTCCAAAAATGCGACGTATATCTAGTATCTCTATCAGAGATAATAGATACAGGTATACCATGCAACGCTACAATCTTATCGACGTATAATTGAGCTAACATATCGGAGCTATACGTCTCCTTGATGGGTAGAAAATGAGCTGACTTAGTCAGTCTATCTACTATGACCCATATGGTATCATTTCCCTTTTTCGTCTTCGGCAACTTGGTGATGAAATCCATTGTCACCATTTCCCATTTCCACTTGGGAATTTCAGGTTGTTGAAGCAAACCTGACGGCTTCTGATGCTCAGCCTTGACTTGCGCACAAGTCAAACATTTAGCTACATGCTCAGCTACTGACTTTTTCAAACCAATCCACCAGTAGTTTGCTTTCAAATCCTGGTACATCTTATCAGCTCCAGGATGAACGGAATATTTAGAGCTGTGGGCTTCCTGGAGGATAACATCCCGAAGTCCTCCATAAACTGGAACCCATATTCGTCCGTTTAGTCGTAGCATTCCATATTTGTCGTAGGATAACTGCTCCTCAGTTACTCCTAACTTCTCTGCAGGATAGTTAGCTTCCAACACAGCTTCCTTCTGTGCAGCTAACACCCTTTCGTTCAAATTATTTCTTATTTCAATGCGCTTGGCATTGATTCTGATTGGTTTCACCCTTTCCTTTCTGCTTAAGGCGTCGGCAACTACATTTGCCTTGCCTGGATGGTATCTTATCTCCCAGTCATAATCATTTAAAGTTTCCATCCATCGCCTTTGACGCATGTTCAATTCCTTCTGATTGAACAGATGCTGAAGACTCTTGTGATCTGAATATATTATACACTTGGTTCCATACAAGTAATGTCTCCATAGCTTCAAAGCAAATACAACTGCACCCAATTCCAAATCGTGGGTGGTGTAGTTCTTCTCATGCACCTTGAGTTGTCGAGAAGCGTAGGCAATGACTTTGCCTTTCTGCATGAGTACACAGCCCATGCCAGTGTGTGATGCATCACAGTACACCACAAATTCTTCAATACCATCGGGCAATGTCAACACGGGCGCATTGCTCAACTTCTTCTTCAAAATGTCAAAGGATTCCTGCTGCTTAGGGCCCCAATCGAACTTAATCTTCTTACGAGTCAACGAAGTTAGGGGCGCAGCAATTCTTGAAAAGTTCTCGATAAATCGCCTATAATATCCTGCCAATCCGAGGAAACTGCGAATCTCGGTAGGATTCTTCGGCTCATGCCAGTTCATGACTGCTTCTACTTTAGCGGGATCTACTTGGATACCACGCTCGCTTACTACATGTCCAAGGAATTGGACTTCTCGAAGCCAAAATTCACACTTCGAAAATTTGGCATAAAGCTTCTCTTGATGCAGAAGTTTGAGAATACAACGAAGGTGTTTCTCATGGTCAGCTTGGCTCTTCGAGTAGATAAGGATGTCGTCAATAAAGACGATAACGAATTTATCTAGATAGGGCTTGCAGACACGATTCATGAGATCCATGAATGCGGCTGGTGCGTTAGTGAGCCCAAACGGCATCACTAGGAACTCGTAATGTCCATAACGAGTCCTAAATGCTGTCTTGTGCACATCTTCGTCTTTGACCTTTAGCTGATGATAACCTGACCTCAGGTCGATCTTTGAGAAGTAGCTTGCTCCTTGCAACTGATCGAACAGATCGTCGATCCTGGGTAACGGATATCTATTCTTGATAGTGACTTTGTTAAGCTCACGGTAATCGATGCACAGACGCATCGATCCATCCTTCTTTTTAACGAACAAGATTGGCGCTCCCCAAGGAGACGAGCTAGGTCTAATAAAACCTTTAGCTAACAAATCATCCAACTGCGTCCTCAACTCCTTCATCTCCGTTGGTGCCAATCTATATGGTGCTCTTGCTACAGGCGCAACGCCTGGAATGATGTCTATCCGAAACTCCACTTGCCTATCCGGTGGCAAACCGGGTAGTTCTTCAGGGAATACTTCAGGGTATTCTGAGATAACAGGGATATCTTCAATCTTCGGCTTCGGCTCATCAATGGTAACTTGTGCCATATAAATGACACATCCCTTCTGCATGCATCTGGATGCCTTGAGCATGGACACTTGCTCAGGCAATCCATGCTGGGTATCTCCTTGAATAGTGAGTGACTCACCAGACGGAGTCTTCACTACTACTTGCTTTCTGTTGCACAGAATCTGGGCTTGGTTACTCGATAACCAATCCATGCCTATCACTATATCGAATCCAGCTAGCTTAAAGGGAAGCAAGGATAACGAGAAAGAATGATTCCTAATGGATATAACACATCCATCTAGAACAGTCGAGGCGGTTTCTATGGTTCCATCGGCTAATTCCACCTCATATTTCACACTTAAGGTTTTAACAGGAAGGTTTAACAATTTACAAAACTTATCATCTACAAATGACTTATCAGCTCCTGAATCAAATAGGACTCTAGCAAAAACATCATTTACAAGAAAAGTACCTGTAATGACGTTGTCGTCAAGAACTGCTTCCTTGGCGTCCATTCTGAAGACTCTCGCATTAGTCTTCTTTCCGTCGTCAGCTTTCTTCGCATTCTTTGGGCAATTTGGCCGGATGTGCCCTTTCTCATTGCAACCAAAACAAGTTGCGTCCTTAATCTTCTTGCAATCTAAGGCTTTATGGTCTGTGGACTTGCAGATTCCACATCGTTTTTCGTGAGACTGGGATTTCGCTTCCAAACGACATTTCCCAAAATGGTGTCTCTTGCAGGTCTTGCATCTGGGTTTTTCACCCGATTGATGATCTCCCTTCTTAAATCCCGACCCTTTCTTATGGTCGTTGTTCCCTCTGTGTCGTTTCTCCGATCTTCGTGAGGTGTCATCCTCACGTTTCCTCTTGCTTTCCTCTGAGCTCTTCATAGCTCTCAATCTGACTACATCTTGAGTGAGGGAGAGGGATAGATCAGCTACGGATCTGAATGTCGTAGGCCTTGATGCCTTAACGCTCGCTTTGATCTCTGGTGCCAGACCCCCAATAAATCGAGCAATCCTTCGCGGCTCCGGGGTCACCAAATACGGCACTAATCGAGATAAGGTGTTGAACGTGGTGAGATATGCCTGACAATCGAGGTTCTTCATTACCAGGGATACGAAATCTAACTCAATCCTTTCGACCTCGTGCTGCGGGCAGAAATTCTCTTTGATTAGGGCTACAAATTGATCCCATGTCAAGCTGTACAGAGCGGCCTTACCGGCAGCTTGTAGAAGAGACTTCCACCATGCTAGAGCATCTCCCTTGAATGACTGGGACACGTACTTCACAACGTCCCTATCAGCACACCCGCTGATGTCAACAACTGTATCCATCTCATTAATCCATGTCATGCAGTCAACTGCTCCTTTTTCCCCAGTAAAATCCCTGGGTTTGCATGAAATGAAATACTTGTACGTACAGGACTTGTTGTGCGTATCATGCTTCAGCTTGATTTCTTGCTTAGGAATACTGCTGTGGTTGGAGGAGTGATTATCCCCCTCATCCTTCTTCGGCTCATTCTTCTTAGAAGGTGGCTTACTATGAGCCTCTGAATGAGTCTTGGGCTTGACGTGCAATACGGTTCGGGTTCTACTTCGAGTCCCGCTAGATTCCCTGAATTGCCTATCCATAGCTTTGGCAACAGCGTTTTCAACCAGTGCTTGCAGTTCCGCACCAGTGACGTGAATCTTTGTATCATCTGGGTGTTCTCCAGAATGACTGTTGGTCTCCTCCGATTTGGCCATGTAGCTTTAAGCTACATAAAAGGACAAGGTCTTATTTAGAAACCTAACAGTATTATCGTTCTAGATGATTTATTAACCATGGTATTAAGAACCATAATAGTTAATTTATTTAAATTTCATTCAGTACTTTTATTAGTAACTATATCATAGAATGAAATATATATATTGGCACAATAGGCCTAGTCACTTCGGACAACTTCTAAATTTTAAATTTAGAATTTTATAGAATTAAAATTTGTATAATTAAACAAATAATCCTTTACTTGGCAGGGAGTTATAAACCACAACTGCCTTTTTGCTTTATATGACATAGTCATAACCCGTAGGTATCAAGTCACAATCAGACTTGTATACAGATATAATCTGTAGATAATTTATTAAAAAGGGTGGCTTGTGTGATTTTACAGATCACGCTTGGCCAAGAATGTTAACATGTTTACAGATGTTAACAGGGATTTGAATCTTTTCAACCAGGTTTTACCATATTGGCCAGGCCTGTTAATAAGACATTCAAGCTAGGTTCTACCTTACTAAGATTCTTATTAAAATGGCAAATCAAATAAAAATTGATATTTTCCATTTATTTGAATATTATATTCATGCACATAGATAAAATGAAAAATTTAAATTAACCATTTAAATTAAAGTAAACTAGTACAACTTTTGCCCTAAACGGGACTTTTCTCAAATAGCATGCCCATGCAGGGGCTAAACCAAACAACAACAACAAAACAAACAAACAGACAAAACAAACCCACGCAGGGGCTAACAGAAACAACATACCCACGCAGGGGTAAAATAAGGGAAATATACCCACGCAGGGGTAGAATACAGGAATGAATGTCCTCGCAGGGACATGAGTAAATGAGCTAACAACCAAAGGATTTAATAATCCTTCTTACTCTTACCCTTAATCAAGTCAACCATCTTCTTGAACATACCGCGGTTGTGTCGGCGATCATGTTGCAATTCCCGTCGCACGTCGTGTATCCCTTGCAGGATTTCTTGGACTTGCGGTGGCGACATCATCGGCGCCGGCGGCGGTGGCTGATACTGCGGTGGCTGTGGAGGCTGCGGCTGCTGGTACCCTTGCGGTAAGTACCCAAAAGCTGATTGTCCCGTAGCCCAGGGACCTCCAAAAGCACTCTCCTGGTTGAGAGGGTTGTAGCCTGAAGCTAACCAGTAGGGATCTCCCGTATAATCATAACCGGGAGGAAAAGTCGGCTCGAAAGGGTTGAACTGTGCTGCGCTAGCATACGCAGGGATGGGCTCTCCAAAGTTCTACGGCGGTAGTGGCGCAATAGGCGCAGAAGAAACCTCTGAGACGGGATGCGGAGACTCTCCCATCTCTGACTCCTCGTGGAGCGGCGAGTAGCGGCTGCTACCTGAATGTCGAGGGGTGGTAATGCGAATCCCTCCTCGCGTAGACATACGCGCGTTCCTCCTTGGCCTCTGAGGCGGAGGAGGCAAAACCGGTGGTGGTGGTGGCGACGGAGTGACCACGTCACGCCAGAAGGCCTCAGATGGGTCCTGCTGCTGGGGCTGCTGCTGATGCTGCTGCTGCTGGGAGTGGTGCTGAGAGTGCATGGGAGAACCGTGGTAAGACTGGTGCATGGGGGAGTTATGGTAGCTGGGGGTATAGACCCAGTCGTGCTGCTTAAACCTCTCCTCGTAGCTGTCAACACCATTGAAAGGTGATCCCCTGTATGGTGACCCATCCGATATCTCAATGGGATGGTTGGGAGTGCCGGACGGTGGCATGGAGGGATCGGTGTCCTCGTCAACCTCCATCTCGTTGCCACCAGAGAAGTGGTCTTCAGGTCCTAGTGGGTTATGACCCACTGGTTCATCCAAATGGGCATCAGGGTTGTACAGGCCCTGATAAACGGGTGCTGGGTAGTGGTGAGGTGACTGGTGTAATGGAATGAAAGATCCATGGGAGTCGTGGGGCCCATTTTCAGAATGGGGCCCATATGAGTGAGGTAGGGATGGTGAGGTACTCAGTGATACCGAGTGCCTGGCTGGTTCAGCAAATGATCTCCAAAGATCATGGGCTGCAGTGTTGTGCGATGCTGATGGGGCTCGCCTGTGCGAAGGCCCTGCCTCGTGGTCATGTGATGTGGCGAATCCTCCTCGTCCCCTTCCTCGAACTCGTGGCGGCATGTTGAACCTGTCAAAAATCAAACAAGTTGCACAACAAAAATATATATATGAGACAAAGTTAGAAAATGAAAATAAAAATAAACGGAATTTTGAACATTTCCTAAGTTCTTTGTCTAGACTCGAAAATCGAGGAATGTGCAATTGTATAACTGAGATTAAGCACAAAAGACTAGTGTTTAATTCACTCAGCGTTGGCTCTGATACCAACCTGTCACACCCCGATCTCCACGTGTCACCGGTGGGCCCGGTGTGGGGTATGGTGACGTAGTTGGCATCGTCATAGACAAACAACACAATATAATAATGCACAGCGGAAGCAGAATAGATTCATTTCAACTTTATTTAAAATGCAATAATAAACATCATAAGTAGTTGAAACGGATCCACAGGCGGATCAAATAAAATAAGATAAATTGTTCAACAGTTTATTTGTCGTCCGAGCTTGCGAGACTATAGTGGACTCTCTTAGGAAACAGCCAGCCTAGTTCGTATAGTACCTGCACTTAACCTTTTGGGAAAAATACGTCAGTTTACACTGGTAAATACAAATCAACTGACTCAGTTTGAAAATGATTGAAAATTGATTTAAATGCACAAGGCATAAATATTTTTATTAACTTGGGATAATTATGCAATATAAACTTGTGAACGAATTATATGTACTCGTACATTTGGTGGCCGGGATCTGCTGTCCGGGCTAAAGATTAAATGACACACCACATTAAAGAGTTATACACGTCGGGTGTACGCCTACACCCCGTGCTCTGGTCGTGGCCATCTCGTAAGATAATGCCAAGGATATCCGGGACACGGTCAATAACCCCCCAAAGCCTAAAGTAAGACAAGACTGTTTAAACGAGTCGCACAAACTATTCAAGACTGTACACCCAAGGCGCAGGATTTGTGCGCTCGATCAAGCGGTATTCTATATACCGTACCCCAAGCCCGTATAGGGAAAATAAGTCAAAATATATTTACCTGAGCAAGTATGAATCACAATTGGTAAGTGTAGGTAGCTTTTACTGGGCCTCCTAATCTGGAACAAAGGTTTATAATAACCTATTAGATTCCTAACGGGTCTTTTATTTAAGCCTAGGCTTTGACCGGTTAGTTTAAGGACGATACGGTACAAGCGCACGATTAAGCGAAAGACCGGATAGAATGTGATTTAGACCCGACAAGTTTGAATACTTGTATAATATGGGTATACTAAATACATTCTGGATTTTGAGATAAAAATGATAACGTTTGACCCGTTTCGGTCAATTTACGCAAACTAGTTACGTAAACCGAACTGAACGCAAAAAGGGCGTTACGGGTAGCCAAAAGAGTCAAATGCAAGTTCCCTGAGATAATATGCTTTAAATATGATATAATATCAGTAAGTTATGTTCTATTATGCCCCGAATGATTTTAAACTCAATTTATGCCTCAGAAGGGCATTTTGGTCATTTAAAAGATTATAAAAGAGTCAAATTGGAAATCTGAGTTACGGGTCTGATTTATATAGTAAATATACTTCATTTGATATATTATAACAGTAGAGTATGACCCGTATACAAAACTTATCATTTAAAATCAAACTATGCACCGTAGGGGTATTTTAGTAATTTCACAAGGGCTAAAAATGCCAAAACTGGAAATCTGAGTTCAAACATTTATACTTACTGTTATTATATGAAAATATACTAAATACATCAGTAGGTATGAGTCTTATATGTTTAAAATGAGTATAACGCTTACTATGCGCTAAAAACGCTAAAAATGCGATTTAGAGCCGTTTCCGGGTTTTCAAAAGAAAGCTGAGATTTTTATATTTTCAGAATGCTCAAAATAATTTATTTAACATATAAAATCAGTAGAAAAAGGTTTGGAGTCAAAAGAATGTATAAAACTCATTTTATGGCTTAAATGGTCAAAACCGGCATTAACCGAATCGACTAAGCGATCTATGATACGATCAGCCAAAAATAAAATAAAAATCATCAAAAATCCCAAAATAATATATAACATCAGTGGGTAAAAAGTTTTATACCAAAACGTGGCCTGAAATAGGTTATACGCTAAATGCGCCGTTTATGTAACTTTAAGATATAGTTTTACGATATGGGCCATAACTCAAAATCTGGACCACTAACTGATCTCAAATTTTCGGTGCAAGTTTATATATTAGAAATAAAGATTTCTACTCTTTCACTTTTCCAAAAATCACGTTTTATATCAAAAAGGGCAAAATAGTCAACTTTAAGCATAAATCGGAAACATGCAAATGAATCGGCTAAGTATAGACTCGAGATATAAAAATTCCAGAAAGTTTAACCAAAATAAAAATGGTCAAAATATGCTCTAATACAGATCTCAAACATGCATGCACGGAACCGAATTGATAGTCTACGAAAAAGTCGTTTTACAAGACTTTCGGTTCCAATCCGGGTTTATACTAAAGATTGTCGAGTTGATTATGATAAAACACATTCTTATATTCATTATAAGTTATTTTTGATGATCAAACTGATTGCATGTCATCTACATTACCATTTAAGCTATTTTTCGCAAAAACGATTTCTGTTGACTTTTTAGAAACAACTTTGACTCGACAAATAGCATGCTTAGAGTGGAAATCAGAGAATACCCTTTTGAGGGTTTGTTTCCCACATAAATACCAACATATCAGTGGTTTCAATTTGAGAAATGACAGAGCCAAACTCGTTTAATCGAAAAGTCAAAGTATATGAACAACGGTTTGACTTTTAGCAATTAATCTATGCTAGAACGAATTATAGAATGATGTAAAGGATTACCAAGGTCCTAATGAAGCCTAGCAAGCACTTGGAGTCGGCCTTGATGATCAGAAAGCTCCTGGAGAAGTCTTGAGAGTTCTTGCAATTGCTAGTGTTCTTGTTTACAATGCATGTGCCCAAAATAATGAGCTTTTGATCTGATTTAAGGAGGTTGCAGAGGTTACAAGAGGTCTCCAGGTGTCCTAGGCATGCATACACTCCTATTGGTGAGTTATGGAGGTGGCCACAGCTGTTACACACTCAAATTCGGACTCAACAGCCCTATTTCGTGAAAATGCTGCACCTGGGCGCGGGTCGCGGCCCGCATCAGCCTGCCCAGGCGGGCCGCCTGGCCTCTGCAGCTGTCAAACTTTGTTCCATGTTGACAGTTTTAGCCCCTAACTTTGCACGCGATGTTTCGACTAGTTATCTTGACTCGTAAACCCCCAAACTTGGTTTCTAAGAACCTTGGGACATTTACCAACATGGTAATGTCCTCGGATAACTTTGCGCTCAACCGAAAAGCCATGAAATTCGACGTTGACGCTTTTAACCCCTCAAGTACGGTTTTGGCCATAACTTTCTCATACGTTATCGAAACTTCACGAAATTTTTACCACATATTATAGTGAGCATATTTTAGCATTACAAGGCTTCGGGTCTGCCAAAAGTTCACTCAGAGGTATAAATTCAACATGTTGACACTTTTGGCCCCTATAGTTTGTAATTCCTCACTTTTGTGCATTTTCCGCTTCGTATGATCCATGATCCATCCGTTTAAGGTTATAAACATTATGTAGGGTTATCATAGAGTCTATTTATCCATTGTTGACACTTTGGACCCTTACGTTCCATAGTTTTCACTGTTTGTCAACTTTAGTCCCTCTAAAGTTTGTTTTCACATACCAGAACCTTATGACACATGTCAAGACATTATTGGACGAAATTTTTCGAGGTGTTACAACAAGGAAACAAACCATGACTCGTAACAAGGAGGAGGGGTGGGGGATGCTCCTTGTTACCACTCTCCGGCGTGAGAATCAGTAATTTGCTTGGGAAGCAAAGTAAGATAGTAGTAGTAGTGAGAGAGTTGTGAAGCGATACCTCAAACCTGGTTTGGGGTTGGTATTTATAGCCGAGGAGTGAAGGAGGAGGTGGATGGATAGACTGACGGCATGCTGCACCTTTGCAGGTGTGTCAGACATGTCGGCCGGGGAGACGACGCCACGTCAGTCTGTCGCTTACGTAGACCTGACAGGTGACTGCCATTGGTTCCACTTGCACTGTGGTGTCAGTCCCACTTGTTGAGCGTATAGGATGCGGTGCTGGCCGCATCGCTGCCTGCGGTAACATCTGATGTTATCGCGTCTCTTGCATGTGATCAAGAAATACGCGAGATGCGGTGCTGGCCGCATCGTCGCCTGTGGTGACTGTTGCTGTTATCCAGCTTCCTTGTATTTATAGAAGTGTTCACTGGACGCGGTGCGAGGCCGCATCGCTGTGAATACTTCCGTTTTCATACATCAGATGTGATGCTATGTCGCATCACTCTACCGTTCTCATGTTCCAGGTAAGTCCTCCTTCATCACTAGATAGATTGGATTCAACCCTTGTGTCGACGCGTTCTCGCATGGGCACAAGTTGTTGGCTGGTGGGGGTTTTGATAAGGGTAATGGTCACTCGCGGTCGATGCTGACGCGAGATCTGGGACCATACCCCTTCAAGACCCTAAGTCATTTACAGCAGATTTTTGTTCATTTAAATCAGATTTATCATGTATTATCACCTTTCATCTCATGACCTTTGTGTAAAGCTTTTATGTTCATGCTTTAAGTTATGATCTTTAGAGTTCTTAAGTTTAACATCATGAATCATATTTTAACCACCTTCATAGAATGTG
This sequence comes from Helianthus annuus, assembly GCF_002127325.2. Taxonomy (NCBI): domain Eukaryota; kingdom Viridiplantae; phylum Streptophyta; class Magnoliopsida; order Asterales; family Asteraceae; genus Helianthus; species Helianthus annuus. The sequence continues at coordinate 82,673,509 of NC_035441.2, forward strand.
AAATGAATGGATCTAAGAGACTTACCACTAGCTCAAGGCTAGGAGAGTTCAAGTGAAGAAATGTGGTGGTTAAAAGAAAACGAGAGAGGTCCTTGAGCTTCCGAACACACCAAGCTTCGTTGTATGGTCACTTGCACCCTTGGGTATGTATAGAATGCTTGAAGGAGCACTTGAAGGTGATGATATGGTGGTGGTATGGTGGCAACCGAAACTCAAGCAAGAAGGAAGGAGATTAGCTAGTTTTTGTGTCTTGTATGAAAGAGATTGGTTACATAATGGTTGTATATATAATCCAAGTTTAGGCTTTAACCACCATGTATTGTGCATCCTAGATATTCAACAACAACAAATAAAATAATGAAAGAATTGTGGTGTATCCCCACCTTTGGGGAACCAGTTCGAGGGGGGGTTTATGGTTTGTTTTGTTGACAATATTTTAAGGTCCCGGGTAAAGTCCGGTTGTTTGGTTGGATATTGATCCGTTAAAGTGCTAAATAAGCATTTAAAGTGCCTTTAATATTATTTTTAGTGACACAATGAATTCCCGACACTTTGGAAAGTGTCTAGTATTATTTTCCCATGTTTTTGCACTTCACTAGTTACGTTAAATGCTGAATTTTGTAATAGAGTGCAGAATTTTGTAATTTGAGCATGTTTTTGGCACACCTGGTCACTATAAATATTACCTAGTGACGCAGTTCTACAATCCTCACCTCCCTACACTCCCTACCAGTGTAGTAATCTATTCCCGGCTCATAATGGCCTCAGAGACAGTATCTGTCTAGTGCTGGTTGTCACACCCCGACCACGTAGAACATACAAAACGTGACGGAAATGTCGGGGAGTGTTGTAACAGAATCAATTGTTTCAAATCCATGGTAAACGAAGTTTCGTTTTATTAATCAAACATGAAAGTTTACATTGTCTTAAACAAGAACCAAAGAATACATAACATAAATTAACTAGTTCTTGTCTCGTTTTAAGTCACTAAGGCACAGGTCCGCCTAAGTATGTCTTGATAAGTCCTATGCATCATCTCCTGAAAAACACATGTGAAAATAGGTACGTCAGCATAAAAATGCCTGTGAGATACATTGGTTTTGTGAAAACGGAATTCATGACTTATGTTTGAGAAAATGTTTAGTCATGAACCTTGTAATTTGCTTTGTCTTGTAAATCATTTGAAAAACGGTAAGATCAGATGATATGTATAAATAAGAGAACAATGCATGGTTAACTGAATAACCATGTAAAAATGAGTTTGTATAAGATATGTTGTTTGTAATTCAGTGTCTTGTGAAAAGCGTGTTATTTGTATAAAATGTTCAATGTATCAAATTGAAATGATTTAAATAACGCTACGATATGTAATACCATACAAACACTTATATATAGGAAGTACCAGCGGCGTATCCACCATGCTTGTATCATATTACACACGCCTCGTTATATAAATCACTTACTCAAACCAAACCATCAAGATGAAATGTTTAACAACGGTAGAAATGTTTATGTATAGTCAAATATCTATTGTCGACTGTAAGTCATGTCAACGGATACAACTGGTTTACACGGTTCAATGGTTACAAACAATTCATATAATCGAAGGGTTAAGACGGTTCACATAGTCAAATGGTTACAACGGTTCAAAATGTAGTATAATGTGTTCATATGCTGGATGAGCATATGCAACAGAAATGCAATGTGAAACAGTGTACTACGTATGCACACAATGGGCGTACGTAGCATGAAATGTATTGTAGAGTACAACGGTTCAAAATGTAGTATAATGTGTTCATATGCTGGATGAGCATATGCAACAGAAATGCAATGTGAAACAATGTACTACGTATGCACACAATGGACGTACGTAGCATGAAATGTATTGTAGAGTACAACGGTTCAAAATGTAGTATAATGTGTTCATATGCTGGATGAGCATATGCAACAGAAATGCAATGTGAAACAATGTACTACGTATGCACACAATGGGCGTACCTAGCATGAAATGTATTGTAAAGCAATGTACTAAGTACGCACACAATGGGCATACATAGCATGAAATGTAGTGAAATCATGTACTAATATGTACTAATGAACGTAGCAGGTATATGATGTGAAAACATGGAAAGCATGAATGTAACAGATAGGCACATGTGTTTCACCCCAAAACGGTTTAGAAACAGTAAAAGAGGGGTTCAATGTACTCACCTGAGATTGCTTTGTAGTTCTTGTATAATGACCAAATAATGCTAGAGATCACGGAATATCAAACGGCACCTAATAGGTAGCTATATTAATATACCGGACCAAAATCGGAAGGATCAGATAGTATGCGGGTTCGTAAACCAAACGAGTATGGAGACTCGTGAAATATGGTTTAACAAAGCCTACATACTAAAATGAAACCTATCCTAAGTGCTTGCGGCCCATTACGACCCGTTTAGGTAGCTTATGCTACCTTAATGCGTCGTTCGCGTAGAACGCGTTTGGAACGCCTAACATCGTGACCACAAGGTATAACCTCGGAAGGTACAGCTATGGTCACCTAATTTGTTTGGTCGGATCCTAATGATCGACCAAATGGGTCGGGTTCGAAAGTATAAGCGATGGTTTAGATCGCTTATCTTACGACCCTACATATGTACTAAACTAAAAGTGACGAGCTAAGCATGTTAGAACATGCTTAACTAAGCTTAGAAAACAGGTTTGGCATCAAAACAAACGGCTTTGATGCTCACAAGTAGTTTGGTTACAAAATACGCAAGAATGTGCATTTTGGCCGAAACTACGACTCGTCACTGAGCCTAGATAACGTGGTAATCAGTAGGTATAGTCACTACGGACTATAACCATCGTGATCACGCTCACGTTATGAAGTTCCAACGAACTTCGTGTTGACCATAGGCTGGTCAACGCAGAAAGTCAACAAAATGTTGACTTTCGGACTCGAAAAGCGAATAAAAGAACGAAAGAATACTTACGGAGGGTCCCCGAATGCTAATCTAGATCAAAATGGCTCAGGTATGAAACAATGGTTCCAACTTAGAGCCTTTAGATCAGATTGTGTGAGTTTTTAGCAAAATGGGGGGGTATTTATAGGAAAAGCAAAACCGTTAGGATCGTTTCTTGAATAACGTGCCACGATCTCGCCCGTACATTTGTCACAATGTTGTGGTACCTCTGTTCTTGCCCCTTATTAGCTGGAAGAGACAAGGGAGCTTTGATCTTTCACTACTTGAAGAGGCAACAGCATTAAATGTTGAATCTGCTGTTCTGGGGAGGCCTTACGGACCGTATGGGTTTTGGCTTACGGTCCGTAAGCCCCTAGTTTGGCAGATTTACAGTTTTGGTCCCTGTTGTGCCAAAACTTGGTATTTGATGCATTTTTGACATGTTTAATCCTCGTTAACCCCATTTCAAAGCTCTAAAATGAAGTTAAAGTATAGGGAACTTAAAATGTGCTCAAAAATATCTCGGATGTCGGTTCGTTTGGTCGTACGGTCGCGATGTTCGGTTAATTACGACGGAATGCGCATAAGCGCGAAAGACGATCCAAATTGCGCGACGAATGGATTTTTCTCATGCCATACACTAAGGCATAATATAAGGATGTTTACATAAATTTTTGGATGTCCGGATGTATTCAGAACGTAAGTTATGCGTGAAAGTGCGAACTTATGCACTTTTTGACACTTTTAGTCCCTGAATGATCCAAAAGTTTGTTTTAACACACCAAGCACCTCAAAGCCTATTTCTAAGCTATGTAAAGGATATTTATGGTATGTTTAACTTATGGACATGTTCCGGAATGTCTGTTACAGTTCAAATTGGCATACTTTCACAGTTTGTCAAGTTTAGTCCCTGTAAGCGAATTAACTTGTTTTTACCATACCAAAGCCTTCAAAACTTATTTCTAAGTTATGTAAAGGTTATTTAAGGTATGTTGAGTATATGTTGATGTTCCGGAGTATTTGTCGCATTAAACTGAGTACGTTTACGCACCAGTTTGCGTATAATTCTCCAGAAAGCGATGTAAAGTTTGAAATTGAACAAGAATTGATATGTACAAAAGATACACATATTTATACAAGATCCCAAGTATGAAATACAATATTTCATCGGCTTGGTATTTGTTTGAGGGTCGCGGTGACACAGGTGTCACACTGGTATTGTCAGCATGTTTACTGGTTATCTGCTTATTGAGCTACTGTGCTTTTGTGCATCAAGTTTGTCACTATAGTTTTGTGTGTAATAAATGAAGTGACGGTAATAAAGTATGATGCAGGAACATGTATGTATCAGAAATCAAGAAGCAGTTTAATCATAATGGCAAGCAAGCACAGTAATTAAGCATTAATTAAATATTAATTACCTTGTACGGGCACCTGTTTTGGTGAGGGTTGTCACATTCTCCCCCCGTTAGAAAAATTTCGTCCTCAAAATTTGTACTACCTTAACTCCGCATGGTTACGTCACACGTATATGTATATGAATAATATCAAGGTAGATAACCTTCAAATAGAATTAAACCTTACTCACATTTGGTGAGTCCAAGAATATATATCAACCCGAATCCTTGGGTTAAGAGGTGCGTGCTCATAGCAGTTGATGTCAAGGGTACAAGACGTATAGCCTAGTGTAATCCAGCTAGCAGGGGGGGTCCACAAAAGAGGAGCCTTGACTAATAAGACTCTCAAACGATCGATCGCATTATGTAAACGAGTTTTCACGAAACATAGCACCCGCTATATGAATTCAAAAATCAACAACCCAAATGAAATAGTAAAATGATCTGTCAACTCCCGAGTTGACGAATGGTAAGATTCAATGTGTTGAACATTTTGAATTGCGAGAATACGCCGAGTGAACACAAGCGAATCTGGTGCATCCTTGTTTTGATTTGTAGTTGCATCAGGAATGACTAAATGACAAGTCAACAAAAGTTTATGTATTTTTGCGTGAAACGGTTGACCATGATTAGCACAAGCTACAAGTTTGTAATGACACCACAAGGTGTCACAATGACATAATTCCATGATAGCGGTGATTGAACAAGTTCACCGTGTTTGAGATCAGATGAAAGTGTACCGAAACAAGCCTGGAGAATTGATTTTCACAATGTCATAATGTTTTTCGGTTGAATATGGAACATCAAAGTGCCACTGTTTTGATCGAAGATGAAAAAGTTTTAAGTACTGTAAGGCATTTGGTTGACAACGAAAGAATCGTTAGGAGGTACATGGTGCTTATGAAATGAATATATGTACCATTGCCTCAACACACAACTGTGTTAAGACTGCTTTGATCAGGGATATCAAAATGGATTGTTAACAAATAAATAGGCAATTTAATCCGTGTATGAAATGAGTAACCCAATTAGCGCAAGCTTCAATTCTGTGAAAGCATCACTGCAAGGTATCGAAATCAATCAACGATTTAGTGGAGTCATAGACCAAACGAACCTGCTACAACTTAAAATGAAAGAATCCTTGCAAAAACATTTGAATATGATGCTTCCAATACATCATATGACGTCTGAAACTGAATATGCGAAGTGGATAAGTTCAAGCAATTGAACTTAATCTCAGTGTAGCCCGGCAATAAACATATGTATCAACTAAGGAAATATTGGTATGGTAACAAAATAAACCATGAATGTAATTTGTGATAAAAGAAGCCTCAGGAGAGTGTGTTGACTTGATAGCAAAAGAGCCAATAATTTCAATAACGTAGGTTACTCGAATCACAAACCAGTAATTAGATTTAGCAACGTAATATTTGAACTTTAATGAGGCGTTTATTCGAAATGAAACCGCATGCGTAGCAAATGGTGCATGGGTTATATATAAGTTTTCAACTGATGAAGCGATGTGTTTCTACCAAAAGTGTTGGTGCATATTTGTGACAACAGCTTAGATTTGGTCTTTGGATATCTTGTAATTAGTTAAACGATAAACGGTTAGCGGGTTTAGCTTTGTAATAGTTAGTTGTAATGTTTAGGCAAACTAAACCCAAAGAATTGGGTGATGGGGGCGAATTGGGCCTGTCCAATTCGCAGCCCAAGAGTGTAAACCTAGCCCACTTGTAAACCTTGTGTTATATAAACAAGGTTAGAAATTAGGGTTTAGGTTAATCAGCCAAAACAGTTGTGTGAGAGAGTATTTTCGTGAAAGCATAGGCTTGGACGAATTTGAGTGTGTGGTTAGGGTTTTGATTGATTGTAATTCAGTTTGATAGATAATCAATAAAAACCCGGTTTGAAAGTGATTGCTGATTTCTGTTTCTACTCATTCTGCTATATACTGATCAAGAGGATTCCGCTCGCTTGATCGGATTGACAATTCTATGAAGATCCATAAGACATCAAGGGGACCTACAATTGGTATCAGAGCATTAGGCTCTTGAAGGCTCGGTTCAGAATTGTGTTCTGCAGAAACAGGGAGTTTTTAGGATTGTTGAAAATTAGGGTTTAAAATTTTCGAAATTTTGGAAACCTGAAACTAGGGTTTCGAAAATTTCTTTTAATTCTGATAATATTTCTGCGAATTTGTGGTTGTTTTGATCTTACTGTGTTCTTATTTGCTGATTTGCAGGTTTTCAGGATTGTTCGGGTTGTTTGGTTGACAAATTCGGCTGAACAGATTTGAAGATTCGAAGATTGTTCTTCGTGTTCTTCATAATTTTCGAAAAATTGGACTGATTTTGCTGTTTCGATTTTGCAGGAACTGTTACGAAATCTTGGAAAATCTCAGAAAATTGAAAAAGATTGAATTTCCATAATCTGCCTGGCGAAATTAATAAATTCGCTGACAGGACCTGCGAATTTAACTGATCAGCAAAGTTATTGGCGAACTTGAAATCCAAAGGCGACTTTGGTAACCGTGTAATCTTCCACAGCGAAATTACAACGGCTTTCGGTGAAATTTACTGGTCATCGTAATAGCGAAATTGATCAGCGAACTTGGCAGCAAATTTATCAGCAAACTTGAACTTGACAGCGAAATTAAGTACTACCTAGCGAAATTAACAGTTGACCAGCGAATTTAACTCAAAACCAGCGAAATTACGAGAGGAATTAAGTGGTGGAATTTTCGTTGGCAAGCGTCGGAAAAATTTCAGTGTTTTGAAAATAGAAATTGATCCGTTCCTCGTTTGACCAGCGAAACCGTTTGCGCCGTTAGACTTTGGAAAATCCCGATATCGGTTTTTGACATTATATATCATTGGATTCGTCTTTTCGAGACGATTCTAAAGGTGTAATTTGGTAACCACTGTTTTCGGAGATATTTTGTACGGTTTTACCAGTCTGTTACGTTTAAAATGTCGAACATGGCCAACTTGAATGCTCCTAAGATGATGAAGGTGGAGAACTATCTTACTTGGAAAAACAGCTTCAAATCCTTCATTAAATCTCAGGATGCAAGGATGTGGACTTGTATGATATATGGATATGTTGCTCCTACACGTCATGTTGAAGGAAGAGTGAAAGTGATCTCTTATGACAAGATGGATGAATCTGAGAAACTTATGGTTAATGCTGAGAAGAAAGCTTTAGCAGTGATCAAGATGTCCTTGCCTGAGGGAATTAAACATACCATCAAGCACTGTGGGACTTCTTATGAGCTGTGGAAAGCTTTAGAAAAACGTTATCAGAGTTCATCAAGACAGCGTGTAGGAGGTCATGCTTTAGATGAAGAAGCAGATGCTGTGAAAGAAGAAGGCTCAAATGATAGTAGTGTTCATCTGGAAGATAATAAGAAGGCTACTCAGGCATTCATGGCAGAGATAGTGCATGAGGCTGAAACTACTGTGAGTGATGCTGAATCTCAAGTGGAGAATACTGAAGCAAAAGTGGATGCTGAGCAGGTTGTTGCTGATGAAACTACAGAAGTTCATGAGGAAGAGGTAAAATCTAATTCTGTATGTTTAAGATGTCGTGAACTACAGGGTGAGGTTGACAGGTTGTCAACTCAAAATCAAAGTCTGGTGAGCGAGATGTCTAGCATAAAAGAGTCAAACTTTTTTGCTAAAAGAAATGAATCTCTATACTTGAAGAAGATAAAAGGTTATGAAAGTGAAATCGAAGCTTTAACATGCAAATTAAACGAAAAACTTCAAGTAATAGACTTAGCTCACGAAATGATGGCTGAGAAAACAAAAGAGAATTCTGAAAAATGCAAAGAGTTGTCAGATGCACAACTCAAAATTATTGAACTTGAACAGAAATTAAGTCAATTCAGAGATTCGTCTTTTGTTATGAAACACATGATGGGTGGGTTAAAGAAGAGTAATGACAAGACCACTGTGGGCTTCCAGGGCTTTAATGAAGTCCCACCTCCTCTTAGTCATGACTATTCTTTCCTCCCAGATGAAGATGAGCTAGCAGCCTATATGTCAACTGCACCAAGTAGTTTCGGATCGACATCAAGTCAAGGTGAAGGGTCTGAGAGTGGTGATGCTAAGAAGAACAATAACAGACAACATTTGAAAAAGCAAAATTCACATCCTAAGAGCAAAAACCAAACTTTTGTTAAAAAGATTAATTTTGTTCAAGGTAGTGATATGAAAAATGAAACCGCTGTTATTGAAAAAGAATCAAATGTAGAGTTTGCTAAAAATAAGAACATAGAAAAATCTGAAATTAAGCAAACTGAACAAAATTCTTCCAAGGCATCATCACCATCTGATAAGGGATCTACCTCAGAGACTCCTGCTAAGAAGTCTTTGAAAAGAAGATCGTGCTTCCGGTGTCACACCAAGGGACATGTAGCTAGCTGCTGTCCTAACAAAAATAGTGAAGCACAAATGAGTGACAAACAGAGAGGAAAATTACCAGTGAGGAGTGGTGATAGTGATGAGAAGGTTCAAATTCTCCAAAGAAATCTGCTCCTAAGCAACCACAAAATGTTGTTGTTGGTGTAGATAAGGCTGGAACAGGAACTCCACAAGTTCCACGTTTTCAAAGAAATCAACCTAGATTTCAGCCTAGATCTTCACCAGGCAGATATCAGAGACCTAGAAGCAGTTCACCTAGAATGAACAATCATTATTCAAATAATTTCAGAAGTCAAGGTCAATATCAAAATCGATACCAAAATAAAGGTGGTCGAACTTTTTATAACAATGGCTTTAGAAATTACAACAATAATGTTTCTTGGAATCAAAATTCAAGGTTTCAAAATCAAAATTTCCAAAGGTCAAATAGTCCAAATGTATATAGGAACCCTCAGGACCAAAGACCTAGTGGAAATCAAAATCAAATTCCAACAGGTCTGAGATCAAAGACTCCTGTCAGGAGTAATGGATATTGGATGGATGTTCCAGTGGTTGGTGAATTTGGACGACCCAAGACCATTAAGGCTTGGGTCCCCCAATCTAACTAATTTTTAAGTTAGTGTGTGCAGGAGCTGCTAAGGAGGATTATCAACTTATGTTGATAATGGCTGCTCTAGGCACATGAAGGGGGATGTGAGATTGTTGATATATGTATATTAAATGATTTAAAATTGAAGTTCAAAGTGCTGAGTCGATACAGAAGATAACATGGCAGATCTTTATACTAAAGCTTTTGACAGGACTCACTTTGAACATTTAGTCGAACTCAACGGGATGAGGAATCCTGAATAACTGGTTTTTCATAAGAATTTTTGTAAATAGTTTACTGCTTTTCATAAAAATCAAAAACATAAAAAAATTGAAAAGTCAAAAACATAAAAAATAGAAAAATCAAAAATGAGATTTCACTGTGTGAAAAAGAAGAAGTGATAGTACATCGGCAAGTTAGACTGTCACACTGAAGTTGAACCATAAATTGCTTAAGAGTGATAACAGCTTCATTATATGATGTACCAGTAGGCAAAAGCATGAAATAATCAACTTACCAATGTGATATAAACATAAATGAACTGATTATGAGTGGGGAACACATCAGTGGTGTATGGTTTAATGACCTTAATTCTTGCGTTGATAGATTGCCAAAATCTGAAGTTTTGGGTCTTTATACTGTTGTTTCAACTAGGGATATCTTGGCTGTCTGTCTGTTAGAATTAAAATTGTACATGACCCCAGGAAAGATAGTCACTTGGAATTAGCTCATTTCTATTTGAATGTCTGTATATTTCCCGATACACACAATTTTGATCTGATTCTGAAATCTTCTCTGAAAAAAAGTCGTGTACCTCCTCTGCTGCATCCAGATATATGCTGACCTGGAGGTGCTAGGCAACGACAGCTTCTGCTGCATCCAGATACATGCTGACCTAGCTGTACGTTGTCGCGCTGTAGATCTATTACACCCGAAAGAGGCCCTCAAGTGCCCAAAAGAAACCCAATAAACCTATATCAAACTGAGAAAATCTCATTTGATTTGTATATTATACCATCTCTACTAAAGATCTATTATGTTCTCTTCTCAACCTATTCCCAGTTAAGATTTCAGAACTCTGGATTGGACTTGTGAAATATGTGGTAGGGAAGATACTTGCATGATAGAGTGTGCTATTTATATTTCCAGGATTTGATTAGTATTTAATTGGGTGTTCATAGTTAAACAATCAAAACATGATAACACATATTATATGCAGATCTAGACACCGTCATGATATCTTAAAGGATGACATCAGTATACTCACCTACTACGATGAATCTTTGTGCATACATTGATCGTGGGGGTATATCCTGTTGTGGGACACGCTAATATTTTAGTATAATAAAATTACCTTAACGTATCATACGGTAATGGTACTTGAAATGTTCATGCATTTTGCTTAAGTGGACAAACATGCTGGTAATCGTCATGAACTGTTTTTCACTAAAACATTAAATACAGAATTATCTAATTGTGTGAAACAGTTTGATTGTGCTGATATGATCTTCTTACCAGTGATTCTCACAAAAATAGAGTGTTTATTGCTTTTGTATTTACTTGCTTTCAAAAAAATATAAAAATCCAAAAATAGTGTCTTTTTCTGTTTAAAATTCTTAATGTACGGAAAACTGTTATTCGTGGAGGAATTGTTACTGATAGGGGGAGACGGTGTTAGAAAGTGAGTTCAAAATTTTTAAATCAGGCAGGTTCTTGTGTGTTGAACAAAAAGTTTTGTGTGTTGGTGATAAGTTGAAAATGCTTAATCTGTAATACAGTTTAACTATCTCTTGAAAAATAATAATTTATTTAACTTTGTTGAAAAATTCTTATGGTTTCTCGAGATGTTTGTTTTATAGTATACAGATTGAAGCAGTTTGTTGCTGAGAAGTTGTTGTGAAGTGTGAAGATGAGAGTTTGATTGGATGCATGGTAGAACCTCCTTTCTATATTGCAGACAAGGATTGAAGAGATTGAAGATTGCTGTGAAAATGCTGAACTGGAGTTTACTCAAACGCTAACGTGTTGAAGATTTGGTGATTGGATACATCAGCTTAGGGGGAGTCTGTTGCTGACAGAAGCTGTTGAAGCTGAAGCTATCCAAAGACCAAAGACAGAGCAAGATTGCTTGAAGATTGCAAGAAGACCGAAGACAAATTTTTGACTCAAGACAAAGTTTTTATGAAGCTATTGTCAAGGGGGAGTTTGTTGGTGCATATTTGTGACAACAGCTTAGATTTGGTCTTTGGATATCTTGTAATTAGTTAAACGATAAACGGTTAGCGGGTTTAGCTTTGTAATAGTTAGTTGTAATGTTTGGGCTAACTAAACCCAAAGAATTGGGTGATGGGGGCGAATTAGGCCTGTCCAATTCGCAGCCTAAGAGTGTAAACCTAGCCCACTTGTAAACCTTGTGTTATATAAACAAGGTTAGACATTAGGGTTTAGGTTAGTCAGCCAAAACAGTTGTGTGAGAGAGTATTTTCGTGAAAGCATAGGCTTGGATGAATTTGAGTGTGTGGTTAGGGTTTTGATTGATTGTAATTCAGTTTGATAGATAATCAATAAAAACCCGGTTTGAAAGTGATTGCTGATTTCTGTTTCTACTCATTCTGCTATATACTGATCAAGAGGATTCCGCACTCTTGATCGGATTGACAATTCTGTGAAGATCCATAAGACATCAAGGGGACCTACAAAAAGGGAGAAATGACCAAGTATATGAAGCAAACGTGTGTTCGCTCTCAGCGAAGGAAATCAACGAGATGCAACTACTTTGAGGGGAGTAGAAATGCAAATATCTACTCGTTAAAAGCAAAAGTGAAGACTTCAACGGAAGAAAATTTAAGTACTTTCGGTTTTGTTAACTGCAATGACAAGTTTGTCAAGTTAATGATGTTTGATTGAGTTGACAGATATGGTTTCTAAGTAAAACCCTTACGAGTTTGGTCCTGGGTTCCCAAAGGTCCTAGATATAAGTTTTCTAGATTCTCCGGATTTCGTATCCCGTGTGGATCCGGTTTGTACATTGTGTAGGAAGCACCATTTTGTCTACGTCTAGAGCAAGTCATTGTCCCACATTTTCGCCCTGGTATACATTCTTCCTGAATTTTACCGCTAACGACGCTCGATCGTCGACCAGTCGTGTAGTAGTAGTTGGGTTCTCATAGTCAGTTATGTAAGAGGTTTGTTAACCCTTAGTAAGAGTCATCGACTCTCGTGCGTTAGCTCGTTCGGCTCCTGGTAGTTGATGTTTATATGAAAATCATCATCCTTCTTTTTAACGAACAGAAATGGGGTTACCCAAAAGGGACATCTTGGTCTGTTATCTTCCTTCTCTATCAACCACTGAAACTACACTGTCAATCCTTGCGTTTCCGAAGGCGTAAGTCGCTCAGGGTGCATTGACTACAGGTGCGACGCCTGGAATCAAATCGATGCAAAAATTCAACTTGTCGTTGTGGAAATAATTCTGGCTAGTCTTCGAGGAAGACTCCAGGATATTCTATGATCACGGGGGTATCTTTAAGTTTTAGTTCTTCGGCTCCCTTGTCCCCGACATGAGCCAGAAAACAACACATCCTTTCCGCAACAACTTTCATGCCCTCAAGCAATTCGTGATCTGTAGAGGCGTATCCTGCTTTGTGAATCGAGATCGTTCCTTCATTCGTCTTGGGATGCGAACATCAATCTTTGCTCGATCGCTTGGCCACTAATTTATCCCAATTACCATGTTGAAGCTTCCCAACTCAACAGGCAATAGATCTAGCGTAAACTTACGCTCTCCGGGTTCTATCTTGCCGATTCCAGTTACTGCATTGGCTTCCACTAGCTTTCCCCTAAGCTAGTTCTAACGGGTACTGGAATATCTACTTATTCGCTACTTAAACCAATTATACTCTCGAACTCTAGAGGTGCGAATCGTAAAATTTGCAACAATATTTGGCAATACAGATGCATAATAATAAGTAATTCGGGACATACCGATATCCATGCTTGAATCCCTGGCGTGTTTCCCTAGCTCCGGCGGGAGCTTTCATCCTCGTGCCTGATTATTTTTAGGGCAATATTTTCTGAAATGCTTTTTGCTTCCACAGTTAAAACAACCTTGAGCACGTTTTTGTTTATCACTCATTCTGCCTTGACAATTGTCATTGTCGTTGTCCCCTTCGTGATTCGCACTACCGTCTTGGCCCCCATTACTGCGTTCCGTATCTTGCCAACAAGTTTCTTTAGGATGTCCCCTCTTTCCACAGTTAGCACATTTTCCATATCTACATCGCCCGAGATGATAACGTAAACAATTGTCGCACTTAGGTAGGATACCCATGTAGTCTTTTCCCTTTTTGGCCTTCTTCTTGCTACTCCCCTGAGTAACCATCTTGATATTTGCGAGCTTTCTCTTGTTATCCCCAGATGCCTCTATTACAGTCTCCTTTTTCTCCTCCGCAGTGGAAAATTCTCCTCGTCTAACTGCTTCTTCCGTGAGTGCCATGCTTATGTTGATAGCCTCGGTGATCGTTGAAGGTTTAGATGTTGTTACCAGGCTTAGAATCTGAGGTGCCAATCCCCTTATGAACTGTTCAATCTTCCTAGATTCTGGTTCCACCAAACGCGAAGCAACTTGTGATAAATCGCCAAATCTCTGCACATATTCAGCTATCTTCGGACCTTCCATTTTCAAGTTCCATAGTTCAGTTTCCAGTTTCTGGACTTCTGCCCTAGAGCAATATCTCTTACGCATCAGCTCTTTCAGCTCGTCCCACGTCAAAGCCTTTGCAGCAGTCTCGCCCATTGTCCGAACTTGATGGTTCCACCATGACAGAGCCTCATGCACCAATAGTCCAGCTATATACGTGACTTGATGTTCGGGTCACATTTGCTCAATCGTAAAACAAAATTCGTCTTTTCAACCCAGCGCACGAAGGCTAAGGCACCCCTAGTGCCGTCGAACTCTCGAGGTTTGAGGTCCAAGAACTGCTTGTAGGTGCAGCCTGCGATGTAAGCAACATTATTCGCGTAAGTCCTTAGCAAGGCACTCGTGGAAATGTCCAAACGTTTTGTAACGTGTCTTAAAAGACTAGACATTACCGTTGGGGGGGGGGTTATTTCCTGAGGTACCTCCGCTGCAATCGGAGCGATGGGCCTCGTACCGTGTGATGGCCTGTAAGAGGCGCTCTCGCATTTCCGCCTCTGTTGTAGGTAGAGGGTGGTTGATATCGGTGTTCCCTTGAGTCGACATCTTCCTAGAAGAAAGTCGGTTAGGTCAGGTCTTGTGAAGGACGCGAGCACACAAGTCTCTATTCAACGAATAAGACCTCAGAGGTGTAATTCATATATGCATATACGTAGTCGTTATAACATTCAATCACATATTATCACATGTATTGCACAACTTGTAAATAGGAATGTAGCAAGTAAGCATGTAGCATTATAGTTACAGCACAAATATGTAGACCAACAGCGTGCTTAGTGGGGACATAGCGACGAAGTTTTTTGTTAGTAATTAGTCATAAGTATTATCGCGGGTTTAAAAATGATCGGGCTTTCATCATCCTCCGGCCACAATCACTGTGTCTTACAAAATGCATTCCAGCAGAAGGGACACAGGGTCACCCTACCCTTGTTCAACAAGTATATTAGTGCATCAAAATTACGTAGTCAAAAGTGGTCCTCAAAAGTCTTCGAAATCCCAGCTTATCATTAGCGTCTTTTCCCAAGCGTAATGCAATCCGCATAATCCAGAAACCGACTATACTGGTGATTGAGGTGGAGGAGGAAAGAAAAGTAAACTGTTAACATGCGTGAGTCCCTCCTCGGGTTTGTATATACGTTGAAGTAATTACCTGCTCTACCACTCGATAGTAAAGAAATGAGCGTCAGAATCCCGAGACTGGCGAAATAGCTAAGGTCAAGAGCACAAAGGAATCTTAATGTATGTGGCGGATCAAATCATGCTGGTGATAGACAGGGCAGAGGACTTGGTGTTTGACATAAACTTTTCAGACAATATGCTATCTTCTGATGTAGACACTTAACTCATGTTTTCGGTTATGTAATGTTTTGCGTTTGGAGTTGCCAATTGTGGCGTCAGCTCAAGCTCCAACACTCTGCGACTTGTATCCTTAGACTGTAGCTGATGTTTCAGGAGCACTCATCCTGTGTATAGCCTCCATAATGAGAGGGATGGTAAGGGTCTAAAATCAGTATATCGTGTTATAAGGTCCATCAAAGTGGCTCGTCCGGCGTTGTAGAGGTGAATGTAGCAAACGGTGCGGCCTGTGAGGTCGGGGAAAGTGCTGCTGTAGCAAAAGGATCGTTATGTTGGTGCCGACCTGAAGTACTCTTCCGGGGTGCGGGTATGTCCTGAAGGAAAGTGATAGGCACGATGGCGCAATGGATGTTGGTCTTCATAGGGGAAAGGAGCAATGTCAGCGGTTGCAGGTGCAATAACAAACATCTCAACAAATGAGGAGATTGCCCGTTGCAGGTAGATATAAGGGGTGCAATGTCTGGCAGACCAAAAAGAAACATGATCGTGATCACGTAAAGGTGTAGGTTCAGCAGGCGCAACATCAAGCTGACCCAAAAGGTGTAGAAGCTAGCTCAAGAGCAGGCACTGGGTCGTGTAACGGTGTGGTGTCTCGAGCAGGTGATAGAGTAGCAGCCATGTCATCGTCGTCTTGTGTCAGTAGTAGAATGTTGTAATCCAGCTGTTCGTAAGGTTGCAGGTATCACAGACTCAAAGGAGTCTGAATGCATGCTAGAATCAGAGGATGGCTTGATAACAGGGGTCTTAAGAAGTGAAGTTAGTAACAGTGTTCTCGTCTAATTTTCTATCATCATGGGCATCGGCAGGAGGACCATCGATAAGCATGCCAACGTAGTCATATAATGTTTGTCAAGTAGCCAACCTTTAGTAGACATGTCCGCAGGAGGCGCATCATCGAGGATTGGAGCCATGGTGTGTCCATCATCGGGATGACCAGTGATGGAGTGGTCATGGATTGAAACAAGGGTAACAGAAGATTCTTGTCAGAGAAACCGTCAGCAAAGATGGAGTATCACCAAAATCTGGTAGCACGGACTGTTAGGAGTCGTCCTCGTCCTTAGCATATCAGGATCCCTCTCAGTATCTGACGTAATTGTCTCTGGCGCAGATGTAGTCTCACTATCTGTGGCGGTGGTCGTAGGGTTATCAATGCCTGATAACTCGTTCTCCAATTAGGGTGACATGTGTGCCGGTGCGTAGCATGTATATCCATAGTATTTACTAACAATTAGTGTATGCGAACAACTATCACATAAGCACTTACATCTACCTTAAATCAAATAAGCATGTAAATCTCAATTAATGCAAGCAAGTAATCATCCTAGTCTCACTAGATTAACCTTCCAGTCTCTCAGACTGAACCTCCTAGTCCCACTAGATTACCTTCCCAGCCTCTCAGACTGAACCTCCTAGTCCCACTAGATCGACCTCCCAGCCTCTCAGACTGAACTCTTTAGTCCCACTAGACTAACCTCCCAGCCTCCCAGACTGAACTCTCTAGTCCCACTAGACTAACCTCCCAGCCTCCCAGACTGAACTCTCTAGTCCCACTAGACTAACTTCCCAGCCTCCCAGACTAAACTCTCTAGTCCCACTAGACTAACTTCCCAGCCTCCCAGACTACTCCCTCAGTCTCTCAGACTGAGTTATAAATTTAAATTTGGGAATGTGTATTTGTGCCTTTTTGTTTGTAAAAAGGTTTGTTCCCTGGATCTGAACGTATAGTGTATGCAATGTAAAAGTGTTTGAAAACGTTTTCATGAGAGCCCTGATGATCATAGTCTAGACTCGAGAAATAATCCTAGTTTGCTATGATCGAGGCTCTGATACCAAGCTGTCACACCCAGGCTTTTGCGGAAGCGTGGATTAAGTAGGTGTGACTTCTTAATACCATAGCAACAATCATAACAATGCTATATGATAAAAACATGAGATATTCATCCATTAATAAAGTTTAGAAAAATCCCATTTTCAACAATCACAAAATAAGTTACAAACCTTAACTTGATTTAATTGAGTTCATAAAGACTTAGCAAAAGACTTTAAACAATGCTAGGTTTAGGGATATGTAACCCGTCCAGGAAGAGGTTACACCTTCTAAACCCTGGATGACTTCTTTATTCAAACGCAGCTTGAAAATACATGCATACCGTGCCAGATCCGTTAGTTTCCTGAAATACATGTAGTTTGAAAAGTCAACATAAAGTTGAGCGAGTTCATGTGTAAGTGAGTAGGTGTAAACCTTTGTAAAAAATGTCTGTATGTATGAAAATCCCTGGTATGTAGCAATTAAGGAAAAAGAGATCACCATTGGGTTGCAAAGCCAATGATATGTGTGAAGTGCAGTAGGAAGACTCCAACCTAGCAGATTTTTGCGTCGGGTACAAAGTCACCACCTGGTTCATTCGGCGGACTCAGGGGTTGGGCTCGCTACACCCAGATAGATCTACCGCTAATGACCCTCGGTCCTATAATGAGGATTAATAGCCTCCAGTTCCCGCCTACCCACTCACATGATCTAAGTAGTAACCCTCTTTACGTTAATCATACCACGTAAAAAGTATTCGTAATCATAGTAACATGTATTTCACCCCCGAAGTATAAAAACTAAAAACAGTTAAGAGAAAAGGGGGACATGAACTCACAGTATTGCGTCTTCGTACTTGTAACCCAAATCTCCGCGGCAAACACGACTACCTACAATGGTCTATTGTCTATTAGACGAACGGGTAGTGCCTTGTCTTAGTATTTGTGTTTTCGGGTTATGTTTCTGGTATTATTCCAAGTTATAACGGTTTTTAAGATTTTGAAATAATAGTTAGACAACTATTTTAGAGTTACACTTCTCAAGTATTGTATATGCGCATTTCCTTCCCAAGGATGGGGTAATTTATACTTGTATATTCGTATTCTTAAAATAATATACGTACCTGTATATCCTGCCAAGTAATGGCGTCGTATTTCGATGTATTGTTCCAAATAAAAATATGTTAATATATACCCAAGAATAACATATTTCTGTTTCTACAGTTTCCAAAATAATATTTTACCAAAATATACGTATACGTTATAATTCCGAAAAATATATTTTTAAGTCTCACTTGAAAATATATTTCAAATCACTTGTCTAAAATGTTCTGATTCCAAAATATACATATTTTTCCCAAAATATTATATTTTACTTCGTACAATTTCCCAAAATAATACTTTGTCAAAATACACCATTAAGAGTATTTTCCGAAAATACGCGCGTTACATTTTAGAGTTCGCATTGTAAAAACAATACCGATGCAACTTAAATATTTATTTGTGAGGGCGTTGGTATTATTTTGGAGTCGTATTTTCATGATATATCAAGTAATATTATTTTTAGGGTAATATCTAGTTCACAAAATAATCACGTAAGCACACCAGCGTTTTATTAAGAAATATATATTCTCAATATATATTCTCAATATACATTTAACAAGTTTCCTTTACAAAAATCCACCTCCGACACTTGGTTATTTTGTAATAAAAACCATGGCGAAATTTATATTTTGAAACAAGTTGAAAATATACTTATAAACACTTGTCACCAAAAATATTTCTAAGTGTTATATTTCTACAATAATTTCGCCAGAGTTTCCTCTGTAACTGGAGGTGTCCACGCTTACAAGCGTATCATTTTCTTTTGTAAAATCATGTTAGCTCGTTCTCAAATAACCATCCCGACATTTAGACATGCTAAATACTACTTATATCGTTACAGTTTTAATATACAAAACTGAGCTGTTTTCGGGTATTTTAATAAAATAGTTATCTTATTCCAAAAATTCCCAAATTTTTACAGAATGTCTGCTATGACCCAGATATTGTTTTTTAAAAATATCATGGTCCAAATCATCACCAATATTTTGTAGAAATTCATTTTCCGGACAGCATTCAGATTTACCTTTTTCTGACTGCAGTTCACGGAATATTTTATTTAAAATTCGTAGAGAGTCCGATTTACGAAATTCTAGTTGGAGATCACGGCGACAACAGTGACCATCTGCAGTATAAATTTTATGATCTAACTCTACACAGAATTCAAGTTATGACTGAAAATATGACTCTCATTTACTGCTGTAAAAATGCAGCTTTAGCTGCTGTTACAAATCGTCGCTTTAAAAATAGTAAACAAAGTCCAAAAATTATGATTCTGGTGTCATTAGAACCGTATTTCATAGTACATAAACCTAGACTTTAGAAATACATTTTTCGTTTTATTAAGGTCCTGTTACAACCGGTAAAAGTCGGCTGAAAATGCAAATCAGCATGCTTTTTGTAGTATAAGTGCCATTAAAAAGTACGCATACGATTACCATTCATTCTAATACGATTAACATCAGACCCTAAGTCATTTACAGCAGATTTTTGTTCATTTAAATCAGATTTATCATGTATTATCACCTTTCATCTCATGACCTTTGTGTAAAGCTTTTATGTTCATGCTTTAAGTTATGATCTTTAGAGTTCTTAAGTTTAACATCATGAATCATACTTTAACCACCTTCATAGCATGTGAAATGAATGGATCTAAGAGACTTACCACTAGCTCAAGGCTAGGAGAGTTCAAGTGAAGAAATGTGGTGGTTAAAAGAAAACGAGAGAGGTCCTTGAGCTTCCGAACACACCAAGCTTCGTTGCATGGTCACTTGCACCCTTGGGTATGTATAGAATGCTTGAAGGAGCACTTGAAGGTGATGATATGGTGGTGGTATGGTGGCAGCCGAAATTCAAGCAAGAAGGAAGGAGATGAGCTAGTTTTTGTGTGTTGTATGAAAGAGATTGGTTACATAATGGTTGTATATATAATCCAAGTTTAGGCTTTAACCATCATGTATTGTGCATCCTAGATATTCAACAACAACAAATAAAATAATGAAAGAATTGTGGTGGGTCCCCACCTTTGGGGAACCGGTTCGACGAGGGGGGTTTATGGTTTGTTTTGGATGATATAGTTAAGAACTAGTTTGTCTAGTTAGGAACTTAAATAAGTTATTAGTGTGTTATGAAATATAACGGGTGTTAGGGTGTTCGGGGACCCTAACTGGCTCAGAAAAGTGTAAACAAGGTTGTTGACAATATTTTTAGGTTCCGAGTAAAGTCCGGTTGTTCGGTTGGATATTGATCCGTTAAAGTGCTAAATAAGCATTTAAAGTGCCTTTAATATTATTTTTAGTGACACAATGAGTTCCCGACACTTTGGAAAGTGTCTAGTATTATTTTCCCATGTTTTTGCACTTCACTAGTTACGTTAAATGCTGAATTTTGTAATAGAGTGCAGAATTTTGTAATTTGAGCATGTTTTTGGCACATCTGGTCACTATAAATATTACCTAGTGACGCAGTTCTACAATCCTCACCTCCCTACACTCCCTACCAGTGTAGTAATCTATTCCCGGCTCATAATGGCCTCAGAGACAGTATCTGTCTAGTGCTGGTATTGTCAGCATGTTTACTGGTTATCTGCTTATTGTGCTACTGTGCTTTTGTGCATCAAGTTTGTCACTATAGTTTTGTGTGTAATAAATGGAGTGACAGTAATAAAGTATGATGCAGGAACATGTATGTATCAGAAATCAAGAAGCAGTTTAATCATAATGGCAAGCAAGCACAGTAATTAAGCATTAATTAAATATTAATTACCTTGTACGGACACCTGTTTTGGTGAGGGTTGTCACACGATGCACATACGGAAACTACCATCTTTTTTCTTGACGAACAACACTGGAGCTCCCCAAGGCGAGAAGCTCGGCCTAATGAATCGTTTGTCTAACAACTCTTGAAGCTACGTTGACAACTCTTGCATTTTTGAAGGCGCAAGTCGATAAGGTGCCTTGGCTACAGGTGCGGTGTTTGGAACCAAGTCAATGTGGAATTCGACTTGTCGTTGGAGTGGTAATCCTGGCAAGTCTTCGTGGAAGACTTTGGGATATTCCCTTACCACCGGGATATCTTCTAGCTTCGGCTCTTCGGCTTCCATATCCACAACGTCAGCTAAGAAGGCAACACATCCCTTAGGCAAAAACTTCCATGCTTTCAAGCAAGTAATAATCCGCATAGGCGTATCATACTTCTCCCCGTGTATCACAATCGTCTCTTCATTCGCCATCGGGATGGGAATAATCTTCTCAAGGCATACAATCTCAGCACGATTACTCGACAACCAATCCATCCCAACTACGACGTCGAAGCTTCCTAACTCAACTGGCAGCAGATCTATCGAAAACTCACGCTCTCCAAGCTCTATAACACAGCTTCTAATCACTTCATTGGCTTCTACTAGCTTTCCATTAGCTAGTTCTGCCGAGTACGGGATATCTAACTTACTTGCTACTAAGCCAAGTATATTCTTAACCTCTAGAGATATGAAGCTATAATCCGCACCAGTATCAAAGAGCACAGATGGAAAATGTTGATTAATAGGGAACGTACCAGCAACCACGTTCGGATCCTAGCGTGCTTCCCTAGCTCCGATGTTAAACACTCTTCCACGAGCTTGGTTATTCTTTGGGCAATCCCGCTTAAAATGCCCTACATCACCGCAACCATAACATCCTTGCCCGCGTTCATTCCCGTTACCACTTGGTTGTTGTTATTATTTCCCTGGCGGTTTCCATTTCCCGCCTGATTTCCCTTTCCATTCATGTTTCCATTTCCTCCCTGATTGTTGTTTCCTCCCTGATTTCTGTTCCCATAACCATTTCCACCACGGTTACCATTACCATTTCCTCCTTGCCCACCATTTCCACGACCAGATCCAAACCAACACGTTTCCTTAGAATGACCATTCCTTCCACAGTTACCACACTTCCTAAACCTGCACTGACCGGCATGATGAAACTGACATACATCACACTTGGGCAGAGTACCCATATACCCTCTTCCTTTGTTCTCAGCATTTGCAGTGCCAACTTGTGCCTCCACTGGCGGATTAGAGTCTCTGCGCTTGTTGGCATTGTTGTTGTTCGCCCGACTACCTTTCTTGAAGTTTGAGAACTTTCTCTTGTTTTCTCCAGACGACTCCACATGAGTCTCTTTCTTCTTTGCGTCGGAAATCAAGAACTGACCCAACCTGACTGCTTCTTCAGTAAGTGCTACGCTCAAGTCAATTGCCTCAGTAATCATTGGTGGCTTGGAAGCAGTCACCATGCTCAAAATCTGTGGTGCCAAACCCCAGATGAAACGTTCTATCCTCTTAAACTCCGGCTCTACCAAGTAAGGAACAACACGAGACAAATCATGAAATCTCTGCATATACTCAGGTATCTTTGGACCTTCCATTTTCAAGTTCCAGAATTCAGTTTCCATCTTCTGGATTTCTCCCCTCGAACAATACTTCTTACGCATCAGTTCTTTCAATTCATCCCATGACAATGCATACGCAGCAGCCTCACCCAAAGCTTGAACATGAAGGTTCCACCATGACAGAGCCCCATTTAGAAATAGTCCAGAAATGTATGTGACCTGATGCGCTGGAGCACATTTACTCATCCGTAGAACAGAATCCGTCTTTTCAACCCATCTCACAAAAGCTATGGCACCCCCGGTGCCATCGAAGTTCAGAGGCTTGCAGTCCAAAAACTGCTTATAGGTACAGCCTGTACATAAGCAAGATCATTCACAGAAAGCATTAGCAAAGCACTCTTGGAAATGTCCAAACGTATTGTGTTTTAGGTGACTTAAACATTACCGTTAGGTGGGTTATTCCCTGAGGTACCTCCGCTGTGTTCGGAGCAAAGGGCCTCGTGCTGTGCGATAGCCTGTGAGATGCGCTCTTGTAATTCTGCCTCGGTCGTGGGCAGTTGATTGTTCCTTCGAGGAGGCATTCTCCTTCTAATAAGAAGATCGGATGGGTCAGGTCTTATTTGTTAAGTAAATAAGTAATTGTCTAGAGGTGGTATGTACATATATATAAACAATCATCATATCAAACAATCATGCAACAATACAATCATAACATAAATTTGTAACCCAACAATGTGTTTAGTGAGAACATGAAGATTGAGCTTTCATTAATTACCGACCACAGTTACATTGTTTACACATTGTAACAGGGTCACACTACCCTTGTCCAATAAGTCTGTCAATATACAAAAATCACATGGTCAAAAAGTGGTCTTCAAAAGTCTTCACAATCTCGGCTCAATAGTGGTGCTCTCACCAAAAGTAATGCAATCTGCATAAAACCAAAAACCAACTATGCTGATGGTGGAGGTGGAGGATGGAAGAAAAGCAAGCTGTGAACATGCGCAAGCTCCCCCTCAAGCTCGTATACACGGCAAGTAAGTAACTGATCTGCTGCTCGACAGTAAGTAAATGAGCATCAAAACCTGGAAAAGGAGTAAGAGGAGCAGGTGTGCGTGCAAAAGGAGACGGTGATGAATGTGGAGAAACAAAAGTAGACTGGCAGGGACAAGGTGGAGGGCGTGGAGTCAGCTCAAGCTCCAAAACCCTGTGACTCAAAACCTCAAACTGAAGCTGAAGTGACAGGAGCAACTCATCCCATGTGTATCCAATGAAATGTGAGGGATGGTAGGGGTCTGAGATCGGCATAGAGTATGGTGGGAACCATCGGAATGGCTCGTCAAGTGGTGTAGAAGTGAAGGGAACAAATGGTGCAGTCTGGGGAATCTGAGGAAAAGCTGCTGAAGCAAAAGGATCATAACTAGGATGCTGGCCCAAAGTACCTTCCCCTGGACGGGGTGCAGGGATGTCTTGTAAGAAAGTAATGGGTAAATCAGTGCGGTGGACATAAGACTCTACAGGAGGGAGAGGAGCATTATCAGTGGGTGCGGGTGGAGGAATAAATGGCTCAACAACTGGAAGATCAACAGGTGCAGGAACTGGGTCAGGAATAAGAGGTGCAATATCTAGTAACCCAAATGGGACATGGTCATGAGCAGGAATCGGCTCAGGGTCAACAGGTACAACATCAGGCTGATCAAAGTAAATAGGGTCCGGTTCGGGGACATGCTCGGGATCCTGTGGAGATGTGGGATCACGAGCAGGAGATGGTGCAGCAGACACAGCAGTGTCATCATCAGAATCGGTAGCATAACGCTGCATTCCTGCCGCCAGCAGGCTAAAGATGTCACAGACTCAAAGGAGTCTGAAACGGAGTGCAAACTAGAATCAGAAGATATCTCAATGACAGGAATCTCAAGAGGTGGAACAGCTACAACATCCTCATCTATCTCCCCATCAACCTAGGCGTCAACTAGGTGACCATCAACAAACAAATCGACATCATCATCAAACAAATCATCAAAAGGCCAGTCCTCGGGAGGGATGACCACAAGAGGAACATGATCAAGGATCGGAGCTACGATGTGCTCACCATCGGGGTGACCAATGATGAGGTGATCATGGACTGGAACATGAATGACAAAAGGATCCTCGTCAGGGAAACCATCAGCAAGAGGTAAATCATCGCCAAAGTCTGGTAGCTCGAACGGCTGGAAGTCATCCTCGTCCTTTGATAACATATCGGGATCACTCTCAGTATCTGACGTAAATATCTCTGGCTCGGGTATAACCTCGTCGTCTAATACGACAGCCATCGGGTCATGGGTGTCCGATACCCCACTCTCTGAAGATGGCATGATGCCTGTAACATAACAATCATAACATGTGCACATATATTAACCACTATCACTTAGTATGCAATCAAGACAGGTATCACTCAATCATGTATTCACATTATCCTTCATGAAACTTTTTCTATCTTTCCTAGTCTACCAGTCTGCTTGGGGTTTGTGATTGCAATCGTGTTACTTGTCTTTCCTTTTGTAAAACGTTTGTTCCATGGATCTGGGCGTTTTATGTATGCAATGAAAAATATGTTGTAAAAATAGTTTCGTGAGAGAGCCCTAATGATTGTAGTCTAGACTCAAGAAAGAATCCTAGTTCGCTACAATCGAAGCTCTGATACCAAACTGTCACACCCTGACTTTTGCGGAAGCGTGATTATGTGTGACTTGCTTAATATCATTGCATTCAACCATAACAAACAACTATATGATAAACCAAGATGTTCATCCATAATTTAAGTTTCAAAATGTTTCAACCATCATTGTTTAACAGAAATCAGAGACTTCAAATTCTTATTACAAACCATCCGAATTATTTAAAGTTCCATAAGGACTTGACAAAAGACACTACTAAAAGCTAAGCTTTGAACTATGTATCTTATCCAGGATAAGATACACAACCCAAACCCTTCGACACAGGATGACATCTTTTATTTCAGACAATACTTGAAAACTTCCAATGCCCGCCAGATCCATTTCAGTTCCCTGAAATACATGTAGTTTGAAAACGTCAACAAAAGTTGAGCGAGTTCATGTGTTTTGTATGTGTGCACGAATAAACCTTGTAAACATTGTAAGTATGTATGTGTTTGTAAAACCCCGGTATGAAAGCAAACAAGGAAACATATCAATTAATGGTTTGCAAGGCCATTAATATGTGTGACATGATGCAGGAAGGCTCAATCCTAGCGGATTTTGTACCGGGCTTCCGGCTGGAAGACATAGTCACCTCATGAGCCAAATCCCGGTCCTCATGGGTGGGGCTCGCAACACCCAAATAGATCTATCACTCATGTCCCTCGGTCCTACTACGAGGATTAATGGTCTTAAGCGTTGTACCCACCACTCACATGATTTAACAATTCATTCCTTAGCTAACCATACCATATGTAAGCGTTTGTAAACAATTTGTAACATGTACTTCACCCCTGAAGTTATAAAACTGAAAATAGTTAAAAGAAAAGGGGGACATGAACTCACAGTCTTGCGTCTCGAATCCAATGTAACTCAAAGCTACTACTTGTTCACACGACTACCTACAATCGTGCTAAGGTGTATTAGACGGATGGGTCGTGCCTTGACTTTAGTCTTAATTAGTATCTTTGAGTTACGTTTCCTTGTGTCTTAATATTTTTCCAAAACATATAATTATTTGTTAAAATAATAAATATTTTAACTTAAATTATATTTATTAATTTTGGAATATTAGTTAAAATAATATATTTTAACTTGACAAGTTTATGTATTTGTACATGTATAACTTCCCCAAGGATGGGTGTATTCATACTTGTATTCTTACACTTGTATATTTTTGCCAAGTATCGGTGGCGTATTCCGGTGTATTTATACGTATGAGAATACGCATTCTTATTGTGTTTATTAAGTATTCTTATACTCAATTTTGTATTTATTTTTTGGGAATAATATTTCTAATAAAATTCACCAATATATATTCTTAAAATATATTTTTTTAACAAATCATTTATAGAACTTTATCTATACTTCTTCTTGGCAAAAATATTTATATTTTCATATAAGTCTAAAAAATAATATATTTTCAAGATTATCTTAGAAAATATTTTTAAGTCCATTTTTCACCCAAAAATAATATATTCTAAGTTTATTTAAGAAAATATATGTTTTCTCCAAAAATAGTATATTTTCTAGTAATTCAAGAAAAATATATATTTTTCTTTACCCAAAAATAATATGATTTCTTCTTGTCAAAAATATGATATAATTTTGTAATACTTGTAAAAATCATATTTTTGTTCTCTTGGTGTCCGAAATACCGTTTACCAAAATATACTCATGAATTAAATTCCGGAATATTTATGTAAGTTATATTCCTTGTTCGGTTTCTCCAATTTTGTAATACCCTTATCTTTCTTTAGTAATTTATACAATACATATATTGCATTTATAATCCCTTTAATAGTTAAACATCGAATTAACGACATTTATCCATGTTTCAAAACCTTACAAGGACATTCACTAATGTTTACAAAACGTGTTGTCTAATCCAACATACTTAACTTTTAAACCATACAAACCTTATGTACAAAAGTATGAAAAAACACAACATCAAAACGTTTTGTGACAAAAGAACTAGTTTCTTTCGCGGAAGCTTCTTTATGCGCGTGTTCGGCTCTAAGACATAGCTTGATCTTCATCCGCAAGTTTCTATAGTTACCTATAACCAAAATCGTGCAAAACATCAGTTATATGATGTTATAATGTAGTTCAACAAGTTTAAAATGTCAGACTTATAACAATAAAAAATTTTGCAGGTTTGTACTACTGTCGTGGGGCGCGACAGATTAAGCCCTAGCCGTCGCGGGCCGCGAGGGTTGTCGCGTGTCGCGACGTATGCCTGAGTTGCTGTCGTGTGGTGCGATGGATGACTTTTTCCAGCGAGTTTGGCTTAAAAAACTGCATTTTCCCAGCTATGATTCATCTTACGAGAACTACCATATATTGTTCGTTTTTAGTCCGATTTGGGTCACGTTTCTTTCTACGTGGCCGTAATAAGATCATCTATAACATGAAATAAAAAATCCAACATATGACTGAACAATTTTTCTTACTTTGAACCCTCGGTTTATAGAAATGTTCATCATTATTCGACCTGTTTCACTTAATGAACCATCGAATTTTCTTATGAGTTCAGAACTTCTAATAGAACTTATACATCAACATACTTGTGTTTTACGACACATTATATATTAAAATACAAGTACCATTAACAAAGTACCTATGTATTTATCAACCCATTTAACTTAATAAGAGACCTTCATCAATTTAAATTACCAAAGTTCAATACCTTGGTGATTTTAACCCACTTGATTTCACTAGCAAAATCCATCGCCTTTTTGAATCAAACATGTAGTATTCGAGTCACTTTGACCCGTTTAAAAGTTTTAATTACTTTAATGGATTTAACACGAATCCTCTAATATGGATTCGCCATCTTTTAGTTAAACTCAATCCTGAGTTTATGACTTATATTCATCATTAACCGTGTATCGGCTAACGAACCTAATGCTTATTATTTAAGAATCCGGGCATTATTTGAAGTCTTATTATTGTGCGACCTTCCCGGTTCGCACTGAGACAACAATTTGACCCGTTTAACTTTCCTAGCGACATCCATCGCCTTATTTCACCAAAGTTCATTACTTTGGTTATTTTGACCCGTTTGGTTTTTATTGGCGAATTCTATCGCTTTCACACAACCAAACGTGTATAATTCGGATCACTTTGACCCGTTTCAACATTTTAGTGGAATCCACCACTTTTACTTTTGTTCTATCGCTATTCACTGGTTAATCCATCCAGTTATTTTTACTTACGGAATCCTTCGTATTAGAAATAACCAAATTTCATAACGATTCAATTATCATAAAAAAAAACTAAACATAGAATACTGGCGAAATATTACGAAGTGTATAGCCACGTACCTTTAGAGCTTTCCTTTCAACCGATTGTCCGTTCCACCTTGGTTACTAGACGATCCACCCAAATTGCCTATCAAATCCAATTCGGACATATCTCTTAATATCCATAATTCTATATTCAACTTTTAAATGCTTTTAACTAGCCAAATAAGTAATTATTTCATAATTCTCACTTATTTCTAATTCATTCAAGCATTTTATCAAACACCTTGTGTGCATAATTAGTATCCTAGCATTATCATCTTCATGATTAATGACTTTAACCATGTTAAAGCATAGTATTTCAATTCATATTTCAAGAATACTATAACTACACTAAAACTTAATTCCAAACATGCAAGTAATACTAAATCATCTCTATGATTCAAGTGTTCTTCATAATATTCACAAAACCCACATAACCCACATATGATAACTCATCAATTCAATAGGTTATAACACAATTTCACTAAATTTTCATCTAGGGTTTGTTCCTAGAGTTGTAGTCATCTTAATTGAGTCAAAATATCAATTAATCTTTCAAAAACTTCATCCATGAGAATTCATAACAAATCAAAGTTTCACCAAATATCAAAATTGAGCATACCTTATGATCTCCCAAGGTTGGTGATCAAGATTGTTGCTTAAAATTGATTCCTAATCGAATTCTTCGTTGATAATTGGAGGGATTTAGGTGAATTTTGGGTTTGAGAGTTAGAACTTTGTCTTTGGCTCTGTGTTTGGTCTACCAGGAGATAACACACCTAAGGGTGTGTTTGAAACTTATAACTTGTTATAAAAACAAGTTCCAATATTAACTAAACTGATCCCTCTAATTATAAATTTTATAAATAGGATTAAAAATCCTTTGTTTCTTTATTAATTAACATAGATATTTAACTATGTTAAATATCCTAGTTTTATGTTTTTACTATATCAATAATATTAATTATACATGTTTACACACATATAATTTTATATTTTTAGGGGTGTTACAAATTTTGGGTATAAATTATATATTTATTTCTTGGAATTTTGATAATATTTTGTATTGTAATTTTTGGTATTTTGGTGAGTTATATTATTTCAAGTCCTAAAATAATATAACGAATACACATAATATACAAATAATCACATACAAGATGACATCTAAATATATATTCTCCTAAATACATATTTAGTCACTTTTATTATCAAAAACCAACCTCCAATATTTATAATTTTTATAACAAAAATTATGGCAAACTTTATATGAAAAATTATGGTTAAAATATACTTGCAAATACTTGTTTAAAAATATTTTCTAAGAGTTAAATTTCTAGAAAAACTGATTAGGCCGTTGATTTTAAGCTTTTTTAAAATCCTTGTGTTCCCCGGCAACGGCGCCAAAAACTTGATGCATGTGTAGTGTAATATATTTTTATGTATATTTTTAGCCCCTTTTAACCACTTTAGTCAAGTTTTAAATTTATAAAACACATATTTACTAACGCCACACACACATATGGGCAAGCGCATCCATCGTGAGCGTAGTATATTGTTGGTAACATACCGAGGTCGTCCAAGGACATAAGAGCTTTTAATACCGGTTTATCCTCAACGTCTAATCAAATCAAAATTTTAGAAAAATGTTTTAAACTAGAAAATAAAAACTAAAATGCTGAAAATAAAAATAAAATAAAATAAAACAAAATAAAACAGATAGACAAGATGAATCACTTGGATCCGACTCGCCTTTAGTGTAATCCTTTGATTATTTCCGCACTTTTGCACTTTTTAAGAGATTATCTTAGTTATTGTAGTAGGCCCCTCTTTTGAAGGTGACGTTACCCTCAACCCAGTAGTTTGAGTCAGCAAGGATACAATCCTAAAGGGTCGGATTATTGAAAGATAATTAATTAAGTTATTAATGCATATTGTGGTAGGCCCCTCTTTTGAATGTGACGTTACCCTCGGCTAAGTACTCTGAGTCAGCAGGGATACAGTCCTAAGTAGCCGGGTTAAAGTTTTAATAGTAGTTTACATATGAGGGGATCAAAGAGTTTGGACCCCCGCCATCCTATACCATTGGGTATTGAAGGAGGTCCTACTAAATTTGACCCAGGTCCTTACAGGATCTATACACTGAACAATGGCAAGAGTCTTACCAAACTATTCCCTTAACCCCCGACCAGGTAGCCAACATATCTCCATATAGACCGTGGAGATATGAATAGTGAAAATCTTTTATTTTATATAGACAGTAAAATAATGCCAAGACACCACGGACAAATGATAAGGAAGAATCATCTTCAACATATAAAACTAGTTATTAAAGTAATTAATACATAAACAAATAAAAAGTGCGAAAAGATTAAAAATAAAAAGTATTACACTAAATGCTTCTCTTCACCAAGTGTTGTAAGAGACTTAGGC
Organism: Helianthus annuus; assembly: GCF_002127325.2. NCBI lineage: Eukaryota > Viridiplantae > Streptophyta > Magnoliopsida > Asterales > Asteraceae > Helianthus > Helianthus annuus. Next base: position 82,704,619 of record NC_035441.2, read on the forward strand.
AAACATGGCCTTTGATTGTCAAGAACTCTTACGATCAATCTTGGATCCCGAGACTACTCACACACTCTATGATGGATGATGGATGATGGTGGTGGATGATGGTGGAGTGTGGTGGTGGAGTGTGGGTGAAGTGTGAGAGAGGTGGTGTGCCAAGGGATAATTTGCAAGTGAGCCAAGCACCCCTATTTATAGCCTGAATAGAAGCTCGGGCACGGCCCCGTGTCCATCCCTCTTCTCTTTCTTCATTAATTGCAGTTTGTCTGCATTAGTTGACCACGCCCCCGTGTCCGCTGGGCACGACCCCGTGTACAGAAGCGTATCTGTACTATCAAGATTTCATCAGATTCTGCGAACCTTAGAGACCATGGCCCCGTGTCCGCTGGCACGCCCCCGTGGTGGGTGATAGAAGCTTCTACAACTGTCTTTTCTGCTGACACTTGGGCACGCCCCCGTGCTCATTGAGCACGGGGCGTGTTCAGCCTTCTGTTTTCTTGTTTTTGCTTGGGAAGATGTTGTCGAGGGGTCGGGCATGCCACTTTTATTCCTTTTCTTGTATTTGTGTTAGATTTAGCTGTCTTTTTGCTTTTTTGTTAATTTGAGCTTATTTAATCCTGAAAATACAAAAGGAAGACAAAAACACACTTTTTCTAACATTAGTACTAAAAAAGGGTTAGTTTTATGCCACAATTGATGTAATTTATATGTTGCATTTTGTACACATCAAATACCCCCACACTTGAATCTTTGCTTGTCCTCAAGAAAAACTCTTCATAATATGGCTTTTCACTCCCAAATGGAATGGGTAGAAGAGAAGGATTTTGGGCTTGTCATAGAGTGTCGGGATTCCAAGATTTTTTTATTAGGTTTTATTTTTATTTTATTCACAATCTTATTCGTCATGATTTATTTAAAACATTACATAAGATAAATTACTTATTAGGGCATAACATGCCTCTTTAAAATTCCATTTACATAAAAGTTCACATACCTCACGGGAGATCACTTAACACTCGGCCGAAAATGTATTTTTGTGAAACACTCGAGAGCGGCATGGAACTTACTCCTACCATATGCTTGCCAAGCAATCAATCCTCCTCCTTTTTAACTATATACCTTTGTAAATATCAAGAGGACTTTTTAGGGTGAAGGGTTAGGCTTGGGTTAAAGGTAGGTGGTTGGGTAAGTGGTTAGTAAAAAAGGGCGAAAGGCGTAAAAAGCATCGGTTTTCGTAAGACTATTTATTTTTCATAGCTTTTTATTTTGATGAAGCAATTCTTCAAACAAATTTGTTTTTGATAAACTTGTTTGTTTATTATTATTAATTTTTTTTTTTTTTTGATAAAGAAGTCATAATAAAAACCGAGCTTTGTTACTAAAATAAAGGGTTTAAAATGAAAAAGGTTTTGGTGGGTAAAAGGGTGTTTGTTTTGGGTTAAGAAATGAAAAGGTTTAAGCTCAAAGGGGTTTAATAGGGGGATTTTGGGTAGGTGGTAAAAAAAAGAAAAATAATGGTATAGAAATAAAAAGGGTTAGTCCTAATGCCTCCATCATTTACTTACTTGGGTTTAAGTTGGTAAGGACCAGGAATGTATCGTCGTGGCAAGTTCTAGAGTTGTAAGAAACCAAGCGGCTATTCACACAAGAAACGAAAAATGAGCATTTACTTTAAAGATGTGTATTTGTATGCTCAATAAAGGCTCAAAACTCACTTTTGTGGGAATGGGTTTTTATGTGATTAAGTATATATAATCAAATTTTAACTAGATCTGTCATGCCGTTTCATAATTTCCTTATGTTGGTTCTTTTTATCACGATGCTATCGGTTGTAAATTTGTAAAAATATCACCTTTTTAAAACTTGGAATTCCCAACTTAACTCAAGACAAGTAAAAAAAATGAAAAATTTTTGAAAAATTTGGGGTGATTAGCGGTTCCAATTGAGTTTTGTGTAAGGCTTGTGATTAGGACTTGCAAAAATTCAAGGTTTAGCATCCCCCCACACTTAAATTACACATTGTCCAAAACGTGTCCCAAAAATAAGTTTTTAGGTTGATTGAATGTGTAAGAGTATGTGAAAAAGCAAAAGTTTTTGTTACTGGGCGTCTGGACACGGCCCCGTGTTCAAATCGCCAGTAACAGAAGTTTGTAAAAAGAAACAGAAGCCTGGGCGGGGGGGCGTGTTCGCTCACGCCCCGTGTCCAGTTACCTGAACTGGGCATTTCCTGCAGATTGTGCAGCACGGGGCCGTGTTGGGCGGGCACGACCGGTGCTGAACCTGCTGTAATGAAGAAAAATTTTTGGGCGGTCTTGTTTTTGTGCATGGGGTGTTGGTGCAAGTTTCCCTTGGTATCCTTCACCATCTTGAGTGTGTCTTATCCATATCAACATCATCCAAACACCAATTTAATTAAAACCATTATTTATTAAAACAACACATTACATAAAGTCCTAGAAAATTAAAAACAAAGCAGAAAAATAAAAGTTGAAGGTCCTAAATTAGATAGGTCAAGTGATACATAAAATCATCCTAAGGAGTTCTATCTTTTTTTTATCAAAATTCCGGAAATAGCTTTTCGATTTAGTAGAACTCCGAGCCGAGAGGTGTTCCCTAGATGTTGTTTAAAGCCATTCTTCTATTTCTCTAGGGAGGAAGAAGGCAGCTTCATTCTCCTCAACATCTTGCGGAGGGGGAGTAGCACCAACTGGGACCCCTTGAAGTACGCGCGAGGAGGTCCCGGGTGTATGGTGTACCACTCGGCAGGTATGATGACTTCAGGCACCACGTTCCATACCCTTTGAGTGATGATTGGCACCAAAGGAGGAGATGCGAGAATGTTCAACCTTTGGTGCAAAAGGTTGACCTCTCGAAGACATCCTTCTAGTCCCACCGTTAAGTGATTGATACGGTCGACCAATGCTTCTTCCACCCACGTCATTTCATCAATAGCCTCTCTTAAAGCGTAAACATAGTTTACAAGAGAATCCTCCGCCGTTGATGACCTCCTCCCCTGTCGGTTGTTCCTTGATTGCGATGAAGATGTTCCGCTAGTTCTGCTCGCCATTCTGAGAAAACAGACCGAAAAGGTTTCAATCTATATTTGGACAGTACCTCGGACACGACCCCGTGTTCAGCTGCCTGCGGGTTTTTAGAGCAAGGAATCTTGCAGTTTTAAATTATTTTTCCAATTTATAAGATACTTTTAAGCATAAATAATTTAAAACAGAGTTGTTTAGCTTATTTTAAACAAGATTCCTTGAATAATAACCTTACAAACATTACAATAAAGCTTGGAATCTTGATGATTTCAAGCTCTAATGGAGGTATTGAGTGGAAATTGAAGAAGAAGGTAATGAACAAAGTGGAAAAGAGAAGATGGTTGTTGAGAACCTTCTTTAGAATATACCTAGGATGGTATGTGTGAAGATCTCACCAGATCTTTGTCTTTGATGTGGTCCAAGTGTGCAGGAATCTTGCTGCATTTATAGAAAACGACAGCACGCTGCACACGGCCCCGTGTTGGCTGGACACGGCCCCGTGTGTAGACAAAATCCTGACACATTTTGTCCGTATTCTGACCATAGATCAGACTGGAATCTTTTGGTGGACACGGGGCGTGTTGACCTGGACATGGCCCCGTGTCTAGAAGCTGTCTTATGGAGTTTGCCTATTTTTAAGGAACTTATCCAGATTGGGTGGTTCCTTACTGGATGGAACAACCCCAAAGTTCCTGAGATACCTTAATTGTTCTAGATTAAGATGAGAACGCAAGAGGTTGTCGGTGAGGGTGATTCCTAAGCTAAATGTAGGTGGACAAGTCCAACCCCTTCCCGGGCTCTCATTAAAGAAGGTATATGTTGAATCGCTCGGGTCTATGTATGCATCGAACGAAGTCGATGGGGAGTCCTTCACGGCACAATCGACACAGGGACAACTATCGCTCAAATCTTCTCTAGAATTAGAGGTGATATCGAGAACAACGAAGTTGTTTTTATCCGAATGCGATCTCAATAATTCTAATTGGGTATCGTCTTGAGATGAATTGAAATCCTTCTCAAGTTCTTTTAACCAATTAAGAATTAGATCTTCTAAGTGAAATAGTTCATCAAGAAGCATTTCTCCTAGAAGGTCCGGTTGAGCGCATTCGAGGGAGAGATAGGGATTATTTTTACTTTCGCCCCTCTTAAGGCTACAGGAAAACAATGGGTCTATATAGTGGGGTTTGTAATTTAGAAAATAGCATTCTAATTCTTTATGAGGGCCACCACGTACCATAAGAGTGCCGAAAGTAAAAAATATCAGTATCACTCATGTTTGTTTCAGAATTTACCAACCGTCGGGATCTTACGGTTCTATTTTCAGTAACTGACGCTTGGGCACAAGGCGTGTTGAGTGGCACGGCCCCGTGTTCAGCTACTGTCTGACTTAAAACAGGATTGCCAGTACCCAAGATTGGGCACGGGGCGTGTTCAGCGGGCACGGCCCCGTGCTGAGTTCTGCAGAAGCTGAAAAATTAAGAAAAATCCTAAAAAAATGGAAAAATAAGAAAACTGATTAGGCCGTTGATTTTAAGCTTTCTTAAAATCCTTGTGTTCCCCGGCAACGGTGCCAAAAACTTGATGCGTGTGTGGTGTAATATATTTTTATGTATATTTTTAGCCCTTTTTTAACCACTTTAGTCAAGTTTTAAATTTATAAAACACGATATTTACTAACACCAAACACACATATGAGCAAGTGCACCCATGGTGAGCATAGTATAGTGTTGGTAAGATACCGAGGTCATCCAAGGACACAAGTGTCACACCCCGACCACGTAAAACATCAAATCGTGGCGGAAAATGTCGGGGAGTGTTGTAACAGAATTATTGTTTCACAACCATGGCATACAAAGTTATATTTTATTCATCAAACCAAAGAGTTACATTATCTTAAAACAAAATGAAACAAAGAGAACATAACATGTTTTAACTAGTCTAGCTTCATTTTATGTCACTAAGGCCCAAGTCCACCCTAGCGTGTCACGAACATCCTATCATTTGCTCCTGAAACACATGTGAAAATAGGTACATCAGCATAAAAATGCCTGTGAGATACATAGGTTTTGTGAAAATAGGATTCATGACTTAAGTTTAAGAAAATGTTTAATAAAATTCAGTCATGAACCTTGTAAATTGTTTTGTTTTGTAAATCATTTGAAAAACGGTAAAATCAGATGATATGTATAAGTAAAAGAATAATGCATGGTTAAATGAATAACCAAGTAAAATAAGTTGTATAAAATAAACTGTTTTCTAAAACAAAGTCTTGTGAAAATATGTTATTTGTGTAAAAATGTATAAGTCCAAATTGAATGATTTAAATAACGCTACGATATGTAATACAATACAAGCACTTATATATAGGAAGTACCAGCGGCGTATCCACCATGCTTGTATCATACTACACACGCCTCGTTACTTAAATCACTTACCCAAACAAACCACCAATGTAAATTGCCCATGTCTAAACCTTTTGTCAAATGTCTTTGTGAAAACCATGTCAAAATGTAGTCCATGAAATGTGTATATCAATATCAAAATGTCTATGTCAAATGTCAATCAAGTAATGTGTAAACAAAATGTCATGTATGGCAAGTGAAATATGTATCAACTAAACCATAGGTAAAAATGCACAAAACAATGTGTTGAAGTAAAACGTGGTTTAAATCAACGTTATGTTTTGTGGAAATGCATGTTATACTTAATACAAACATTTATGCGGTATTGTGAAAATGCATACATTCAAGCCTTGCGACTGTGTTGATAACCTTTGAACAAATTAAAGGTTTATCTGAGTTATGTATATCGAATTCGGTCATTCCTTCGACCCAAACAAACCTAGGATCTCAGGAATGGGAGTTGTCAATTCCTATGGTACCACTACCTACTAACGAACGGCGTAGCTAATGTTAATGAATGTATTTTTGTCCCATTTAAACAACCAAATGCTATACCAAAATGTAGGCATGTGAAAACAATGCACTAAAGTGTGCAATCAAATGAACATACATAGCGTGAAATGTAATGTAAAACAATGTACTAAGTATGCACACAATGGACATACATAGCATAAAATGTAATGTAAAACGATGTACTAAGTATGCTACAAAGGACATACATAGCAAAAACACAATGAAATCATGTACTATAAGTGTACTATTGAACATAACAAGCATATGATATGAAAACATGGAAAGCATGAAAGTAACAAGTAGGCACATGTGTTTCACCCCAAAATGTTTGAAAAACAGTAAAAGAGGGGACTATGTACTCACTTGAGATTGCTCAATAGACTTTAGATATCCACCAAGCAAAGATAGAAGATCACGGATTCAAACGGCACCTAATATAGGTATCTACACTAATAAACGTACCTAATCGGAGGATCGGGTAGTACGAGGATTCGTAAACCAAATAAATGTGGAAACTTATGTAACATGGTTTAACAAAGCCTACATACTAAAACGAAACCTATCCTAAGTGCTTTTGACCCGTTACGACCCGTTTAGGTAGCTTATGCCACTTTAACGCGTCGTTCGCGTAAAACGCGTTCGGAATGCCTAACTAGTCCTATGACAAGCAAGATATGCCTTAACATGTTTAATATTGTTGCCAAATCAGTTTATATGTCAAAAGTTATGTTACATAGGCTTAAAATGAATTTTGGCGCAAAAAGGGTATTTTGGTAATTTTCCTAAGGCATAAGAACTACTTATCATACAACTACTTAACGACGTGACCATAAGGTATAACTTCGGAAGGTTATTCCCTATACAACTATGGTCACCTAAAGTGTTTGGTCGGATCCTAAGGATCGACCAAATGGGTCTGGTTCGAAAGCATAAGCGATTGTTTAGATCGCTTACCTTTACGACCCTAGACAAGCACAAATCTAAAAGTGACGAGCTAAACATGTTAGAACATGTTTAACGAAGTTTAAAACCAGGTTTGATATCAAAACAAACGGTTTTGATACCCTAGAGTAGTTTGGTTACAAAACACGCGAGAAAACGCATTTTGGCCGAAACTACGACTCGTCACTGAGCCTAGATAACGTGGTAATCAGTAGGTATAGTCACTAGGGACTATAACCATCGTGATTACGCTCACGTTATGAAGTTCAAACGAACTTCGTGTTGACCAAAAACTGGTCAATGCAGAAAGTCAAACGCAGTTTGACTTTAACGCTAAAACGAAAGAATAGCACGAAAGAATACTTACAGAGGGTCCCCGCAAGATTTGATCCAATTCACTCTCAGGTAGGAAGCATATACTTTCACTTAGAGAGCTTGAATTAGATTCAAATGTGAGGAATGAATGAAAACATGGTGGGTATTTATAGGCATGGCACTACCGTTAAGATCGTTTCTTGCAAAAGGGGGCACGATCCAAACCGTACACTTGCCAAATTCTGATTGGGCACCTTGATGGGCACACAAACCAGCCCATAGTTTACCAAAAACCATGTGCACAAGTGGGTAATAACTGGATCAAGCTGGAATTCACTTCTGCTGATCTGGGGACACCTTACGGACTGTATGGTCCAGTCCTTATGGACCGTATATGGTCTGCAGAACAGCAAAGTTTGAAAGTTGGCAGTTTTGGCCCCTGTGTGCGTATGGTCGTGTTTTGGCACTTCTAACACCCGCCAAACCCATTGTTAAGCTCACAAGGATGTTAAAGTATAGGGAACATGAAACATGCTCAGAAATATGTCGGATGTCGGTTCGTTTGGCCATACGATTACGTTGTTCGGTTAATTACGACGGAAGTCGTAACGGACGCAAAAAACAGTCCAAATTGCGCGACGAATGGATTTTTGACAAGCCAATCACTAAAACATAATATTTTAATGATTACATAATTTTTGGATGTCCAGATGTATTCAGAACGCAAGTTATGCGCGAAAATGCAAACTTATGCACTTTTTGACGCTTTTAGTCCCTGAATGAGCATAAAGTTTATTTCAGCACACCAAACCCCTCAAAGCCTATTTCTAAGCTATGTAAAGGATATTTAAGGTGTGTTTAACTTATGATCATGTTCCGGAATGTTCGTTACAGTTCAAATCGGCATACTTTCGCAGTTTATCAATTTTAGTCCCTGTAAGCGAATAAACATGATTTTGCCATACCAAAGCCTTCAAAACTTATTTCTAAGTTATGTAAAGGTTATTTAAGGTATGTTAAGCATAAATTGATGTCCCGAAGTATTTGTCGTGTTAAACTGAGTACGTTTACGCACCAGTTTGCGTATAATCCTCCAGAAAGCGATATAGAGTTTGAAATTGAATAAAAATCAAAACATGAAAAACATCAAACACAAACAAACAAACATTGGGATCAAATAACTTTATTTCATTGATAACTGAATTGTTCACAATGATTTCAAGCACAAATGTCACAACAAGAGCTTTTAACACCGGTTTATCCTCAACGTCTAATCAAATCAAAAATTTAGAAAAATGTTTTAAACTAGAAAATAAAAACTAAAATGCTGAAAATAAAAATAAAATAAAATAAAACAAAATAAAACAGATAGACAAGATGAATCACTTGGATCCGGCTCGCCTTTAGTGTAATCCTTTGATTATTTCCGCACTTTTGCACTTTTTAAGAGATTATCTTAGTTGTTGTAGTATGCCCTTCTTTTGAAGGTGACGTTACCCTCAATGTCACACCCCGATTTCCACGTGTATCACCGGTGGGCCCGGTGGGGGATTACCGTGACGTAGTTGGCAACAATATAGTCAAACCACACAATTATATAAATGCACAGCGGAAGCTTTAAAGATAAACATATACTTCAACCTCTGGTTGTAATATCAAATGTATTACAGAAGTCGAATGTATCAGCAGCTGATCAAAATTATAAATATTGTTCATTCAGATACGGCATCGAGTTTGCGAGACTATTCGTGATGCTTAGGAAGCTAATACCAGCCAATTTCGTATAGTACCTGCACTTAATCTTTTTGGGGAAAATACGTCAGTTTACACTGGTAAATACATTCAACTAACACATTTGAAAATGTTTATTAAAATTGATTTGAATGCACAAGGCACAAACTCTTTTATAACTTGGGAAAATTATTAAAATCTTGTGAACGTATTACATGTTCTTTTATGCGTTCAGTAGCCCGGATCGTGCCGGGTTAAAGATTAATAGACACACCACATTGCGTAAAACCGTAGTATAGAAACCAACGGCTACGTCTTTTAATTAAATGTCGACAATATATACCGGGTGTACGCCTACACCGGGATGTCGATGGTCGTGGCCATTTCGTAAAATGATGCCAAGGATATCCGGGACAACGGTCATTAACCCCCCAAAGGCTTTTAAGAAACAAAACTGTTTAAATGAGCCGATCACATTATACAAATTAACCACCTCAGCGGTGGAAGATATGATGCTCAATCAAGCGGTATTATTATACCGTATCCCAAGCCCGTATAGGGGAAATAAGTTAAAAGTATTTACCTTTGCAAGTATTATTCCTTAGTTTGATTAAATCACCGATAGCTTTTACTGGGCTCCTAATCTGGAATGAAGGTTTTAATTAACCTCTTAGAATCCTAACGGGTCTTTATATTGGCCGTAGCCTAGACCGGTTGGTTCCGGAATATAAATATGGTTTAATCGCGCGAAAAGGCGAAAACCGAGAATGGAATGTGATTCTGCCCCAAACAAGTTCAGAGACTTGTTTTATATGGGTTCAAGGTTCACACTCTGGATTTTGGGTTCAAAATAATATAGTTTGACCCGTATCGGCTAATTTATGAAAACTAGTTTCATAAGCCGAACCGTGCGCGCAATAGGCGAAACGGTTAACCATGAGAGTCTTACGCTTATTTCCTAAGTCAATATGCCTTAAAGAGGTTGTGGTATCAGTAGGATACCTTCCGTGAGGCCCGTAACGAGTTTTAGTTAACATATCGCCCCGAAGGGGTCTTTCGGTCATTTTAAAGACTTTTAAAGAGCTTTTCGAGTTCTACAGGAAATCTGAGTTTCCCGAACAGTTTATAAAGTCTAAAATACTTTATTTATTATTTAAAATCAGTAGCAACTGGAATCGGGTCAAAAGACCTTGTAGAACTCAAGTTTTGGCCGAAAAGGGCATATTCGGTATTTACCGAACCGTAGCCATAACCGCAGGTTATGAGCAAGGTAAAAATTATTAAAAATCTTTAAAATTCCAAAAATATTATTTTATAACAGTGGGTAAAAGTTTTGGAGACGAAATCTTGGTTTAGATGGGTGTTATGCTAATTGCGCCGTTTATTACAAAAGTTTCTTATAATTGCGCTATTTAGCATAACTCTCATTCTAGACCTCGGATTGACGTGAAACTTTGAGGACATGCTTATAATTTAGTAAGCAAGGTTATGGTCCGTTCACGTGTCCGAAATACTCGTTTTATTTTATAAAGGCCGTTACGGTCAACTTTTAGGCGATTAACGGAAATGCGTAAAAGACTCGGACAATTCATGAACCGGTCACAGAGGCTTATACCACCATGTAACCTGGTCCTAAGAGAGTCCTAAGGCATATCTATACCTCACTAAAACGGGTCAGAACTGAAGTCAAAGCAAAAGTCAAACTTTTGCGACATTCGGCTCCGAACCGGGTTAATATAGCAAATGGTCGATTCAAACGAGCGTAAACAAGTTTATATACTTAATATCATGTTTTATGAGTGCCAAAACAGGTTTCATAGCATATACATTACAGATTATGTATAAAACGGCAAAATAGCTTTCTGTTGACTTTTTAAGTGCACGTTTGACTCGACATTTGACATAGTTAGAGTGGTGATCAGAGGGAGCCCTTTTAGGGGTTTACTACCCACATAAATACCAACTCATAACTACTTTTGATCCGACAATTCACTGGACCATTTGTGAATTATCGCTATAACAACCGTTAGTTAGGACGGTTGGGTTTACAAGCTAAATCTATGGAAATACAAGACCAAAATGGATTTGAACGACTTACAGAAGTTGGGTCTTGATTAGGGAACAGAGAGGAATGCTTGAGAGCTTTAGAATGATCAGTAGTTGAGTGTTTGAGTTGTGATGAAGTTATGAGCATAACATGTCTATTTATAGTGCAACAAGGCACCCAAGATCATCACACAACATCCTACACTGATCATGGATGATGGGCAGGTGTCCCATAGAGCTATGGGTCGAGTAGGGGGCGCCCATGCCTCTCTTATTGCATGTTTGATCGTTCACAAGCTCAAAAGGCAAGAAAAACAAAGTTTTCTGCATCTGGGCGTCCCACGCGACCCGCATGGGAGTTTCTATGCATTTGTACGCGGGTCGCCTGAGATTCAAACTTCATGCGCGTAAAAGAGGTGGCTCGCGGCCCGCACTTAACCCAAAACACAAGGCGGGTCGCGAGAGGCTTGATTTTCAGGTTTTTAAAATCTTTTATAATCATTACGAAATCCTGGTAATTAATAACGAAATCTTTCGTAATTATTAACCTGACCTTTCGAGTTTGAAGGGGTAACTTTGCGGTTTGGCCCTCGGTTAATTACAATTAAGGGCCTTGTGTTATTTACCCGCATTATTAAGTCCCCGGTTAATTTATTAATTATTCGGAAAGCCTTAACTTTCACTGTTGACGCTTTTAACCCTTCTCATACGAATCCGATCATAACTTTCTCGTTTTAAAACGCAACTTCGCGGAATTTATACAGTATATTCTAGTGAGCGTATAGTACTGTTACAAAGCCTCGGGAGCGTTAAAGGGTAACTCAGAGGTATAATTAAACATGTTGACTCGGTTAACCCCTGTAGCTTGTAATCTCTCACTTTCTTCCACGTTTCGCTTCCGTGCGATCCATGATTCATTCGTTTGAAGGTACAAGCACCATTTAGGGTTACCATACAGTATATTTACCCTTGTTTGACATCTATAACCCTCGAATTTACATACATTCAAGGTTTGTCAAAATTAGTCCTTTATTTAATATCAATGCCACGTGTAATCAAATGACACGTGTTAACACATCATTGGACACAAAATTTCAAGGTGTTACATCCTCACCCCCTTAAAATAAATCTCGACCCGAGATTTACTCAAATAAATAGGGATACTTTTCTTTCATTGTGGCTTCGACTTCCCACGTATATTCAGGACCTCTACGAGCATCCCATTTGACCTTTACAATCGGTACGTGCTTTCTTCGAAGTTTCTTCACCTGTCGATCTTCAATCGACAAAGGTTTTTCTACAAACTTTAAGCTCTCATCTATATGCACATCTGTGTGTGGAATCACCAATGATTCATCGGCGAAGCACTTTTTGAGATTGCAGATGTGGAACACATTGTGAATTCCATTGAGCTCTTCAGGCAAGTTCAACTTATAGGCGACTGACCCGACACGTTCAATGACCTCAAAAGGTCCTATGTATCTCGGACTCAGTTTGCCTTTCTTGCCAAAACGCATCACCCCCTTCCAGGGTGATACTTTAAGCAACACTTTTTCACCTACTTCGAAGTGAAAATCCTTACGCTTTGGATCAGCGTAACTTTTCTGCCTATCTCTGGCAGCCTTGAGACGTTCCCGAATCTGGACAATCTTGTCCGTTGTCTGGAAAACTATCTCTGGTCCTGATAATTGGACCTCTCCTACTTCCGCCCAACAAACAGGCGATCTACATTTCCTACCGTATAATGCCTCGAAAGGCGCAGCCTTTATGCTGGTATGGTAGCTATTATTGTAGGAGAATTCGATTAGGGGTAGGTTCTTATCCCAGTTACCACCTAAATCGATTGCACACGCGCGTAGCATGTCTTCTAACGTTTGAATGGTACGCTCACTCTGACCGTCCGTCTGTGGATGGTAAGCCGTACTGAAGTTCAAACGCGTACCCAAAGATTGCTGGAAACTCTTCCAGAAATGAGACGTGTATCGAGTATCTCTGTCGGAGATAATAGACACAGGTATGCCGTGTAAGGCTACAATCTTATCAACATAAAGTTGGGCTAACATATCGGAGCTATACGTCTCCTTGATGGGTAGGAAATGAGCTGATTTAGTCAGCCTATCGACTATGACCCATATCGTGTCGTTTCCTTTCCTGGTTTTGGATAACTTGGTTATGAAGTCCATAGTTACACATTCCCACTTCCACTCGGGAAGCTCAGGCTGTTGTAGCAAGCCAGACGGCTTTTGGTGCTCGGCTTTGACTTGAGCACAAGTTAAGCACTTTGCTACATGGGCGGCCACAGACTTTTTCAAGCCTATCCACCAATAGTTTGCCTTTAAATCTTGATACATCTTGTCTGCACCAGGATGGACAGAATATTTGGAACTATGGGCTTCCTGGAGGATAACATCTCGTAGTCCTCCGTAAATCGGAACCCATATACGTCCGTTCAGTCTAAGGATTCCATCCTTGCTAAGAGTCAACTGCTCCTCAGTTACTCCTAACTTTTCATTAGGATAATTAGCTTCCAACACAGCCTCTCGCTGTGCAGCTAATATCCTTTCAATTAAATTGTTCTTGACCTCAATGCTCTTGGCATTGATTCGAATAGGTTTTACCCTTTCTTTTCTGCTCAGGGCATCAGTGACTACATTCGCCTTGCCGGGATGGTACCTGATCTCGCAATCATAGTCATTCAAGGTTTCCATCCAACGACGCTGCCTCATGTTCAACTCTTTCTGATTGAACAGGTGCTGGAGGCTTTTGTGATCAGAATAAATCACAAATTTGATACCATAAAGGTAATGTCTCCACAATTTCAGTGCAAATACAACGGCACCCAACTCCAAGTCATGGGTGGTGTAATTCTTTTCGTGCACCTTTAATTGCCTTGAAGCATAGGCAATCACCTTGCCCTTCTGCATAAGCACACACCCCATACCTGTGTGTGATGCGTCGCAGTAAACTACGAACTCATCTGTACCTTCAGGTAGTGTCAACACAGGTGCGTTGCTTAGCTTCTGCTTCAGAACTTCGAAGGACTCTTGCTGCTTTGGGCCCCAAATAAATTTTTCTTTCTTCTTGGTTAAGGAGGTCAGGGGCGCAGCAATCCTTGAAAAATTCTCAATAAATCTCCTGTAGTATCCTGCTAATCCCAGGAAACTACGAATTTCGGTAGGCGTCTTTGGCTCTTGCCAGTTCATGACTGCCTCTACCTTAGCGGGATCCACTTGGATACCACGCTCACTTACAACGTGACCTAAAAATTGAACCTCTCGTAGCCAGAATTCACATTTCGAGAATTTGGCGTAGAGTTTCTCGCGCTGTAGTAATTCGAGAATGCAATGGAGGTGCTTCTCGTGGTCAACTTGGCTTTTGGAATATATAAGAATATCGTCGATGAAGACGATGACAAATTTGTCCAAATATGGCTTGCAGACGCGATTCATGAGATCCATGAACGCAGCCGGTGCATTTGTGAGCCCAAAAGGCATCACTAGGAACTCGTAATGACCATAGCGAGTCCTAAATGCTGTCTTATGTACATCTTCATCTCTGACCCTTAGCTGATGATAGCCCGACCTCAAGTCGATTTTTGAGAAGTAGCTCGCTCCTTGCAGCTGATCAAACAGATCGTCGATCCTTGGCAAAGGATATCTATTCTTTATGGTAACTTTGTTTAGCTCACGGTAATCGATGCACAACCGCATCGATCCGTCCTTCTTCTTTACAAATAGGACAGGTGCTCCCCAGGGAGACGAACTAGGTCTGATAAAACCTTTTGCCAATAGTTCATCCAACTGGGTTCTTAGTTCCTTCATTTCCGTCGGAGCTAGTCTGTAAGGTGCTCTTGCTATAGGAGCTGCTCCAGGTATGATATCTATTCTGAATTCCACTTGTCTATCTGGTGGCAAACCAGGTAGTTCTTCAGGAAAAACCTCGGGCTATTCAGAAATGACAGGAAGATCCTCGATCTTCGGCTTAGGTTCTTCAATTATCACCTGAGCCATATAAATTACACAGCCTCTGTTCAAACACCTAGAAGCTTTGAGCATAGATACATCTTCGGGCAATCCGTACTGTGTATCTCCCCGAATGGTGAGCGATTCACCACCCGGAGTCTTTAGCACTATAAGCCTTTTGTTGCAAACGATTTAGGCCTGATTACGGGATAGCCAGTCCATGCCTAGGACTATGTCGAAACCCGCTAGTTTGAAAGGAAGTAGAGATAGAGGAAAAGAATGGTTCTTAATGGACATTTCACATCCCTCTAGAACAGTGGAGACGGTTTCTATCGTGCCGTCTGCTAACTCTACCTCGTATTTCATATCTAGGGTTTTGATAGGCATATTTAATAGTTGGCAAAATTTTTGGTCTACAAAGGATTTATCGGCGCCTGAATCGAAAAGTACTCTTGCAAATATATTATTTACGAGAAAAGTACCTGTAAGCACATTGTCGTTCAGCACAGCCTCCTTTGCATCCATGCGGAAGACTCTCGCATTTGTCTTTTTGGTCTCCTCCGCCTTCCTGGCATTCTTAGGGCAGTTGCTCTTGATATGCCCCTTTTCATTGCAACCGTAGCAGGTTGCGTCCTTGATTTTCTTACAATCTACAGTCTTATGATCCTTGGACTTGCATAGTCCACAGGAAAAAGTCTTTGGCTGAGACTGTGAATTAGACCCAAACCTACATTTTCCAGAGTGGGGTTTCTTGCAGATTTTGCAATTGGGTCTTTCACCAGTTTGCCCATCCTTCTTCGTCTCCGACCCTCTTTTGCCATCACCGTTTCCACGGTGCTTCTTTCCTGACCTTCGTGAGGTATCATCCTCACGTTTCCTCTTCTCAGCCTCCTTGCTCCTTAGCGTCCTCAGACGGACAGCATCTAAAGTGAGAGACAAGGAGAGGTCAGTAACTGACCTGAAGGTCGTCGGCCGAGAGGCCTTCACGCTAGCCTTTATCGCAGGCTCCAAGCCCCCAATGAAACGGGCGATTCTTCTAGACTCTGGTGTCACAAGGTACGGAACCAGGCGAGACATCGTATTGAAGCTCGTCAAATAAGCCTGGCAGTCCAGGTTCGTCATCACCAGTGACACAAAGTCAGCCTCGATCTTCTCAACCTCATGCTGAGGGCAGTAGTTTTCCTTAATGAGAGCAATAAATTCCTCCCATGTCATCTTGTACAAAGCAGACTTACCCGATGCTTGCACCAACGCTCTCCACCATGCCAGGGCCTCGCCCTTAAATGACTGGGACACAAACTTCACCACATCCTTCTCTGCGCACCCGCTGATGTCCACAATAGTGTCCATCTCATCCAGCCAGGTGATACAATCAACAGCACCCTTTTCCCCTGTGAATTCCCGGGGCTTACAAGACACGAAGTACTTGTAGGTGCAACCCTTGGCACCGGACGCATCAGTATATTCTCGTTCACGACGAATACTATTCTCAGCGGACGAGTGGTTATCATCATCTTTCTTGGGTTTGGAGAGTGGTTTGGATTGTGACTTTGGTTTGGAGGGTGGTTTTGACACGGTTCTGCCTTGGGACTCAGTATATTGACGATCCAGAGCTGCCTGAACAGCATTGTCAATTAGAGCCTTTAACTGTGCGCCTGTCAAATGCACTGGCGCATTGTCGTAGTCATCTTCATTTGTATGGCTATTCTCTCCATTGGGATCCGCCATTGTAACTTGAATCTGTTACAGAAGATAACAAAATTTTATTCAGGAGATTATTATATAATTGTCTTTTATGACAATTTGTCAACCATGGTAACAGAGACCATATTTGGTTAACTTATTACTCATTTAATCTTAGGATTTGAATATATCCTATTCTAGCTATAACAATAATATTGGCGGCATAAAGCCTAATCACGAGGATGTTTTATACTATTAGCCGAGATTTCAGAGAATCAAAGGCATAGAGATTTGAACCGTAGTTCTTTTATCTCTTTCTGACAGGGAGTCATAGACCACCACTGCCTTTTGTCTTTATAAGACAATTATTACGGCCCATAGGCACTACACCTCTAATGGATGTTTTAATATGGTTGGCCCGTAGGCACTACATCACTTAATGGATGATTTAATAAGATTTGGCCCGTAGGCACTACATCACTAATGGATGTTTTAATAAGATTGGCCCGTAGGCACTACATCACTAATGGATGTTTTAAATAAGGTTGGCCCGTAGGCACTACATCACTAATGGATGTTTTAATAAGGTTGGCCCGTAGGCACTACATCGCTAATGGATGTTTTATAAATGATCATCTTTATTGATGATTTTTGCCCAAGATTTATAAATCATTTAGTTGGGTCTTTAAAATCCTCTAAAGGATTATTGCATAAGAATGACTTGTGTGATTTTAACGAATCACATCCGCCATGATCGTCAACATGCTTGCAGAGGTTAACAGGGAATCTGAATCTTTTAATTAAGTCTTACCATCTTGGCCGGATCTTACAACACACCAGGCTAGGTTTCACTCTTAAGATTCTTTATTTAGGCAGATCAATTTAAAAGGAATGGTTTTGATTTATTTCATACATATTAAAACAAAACTCATAACATACATTCCATAATCTCAAATACAATCACTTATTGCCCTAAACGGGTCTTTCAAATAGTACATACCTCCATAGAGGTTTTAAAATAAGTGACAAGTCCACGCAGGGACTAACATAAAATAAGTGTCCATGCAAGGACAAAAATAAGTCCACGTAGGGACTGAAATACGATAAGTGTCCACGCAGGGACTTATTTCAAAATAGAGATTAGTACAACTATTAAGGGCTAGTGGTCACGTTTCTTCTTTTTGCCCTTTAGTAGGTTCGCCAAGCCTTTGAGAAATCCTCGGTGGCTCTTTTTCTCTTCCTCGAACTCTCTCTCCACACGATCTAGTCGATGGAGTATCTCTTCCTGTTCAGGAGGAGAGAAACGTGGTTGTGGCGCTTGTTGCGGAACTGGAGGTCTGGGAGGTATTGGATACCCATGAGCTGAGTAGTCCGGTGCTCCCATGTTCCCATGAGCTCCGTCAGGATAGCGTGCATTATATCTAGCCGACACCACATATGGGTCGCGCTCATAATTGTAGTTGTATTGTGCTTGTGACGGTTCGAACGGGTTGTAAGCCGTTGGACCCGTGTAAGCAGGTATGGGTTGGTCGTACCCAAATGGTGGCGAATTTGGTGCAGCTGGTGCGGAGTTCGCCTCCTGTATAGGACTTGAAGGTCCTTCTTCTTGTAGTGGCGGATAGTGGCTACTACTAGAGTGTCGAGGGGTGCTGAAGTGGATACCCCCTCCTCCTCGTGTGGACATACAAGCATTTGTCCTCCTACGCCTTGGTGGATCAGGCATTACTGGTTGCGCCGGTGGCGGAGGTGGTGGCGTAACTGCCACAAAGCGTGAATCCTCAGAGGGATCCTGTGGATGTCGCGGTTGTTGTGACGTCTGTTGGGGTGGTGTGTAGTACCACTCATGTCGGTCAAACAACGCTTGAAAACTATCAGGTCCCTGATAGGGTGTGCCATGGAAGGATGACCCATCAGAGACTTCTATCGGATGCGTGGGCGTACCACGAGCAGGTTCAGTTGGATCAGTATCTTCATCCATATGGTCTTCGGAAAAGTGATCTTGTGGCCCTAATGGAACAAAGCCTGAAGGTTCCTGTATGTAGTCAGCTGGATTAAACTGACCTATGAAGTATGGAGTAGGGTCGTCGTAATTTCGGTGCGATACCGAACGTTGTAGAGGTATGAAGGAAGGTTGTGGGTTGTTGGGATCATTCTCTGAATTTGGCCCAAAGGAGTGCCGGTATGATGGCGTTGAGCTGTGCGAGGTGGAATGCCTCGCAGGTTCGTAAAGATCTCTTCGTCGTTGTGGTTCTTCGCTCCTTGTCATTGAAGGAGGTCTTGTACCTGACGGTCCAGCTTCGTGATCGTGATGCGTCACGATATCTCCTCTGCCTCTTCTTCCCCTTCCTCTTCCTCGGAATATCACTGGCGGCATGTTTCCTGCTTTATAAAACTGTAAATACCAATAATAAAAGAAAAAGACAAAATTGGAATAACAATTCGAATTTGTCCTAAGTTCTTGTCTAGACTCAAGTATGTGCAATTGTGTCACTGAGATTAAACACAATAGGATAGTGTTTAATTCACTCAATGTTGGCTCTGATACCAACCTGTCACACCCCGATTTCCACGTGTATCACCGGTGAGCCCGGTGGGGGATTACCGTGACGTAGTTGGCAACAATATAGTCAAACCACACAATTATATAAATGCACAGCGGAAGCTTTAAAGATAAACATATACTTCAACCTCTGGTTGTAATATCAAATGTATTACAGAAGTCGAATGTATCCACAGCGGATCAAAATAATAAATATTGTTCATTCAGATACGGCATCGAGTTTGCGAGACTATTCGTGATGCTTAGGAAGCTAATACCAGCCAATTTCGTATAGTACCAGCACTTAATCTTTTTGGGGAAAATACGTCAGTTTACACTGGTAAATACATTCAACTGACACATTTGAAAATGTTTATTAAAATTGATTTGAATGCACAAGGCCCAAACTCTTTTATAACTTGGGAAAATTATTAAAATCTTGTGAACGTATTACATGTTCTTTTATGCGTTCAGTAGCCCAGATCGTGCCGGGTTAAAGATTAATAGACACACCACATTGCGTAAAACCGTAGTATAGAAACCAACGGCTACGTCTTTTAATTAAATGTCGACAATATATACCGGGTGTACGCCTACACCGGGATGTCGATGGTCGTGGCCATTTCGTAAAATGATGCCAAGGATATCCGGGACAACGGTCATTAACCCCCCAAAGGCTTTTAAGAAACAAAACTGTTTAAATGAGCCGATCACATTATACAAATTAACCACCTCAGCGGTGGAAGATATGATGCTCAAGGTTCACACTCTGGATTTTGGGGTCAAAATAATATAGTTTGACCCGTATCGGCTAATTTATGAAAACTAGTTTCATAAGCCGAACCGTGCGCGCAATAGGCGAAACGGTTAACCATGAGAGTCTTACGCTTATTTCCTAAGTCAATATGCCTTAAAGAGGTTGTGGTATCAGTAGGATACCTTCCGCGATGCCCGTAACGAGTTTTAGTTAACATATCGCCCCGAAGGGGTCTTTCGGTCATTTTAAAGACTTTTAAAGAGCTTTTCGAGTTCTACAGGAAATCTGAGTTTCCCGAACAGTTTATAAAGTCTAAAATACTTTATTTATTATTTAAAATCAGTAGCAACTGGAATCGGGTCAAAAGACCTTGTAGAACTCAAGTTTTGGCCGAAAAGGGCATATTCGGTATTTACCGAACCGTAGCCATAACCGCAGGTTATGAGCAAGGTAAAAATTATTAAAAATCTTTAAAATTCCAAAAATATTATTTTATAACAGTGGGTAAAAGTTTTGGAGTCGAAATCTTGGTTTAGATGGGTGTTATGCTAATTGCGCCGTTTATTACAAAAGTTTCTTATAATTGCGCTATTTAGCATAACTCTCATTCTAGACCTCGGATTGACGTGAAACTTTAAGGACATGCTTATAATTTAGTAAGCAAGGTTATGGTCCGTTCACGTGTCCGAAATACTCGTTTTATTTTATAAAGGCCGTTACGGTCAACTTTTAGGCGATTAACGGAAATGCGTAAAAGACTCGGACAATTCATGAACCGGTCACAGAGGCTTATACCACCATGTAACCTGGTCCTAAGAGAGTCCTAAGGCATATCTATACCTCACTAAAACGGGTCAGAACTGAAGTCAAAGCAAAAGTCAAACTTTTGCGACATTCGGCTCCGAACCGGGTTAATATAGCAAATGGTCGATTCAAACGAGCGTAAACAAGTTTATATACTTAATATCATGTTTTATGAGTGCCAAAACAGGTTTCATAGCATATACATTACAGATTATGTATAAAACGGCAAAATAGCTTTCTGTTGACTTTTTAAGTGCACGTTTGACTCGACATTTGACATAGTTAGAGTGGTGATCAGAGGGAACCCTTTTAGGGGTTTACTACCCACATAAATACCAACTCATAACTACTTTTGATCCGACAATTCACTGGACCATTTGTGAATTATCGCTATAACAACCGTTAGTTACGACGGTTGGGTTTATAAGCTAAATCTATGGAAATACAAGACCAAAATGGATTTGAACAACTTACAGAAGTTGGGTCTTGATTAGGGAACAGAGAGGAATGCTTGAGAGCTTTCGAATGATTAGTAGTTGAGTGTTTGAGTTGTGATGAAGTTATGAGCATAACATGTCTATTTATAGTGCAACAAGGCACCCAAGATCATCACACAACATCCTACATTGATCATGGATGATGGGCAGGTGTCCCATAGAGCTATGGGTCGAGTAGGGGGCGCCCACGCCTCTCTTATTGCATGTTGATCGTTCACAAGCTCAAAAGGCAAGAAAAACAAAGTTTTCTGCATCTGGGCGTCCCACGCGACCCGCATGGGAGTTTCCATGCATTTGTACGTGGGTCGCCTGAGATTCAAACTTCAGGCGCGTAAAAGAGGTGGCTCGCGGCCCGCCTCCACTTAACCCAAAACACAACGCGGGTCGCGAGAGACTTGATTTTCAGGTTTTTAAAATCTTTTATAATCATTACGAAATCCTGGTAATTAATAACGAAATCTTTCGTAATTATTAACCTGACCTTTCGGGTTTGAAGGGGTAACTTTGCGGTTTGGCCCTCGGTTAATTACAATTAAGGGCCTTGTGTTATTTACCCGCATTATTAAGTCCCCGGTTAATTTATTAATTATTCGGAAAGCCTTAACTTTCACTGTTGACGCTTTTAACCCTTCTCATGCGAATCCGATCATAACTTTCTCGTTTTAAAACGGAACTTCGCGGAATTTATACAGTATATTCTAGTGAGCGTATAGTACTGTTACATAGCCTCGGGAGCGTTAAAGGGTCACTCAGAGGTATAATTAAACATGTTGACACGGTTAACCCCTGTAGCTTGTAATCTCTCACTTTCTTCCACGTTTCGCTTCCGTACGATCCATGATTCATTCGTTTGAAGGTACAAGCACCATTTAGGGTTACCATACAGTATATTTACCCTTGTTTGACATCTATAACCCTCGAATTTACATACATTCAAGGTTTGTCAAAATTAGTCCTTTATTTAATATCAATGCCACGTGTAATCAAATGATACGTGTTAACACATCATTGGACACAAAATTTCGAGGTGTTACACTCAACCCAGTAGTTTGAGTCAGCAAGGATACAATCCTAAAGGGTCGGATTATTGAAAGATAATTAATTAAGTTATTAGTGCATATTGTGGTAGGCCCCTCTTTTGAAGGTGACGTTACCCTCGGCTAAGTAGTCTGAGTCAGCAGGGATACACTCCTAAGTAGCCGGGTTAAAGTTTTAATAGTAGTTTACATATGAGGGGATCAAAGAGTTTGGACCCCCGCCATCCAATACCATTGGGTATTGAAGGAGGTCCTACTAAATTTGACCCAGGTCCTTGCAGGATCTATACACTGAACAATAGCAAGACTCTTACCAAACCATTCCCTTAACCCCGACCAGGTAGCCAACATGTCTCCATATAGACCGTGGAGATATGAATGGTGAAAATCTTTTATTTTATATAGACAGTAAAATAATGCCAAGACACCACGGACAAATGATAAGGAAGAATCACCTTCAACATATAAAACTAGTTATTAAAGTCATTAATACATAACCAAATAAAAAGTGCGGAAAGATTAAAAATAAAAAGTATTACACTAAATGCTTGTCTTCACAAAGTGATGTAAGAGACTTAGGCAAACATGGCCTTTGATTGTCAAGAACTCTAACGATCAATCTTGGATCCCGAGACTACTCACACACTCTATGATGGATGATGGATGATGGTGGTGGATGATGGTGTTGTGGTGGTGGTGGATTATGGGTGAAGTGTGAGAGAGATGGTGTGCCAAGGGATAATTTGCAAGTGAGCCAAGCACCCCTATTTATAGCCTGAACAGAAGCTCGGGCACGGCCCCGTGTCCGTTGGGCACGGCCCCGTGTCCATCCCTCTTCTCTTTCTTCATTAATTGCAGTTTGTTTGCATTAGTTGACCATGCCCCCGTGTCCGCTGGGCACGACCCCGTGTGCAAAAGCGTATCTGTACTATCAAGATTTCCTCAGATTTTGTGAATCTTAGAGTTGACCACGGCCCCATGTCCGCTGGGCACGCCCCCGTGGTGGGTGATAGAAGCTTCTACAACTTTGTCTTTTATGCTGACACTTGGGCACGCCCCCGTGCTCATTGAGCACGGGGCGTGTTCAGCCTTCTGTTTTCTTGTTTTTGCTTGGGAAGATGCTGTCGAGGGGTCGGGCATGCCACGTTTATTCCTTTTCTTGTATTTGTCTTAGATTTAGCTGTCTTTTTGCTTTTTTGTTAATTTGAGCTCATTTAATCCTGAAAATATAAAAGGAAGACAAAAGCACACTTTTTCTAACATTAGTACTAAAAAAGGGTTAGTTTTATGCCACAATTGATGTAATATATATGT
Source organism: Helianthus annuus (assembly GCF_002127325.2). Taxonomy (NCBI): domain Eukaryota; kingdom Viridiplantae; phylum Streptophyta; class Magnoliopsida; order Asterales; family Asteraceae; genus Helianthus; species Helianthus annuus. The sequence continues at coordinate 82,728,196 of NC_035441.2, forward strand.
TGCATTTTGTACACATCAATGTTATATAGTGTGTTATGATGTTCAGGGACCATAACTAGCTCGGAAATGATGAAACAATGCTTCTAGTGAAAATTTGGTGTTTCGGGTAGTGTCCGGTTGTTCGGTTGGTTACCGGTTCGTTAAGGTGCTAAACTACGCAGCTTAGTGTGCTTTATGTTACCTTTTGTGACAGTTTTGATTCCCGACACTTCGGAAAGTATTCTGGACCATTTAACCATATTTCTGCATGATAATAAGTTGTTTAAATGCTGAATTTTGTTGAATTCAACAGTTTATGTGAGTTTTAGGCACTTTCCAGCACTTAAACTATCTCTAAGAGGGAAATTTTGTGATCCATACTTTCCTACACATTATACTAGTGTAACTCTTGGTTTCTGGCTCATTCTGTGTCTTAATACCATGTCTGTCTATGTACGGAACTCCGTCAGCATTTTTCAGATTTGTCTGATAACTGTGCTATCTCCGTTTCGTGCATCATTTGAATCAATAAATGTTGCATGCAATAATGATATGACATTATGCAATATGTGATGCACATGTATGTATATGACAATAATCAGAAAGCATTCATGTCATAAATTTTAAATCAGCACAGTCATTAAGCACTAATCATTGTCTAATTATTGTACGGATACATGGAATTTTGACAAATGTCACAATCTCTTGCTATTTTCAAGCTTCTTATGTTATGTAGAACTACAAAGTACAACTTGATCATCTTGAACTTAACAAAAATCAAAGCTTAAAACCCTAAACATAACCTGAAAAGTCTATAAAAATGATATATTATGTGTTGATTTGTGTTAGGTAGTGTATATTCTCTTGATGATTATGTTAAAGTAAGTTGTTAGTAAGTGATGATCTTGTATAAACTTGGCTAAGGATGATTATCTAAACATCAAGATGTTTAGATCTAAACAAGATCATCATCCTCACGATCCATGGACTTTACTATAACTTGAAGGTGATTTAAAACAAATATCACTTTTATAGAAGTTAAAAACCATGATTTGAACTATAATGATCTTAAAAGTAGATTAAACAAGTTTGTTTAAATGGAAGTAAGCTAGTTAAAAAGCATGAGAAAAATGTTGATTTTTAATGGTCTTGTTGAAAGTTATAAAAGTGTCATCATTTTTAAAAGTATTGTTGAATATATATATATATATATATATATATATATATATATATATATAGAGTGGAGGGTTCAAATGAGAAGAAAATTTTTGTAAGAATAAAAAGAATAAGTTTTAAACCAATAGAAATGCTCCATTTACTTCATTTAATATGTGTATTCAATGTTATGGAAAAGGGCATATAGGTAAATTTATAATTGTAATTAATTAGCTGACTAATTAAATTTGTAACTCACTTTTAAATATACTCTTTCAAAATAAAATAACTTATGGTGAAGGACAATTTTCGACATGTGTAGGATAATTTTCAGTATGTGTAGGATAAATTTTGAAATGTGTAGGATAAATTTCGATGTGTGTATGGTAAATTCTTGTAAGTGTAAGATATATATAGGTTAAATTTTGAAATGTGTAGGATAAAATGTTTTTTTTTTATTTTATTAATGAGAGATAACATAATTAACTATTTGATATTTTACCATTATGCCCTTTCTTCTTTTTCTTCTCACATTAAATTTCTTCTCAAATGAACATTCCCCTATATATAGAAAGTTCATGGAAAATGAGGGTGTTTATGTGTTGATTGATACATGCAAAGTTGATGATTTGAAGCTTAATTTGTGTTGATGATGATTTGGGGAGTTTAAGTGTGTTTAAAATACGTTTCTAAAACGTGGAAAACGCCATAGTTTAAGGGGAAACTGTGGCGAAATTTCAAGAATCCTAATTGCGATTAAGGTGTACTTAAAAAGTGATTAACAAGACTAAACATGATTAACAATCTTAATCATGATTACGAACGTTTTAATGGAAAGGTTTATGTCGTAAACTTCTAAGGGTTTTCATGAACACTTATAAAAAATTTTCATTAGTTAAAATGGATTAAATTTATATATATATATATATATATATATATATATATATATATATTTAGGAATGAAAATATATATGTATTTTGATCACCCATCTTATGTGTATATGTATAAATACTTGTGTGTTTGTGTGTATGTACTAGAGTTAAGAGAATACTAACCAAATACAAAAATACACCATACATGAAGACCACCTAAATACTTACAAGTATGAATACGGACATGAACCTTCATGTATATATATACTTGGGAATTTATTACACAAAATACACACACATGAAACATACTTATGTTATACCCCAAAGCTCAATGCGGACAATCGGACATCGGACAAACCGGCATGTAACTATATATATTGACAAAATAATATATATTCAAACCGACACGAAATATAATTTAAACTATATAACGGATTTAATACGTCGTCATGGGCAACGATCGCCTTAGCGTTACGACAAGGAGCGTGCACATCTTACCTACGGCATTCGAACACTCTCGACACGAAAATATATATTAACGATTACTACGACAAACTCTAAAAATAAGATAATTTTTGGACTCGAACAATATATATTTCCAAGACTCCTAAATTCCGGAAAGTATAAAGTAAATAATCACTAAGTGCAACTACATAAGTATACAAGTATACTAATACGTAAAGATGCGTACAATAATACACTTGGTGAAATTGCAAGAATACAAGAATTGTACATGTATACAAATACGTATAAATACCAATGATGAAAAGTACAAGTATATACCCGGTATACGTATACGTATAAAATATGTAAGTACATAGTGATATACTCAAATGCACTTGTTGAAGTGTACACTCACAAAGAATACCGTACATGTACATTAACGTAAATATGATGTTAAAAGTAAATCACGGTTTTGTTTTCACTCGACGAGTTGCTCGCCAGGAAAACCGCGTCTTGGTAAAGAATGCTTCCACCTTCTTATATGGAAGGCTTGGTTCTCCTCCTCAACCGATGTAGGACTTACATCTTTAAAAAAAGTGGGTGTTCGTTTGAGTCAGACTAATCAGCTACAAGGACCTAATGAGCCCAAGCTTGTTATTTGTAACACTCGCCTCCCGGGTTCCGGCATGCATGCCTGTGGGTTATGGGCCCACAAACAAAACCAGATCCCACAGGTGTCACGCTTTGGATAAATAAACACAGAGATCTAAACAACGGAACTCTTAATCTTATTTAAAATCAAAAGCCAAATTTTGTACAAAGTCCTAATTTAGTACATCAGCACACAACCCGTTTTAAAAACAGTTCAGAGGTACTCACATGTTACACTTTACTAGGCATAATCCAACGTATCCACTAGATATCATCCTTTATCAAAGATCGAGCCTATAAATAATAAATTATATTCTATTTATAAATTGTCATATCCCGGATATACAATCGTAATACTCTAAATAACCTAACAGTGCTACACTTGTCATACCCCGGATATACAATCGTAATACTACTACAATAATATACTAACGACCTGACCCGATTGATTAATATATTATTCTTGTTTATGTCTTGATTTTAATATTGTGATATTATTTTGTAATCGTTTGGGTTCGAGTGACTAGCTGCCTCGTGGCGGACCCAGAAATTATTTGCTGGGGGTGCAGATGAGGTGTTCAACCATATTTTCAAGGGGTGCGGTCAGGTTTTTTTGCTTAAAATATACGCTAATTTTTTTTTCAAGAGGTGCGGCCGCCCATGGGCCCTCGACTTCTATATTTGCATATATATATATAAGTTTTTGCCGTTGAAAAAAAAATTAGCACACAGTTATAATATAGGTAAAAGATCAAATACAAATAAAATAAACGTACTAAACGTACGAATTGGGGGAAAACTAAAAAAGGGGTGGTGGCAATCTTGTAATTATGCAAATATCTTTTTTCTCATTCTAAAATCGTACAACCAACAATCAACGCTCCTGGTCTGTTTTTATTTAGGGTTTATTATGATTCTCCATCATCTCAAATCATACAAACTTACAAATCAATGTCCCCAATTCTATTCTATTGATCGTTTCGTTGTTTTTATCATCAATGGCTGAAGAACATTTGAACTCTAATTTTGAAGGTTTGTGTTATTTTTATTTCTGGAATTGATATAATTTCACAATAGCTGATTGTATTTTGTAGAATCAGCCACAAATCAACGTCGCTGATGTAGAGTAATTTTGACATTATGCATATAGACATGTTTCTTTTTGGAATATGTAGAGTAATTTTTCTTTGTACACCTACATTCACATATGTATTGCAATTTTACATCTGTAGAGTAATTTTTACAGAGTAATTTATTTAGTTTTTGTTTTTATATACATAGAGTAATTATGTCTAAAGGTTTTTTTGAGTGTTTTTTTGATATAGTGTACAGTTGTCTTGGTTGTGGGGTAATTTTTAATGAGTTGTTTCCTTATGCACTTGTAGGGGTTTTTTTGTGTCATTTTGATTTAGTGTACAGTTGTTTTGGTTGTAGGGTAATTTAGTAGTACCTAGGGTAATTTTGAGTGTTATATTGATTTAGTGTATTGTGTTGTGGTTGTAGGGTAATTTTGTGCACATGTAGTGTAATTTTGACCGAGTTGTTGTCTGATACACTTGTAGGGTTATTTTGATTTAGCATACAGTTGTTGTGGTTGTAGGGTAATTTTGTAGGACTTGTACGGTAATTTTGAGTATTATATCAATGTGTAGGGTAATTTTATAGTAGTAGGACTGCTCCATCAGTATTATAATTTATGTGTAGTTATTTTAATTTTATGCATATCTGTAGTGTAATTATACATCAGTATAGTAATTTATAATTTAAAGTGTAATTATTTATTTGTTTTAATTTCAGATGTTGGAATCGAAGGTATAATTTCAGGTTTTCAGCGTTTGTCGCCTTCTGCTGAAAGGACTTTCAAACCTAGTGTACCTTCTTCTATAACACCGGTTGTTGGCATGGTTTTCTCATCTTTGGATGCTGCATATGAGTTTTATCAAATTTATGCCAAGAAAGGAGGATTTTGTGTAAGGAAGGGGTCTCAAACTGAAAAAAAATGGTTTCATTGCATATAAGTACTATACATGTTCAAAGGAGGGTCATAAGCCATTTAAGAAGTTTGATGGAGCTCTAGAAGTTGTTAAAGATCGAAAAAAATCCAAGAAAGGGTAGGAATATGCCCTCTATCCGTACGGGTTGTAATGCACATATTGCATTATCTTCTGATGATGGCAAATCGTATAATCTATATAGGTTTGTAGAACAACATAATCATACTTTGATTTCTCAAGAAGATATGCAATTTGTTCCGTCATCAAGGAATTTAACGGTTATGAAACAAAAGAGAATATATTCTTTGTCAATGTTAAACCTAGGTCCTGTAAAGTCATTTAACATTATGAGGACCGATATGGTGGTTTTGAAGAGGTTGGTGCAACTACTGTGGACTGCAAGAATTTTAAAAGAGATTTAAACTGTTTCATTGGAGAATACGATGCTAAAATGATTGTTCAAAGATTGACCAATAAGAAAGAATATCTGCGGGATTTTTCATTTGAATATACTGTAGATTCAAATGGTTGTTTGACAAGATTATTTTGGGTAGATGAAGTTTCTAAACAGAATTATTTGGTTTTTGATGATGTAATATCATTTGATGCAACTTTCAAAACGAACAAGTAAGTTTATAGTCTATTTATTTTATGATTTTCAATGGTATTATTAGTTTTTTTACTTATTTATTTTTTATTTTTTGGGCAGATACAAAATGGTTTTTGTTCCGTTCACTGGCATTGATAATCATTTTCATAATGTGAATCTTGGAGCTGGTCTAATTGCAAAAGAAACTACTGAATCTTATGTGTGGTTATTGACATGTTTTTTGAATGCATTTGGTCATCAACCAAAGGTTGTAGTTACAGATCAAGATGTCGCTATGAAGGCAGCAATTGAAACTGTTTTCACGGATAGTAGACATCGATTATGTATGTGGCATATTATGAAGAAAGTAGCGGATAAGGTTAGTTTGAGTAACTTATTTAGAGTAATTATATTTATTTTTTTAGAGTAATTAAGTAATTTTGGCTGTAGAATTTTGTCACACCCCCAAAATCCACCTGCGGATAACACCCGCTTCGAGGGCGTGACTGACCAGGATCCAGCCACCAATTATACTGAATAATTAAGTTGATAACAAAAGTAATACTTACTAACCATAAGATTAGCAAATATCAAGTTCAGAGTTTAAGGTTTTAAGTTCAAACAGTTAATAAGTAGCGGAAGCATAAGTAAAGCAGTTTAAACAAAGTTCATAGTTCAAAATAAGGTAACACCCAACACAAGGGTGAACAGACACTACACGTTCCCAAGCAGCAAGCTCCTTCGTCACGGGTTACCTGCAAAGCATGCAGTAAGGGGGTCAACAATAATGCTGAGTGAGTTCACTAGTTGTCCAGTTTTAATTACCAAAAACTTGTTTCACCGGTTAATTTATCCGTTTATACATGCCATGGGGAGCTACCCCAAAAGTTAGCGACTAAACTGTTTTTCCAATACCGAACACTAGGTAACCGTTGCGTTTCCGCAGGATGCCCCGATGTCAATGTTCTATCATCATTGACGGATGCCTGAGTACATTAGTTCACGACCGATCCCAGACCAGGGCACGGTGTGAGGCTGGTAAACACCTAAATAGCGCTATCAACTAATAACCCGTTCGCCTGACCCCGGCGACTAATCGGTATTTGTAGTAGGGACTTGAGTGATAGAGTTTCGTTTAGTGCCGTTAGTTGCAATCCGTATAAACAGTAATTAACCAAAAGGTTTCCCAATACCAGGGAAGGAAAAGTAAGTTTTGTTCCCGAAAACTAGGGAAGGTATGTGAATAGTATCCCCTTTTACCAGGGGATAGGATTGTTTTAGTCTCGTGTCCCAAACCACCGGGACGCATGCTTTTAAGTTGTGAACTCACCTTGGGTTGCTCGGTAGGTTTAGGTTACTTGTCAATCACGTTGGTCACCACGTCCTAACATGGTTACCGGTATAGGTCAGGTTCGGTGTACAATCATTCACGTAAAACACATACAAGTACGTAACATGCATACAAGTAAATAGTCATGGGGTTATTGGGCCGGCCCTAACAGTAACACAGTCAATCAGAACACAGCAACACATAGTCCATTTAGATAGTCCAAGTTAACACAAAATGGCCCAATAACCAAAACGGACAGCCCACTCGCAACCAGCTGGTCTCGAGTCGCAACCAGGAGGTTTCGGCTTGTCACGTTATAGTTGCGAGTCGCAACCGTGGTCTCGAGTTGTCACGTTGTGGTTGCGAGTCGCAACCGTCGTAGTCTCGAGTCGCATCGTGTGGTTTCGACTTGTCATGCTATGGTTGCGAGTCGCAACAGCGTGGTCTCGAGTCGGAATGCTGTGGTTGCGAGTCGTAATATGTCCCTTTCATGTACACGTGATGATGCAGATATGACAGTCCAAATTGTACCAAGAATTCAGGCCCAGATTAGGAAACAACCAATGAGGTTTCACAAACAACTTTTCCTAATCTGACCATTAACCAAATAGATCAAACTTTGCCATTTTTACATCTTCAAGTCACATTCAACAAGTTCATCTAAGTTCATAGTTTCTAGGGTTTTCATGCTTAAACAAAACCATACCTTTTGAACCGAAAATCACATATTACAACAAGATTGTCATGCAAGAACTAGAAACATGTATTTTGTAGTCGAAACTTATGTTTAACAACCTCATTTTTGCAAGAAACTTTAAAGCATAGTATAGTTGGCTATGAACACTTGTAAACTACCATTATCAAGTCATTTTAAACATGTTATCATATATTTCCAATCTTTACAAAACAACCTAATGATCATGCATAAAACTACTAACCAAACATTTTTCTAGTTCATATACATATCATTCAAGCAAGAATACAAGGCATCCATTACACATAAACCTATACACAAACTAGGACACTAACCGAGTAGAGAAGAAGGAGCCGTAAACAAGGAAAAGAACCGAGAAGATGGAGTGTCCGAGTTAGTGGTGATGAACTTGTCTGAGTTCTCTTGTCCGAGATCCAAGCTTGAACCGAAAGAGGAAGAAGAGAATGGTTGTTGTTGAAGGTTTACTAGTGAGAGAGAGAATAGGAGAAGTGTGGATGTGTGGTGTAACAAATGAGGGAAAGTGAGGAGAAGGTTGGGGATTTATACAAGGGGGGTTTTCGGGTTGGGCTTGGGGTTTCGGCCCAAACCGGTTACGGCCCAAAGGCCCACTCGCAACCGCCCGGTTGCGAGTCATGGTCTCGACTCACGTACATTTATATATAATATGTACATTCAACACACATTAAGCAAATAAAGATCACGTTTCCATTTAATAATATTTATATACACAAAATATTACAAGGTGTTCGTTCGGAAAAACCTAGAGTGTCACATTATCCCCAAGTTTTAAGAACTTTCGTCCCGAAAGTTGAAGCAGCCACTGCCAAGCTAGCGTGTTTTAACGGGGTGTCACATCATCCCCCCGTTAGTTTGGAATTTCGTCCCGAAATTCGGTTGTAGCTTCAGTGCTGGGGTTTTCGTTTGGGAATAACTGGGGATACTTGGACTTCATCTGGTCCTCCCGCTCCCAGGTAAACTCTGGGCCGCGCCGTGAGTTCCAACGAACTCGCACAAGGGGTATCTGGCTACGTTTGAGGGTTTTGATCTCTCGATCCGTGATCTCAATCGGTTCCTCAGTAAAGTGTAGCTGTTCATCAATCGTCAGTTCCTTAAAAGGAATTACAAGTGTTTCATCCGACAAACACTTCTTCAGGTTAGATACGTGAAAAACATTGTGCACTGCACTCAGCTCTGCAGGCAGGTTCAATCTATAAGCTACCTTACCGATTTTCTCGATAATTTCGAATGGTCCAACATACCGTGGATTCAGCTTGCCCCGTTTACCGAAACGGACCACACCCTTCCAGGGTGAGACTTTAAGTAGAACCCGGTCCCCGACCTGGAATTCTAACGGTTTTCTACGCTTGTCAGCGTAGCTTTTCTGACGGTCACGAGCTGCCGCCATGCGTTGCCTGATCTGGGAAATCTTTTCTGTTGTGTCCACTACCAGTTCTGGGCCTGTGAGTTGACTATCACCGACTTCCGCCCAGCAGAGGGGTGATCGGCATTTACGACCGTACAATGCCTCAATAGGTGCCGCCTGAATACTAGTGTGATAGCTGTTATTGTAGGAGAATTCCACCAGCGGTAGATGCTTCTCCCAGTTCTTGCCAAAATCGATCACACATGCTCTAAGCATGTCTTCCAGGGTTTGGATGGTGCGTTCAGACTGCCCATCCGTTTGCGGGTGATAAGCGGTGCTCATGTCCAAACGTGAGCCAAAGGATTTGTGCATAGCTTGCCACAACTCGGAAGTAAAACGAGCGTCTCGGTCGGAAATAATAGAAGTTGGCACCCCGTGCCTGGAGACTACTTCCTTCAAATAGATTTCTGCTAAGGTAGAAAACTTGTCTGTTTCCTTAATGGCCAGAAAGTGTGCAGACTTAGTCAATCGATCTACTATCACCCAAATAGTATCATTCCCGCGTTAGGATCTAGGTAGCCCTGTAACAAAATCCATGGAAATTTGCTCCCATTTCCACTTCGGGATTTCCGGTTGCTGTAGTAGGCCTGCTGGTTTCTGATACTCGATCTTGACTCTTGCGCAGGTCAAACATTTGCCAACATAGGCAGCTATGTGGGCTTTCATGCCGGGCCACCAGTATGTGGTTCTTAAGTCGTGGTACATCTTATCTGAACCAGGATGTACTGAGTAACGGGACTTATGGGCTTCGTCCATCACAAGCTCTCGTAAATCCCCGTAAAGTGGGACCCAAATGCGCCCTGCCACATAGTAGGCGCCGTCTTCTTTCTATTCTAGTTGCTGCCTCGACCCTCGCAGAGACTCAGCCCTGATGTTTTCCGGTTTCAGAGCCTCAATCTGAGCATTTCGAATCTGGGTAGGGAGGTTAGACTGGATGGTAAGTTGTAATGCTCGCACGCGCTTTGGTACAATGTCTTTCCGGCTGAGGGCGTCTGCCACAACATTGGCCTTGCCCGGATGATACTTGATGGCGCATTCATAATCATTCAGAAGTTCAACCCATCGACGTTGTCGCATGTTTAATTCCTTTTGTTTGAAGATATGCTCGAGACTCCTGTGATCGGTGTAGATAGTGCACTTGGTACCGTATAGGTAATGTCTCCATATCTTAAGCGCAAATATCACTGCTCCCAGTTCCAAGTCGTGTGTTGTGTAGTTCCTTTCGTGCGTCTTGAGTTGTCGGGATGCATAGGCAATAACTTTCTCGCGTTGCATCAACACGCAACCGAGCCCATGAATAGACGCATCGCAGTAAACCACAAAGTCGTCCGTTCCTTCAGGTAACGAGAGAATAGGAGCACTGCAGAGGTTATCCTTAAGCCTCTGAAAAGCAGATTCCTGTGCTTCATTCCACTTGTAGGTGACGCCTTTCTGAGTGAGCGTAGTGAGGGGTTGTGCAATCTTTGAGAATCCCTGAATGAATCTGCGGTAGTAACCTGCCAATCCCAAGAATTGGCGAACTTCAGTCGGAGTCTTAGGGGTAGGCCAATTCTTTATAGAGTCGATCTTTGCAGGGTCAACGTGGATTCCATCCTTGTTAACCACGTGCCCAAGGAAATGGATTTCTCGAAGCCAGAAGTCGCATTTCGAAAACTTGGCATACAGTTGCTCATTGCGAAGGAGTTCGAGGATAAGGCGTAGGTGCTGTTCATGCTCTTCCTGACTTTTCGAGTAGATCAAGATGTCGTCTATAAACACGATCACAAATTTGTCGAGGTAGGGTTTGCATACTCGGTTCATAAGATCCATGAACACTGCAGGGGCGTTGGTCATTCCAAAGGGCATAACGAGGAATTCATAATGACCATAACGAGTTCTGAATGCAGTTTTGGAGATGTCTTCATTACGGACCCTCAACTGATGATAGCCTGATCGCAGGTCAATCTTAGAGTAGTAGCTTGATCCTTGCAATTGATCGAATAGGTCATCGATTCGCGGGAGATGGTAACGATTCTTGATGGTAACCTTGTTCAACTCACGATAGTCTATGCACATTCGGAACGTGCCATCCTTCTTCTTAACAAAGAGTACCGGTGCTCCCCAGGGTGATGAACTAGGACGGATAAATCCTTTATCCAAAAGTTCCTGTAGTTGAGTAGAGAGTTCCTTCAATTCTGCGGGGGCTAGTCGATAAGGCGCACGAGCTATAGGCGCTGCTCCGGGAGCTAGCTCGATTTGGAATTCGACCTGACGATGGGGAGGGAGTCCAGGTAATTCCTCAGGAAATACCTCAGGATAGTCGCGCACTACTGGAAAGTCTTCAATCCTCTTTCCCTTTTCCTGCGTGTTGGTAACAAGTGCTAAGATGGCGGTGTGCCCTTTTCGTAAACACTTCTGGGCCTTCAAGAAAGAAATAACGCCGGAGATTTCCCCACCTTTGCCACCTTGTACCATGAGAGGTTTGTCAGAACGGCGAGGAATACGAACTGCCTTCTCTTGACAGAGGATCTCAGCGCGATGCTTGGATAACCAATCCATACCAATAACGACGTCGAAGCTTCCAAGAGTAACAGGGAAAAGGTCGATACTAAATGTCTGACCAGACAACTCTAGTTTGCAGCCTTTGACAACATGTGAGGCCTCGATGTTTCTACCATTAGCTAACTCGACGATGTGAGGAGAACTTAGTAACGAAAGCGGACGCTTAAGCTTCTTACTAATACGTAGGGATACATAACTAGCATCGGCACCGGAATCAAATAACACAGAAACATAACGATCATCGAGTAGGAACTTACCCGTCACAACATTGGGGTCATTCCTTGCTTCACCAGCTCCAATCACGAATGCCCTTCCTCTAGCACCATTCCCAGCATTGTTGTTCTGATTGTTGTTCCCAGCTCCCTGATTATTGTTGCGGTTCTGATTCAGTTCAGGGCAATCCTTCTTAAAGTGCCCCTCAGCTCCACACTTAAAACATGCCCGGTTGTTTCCCTGCTGCTGTTGCTGTTGGGGTTGTTGCTGATTCTGTCTAGCTGGGAACTGACTTCTACAATCCTTGGCTTCGTGCCCCATCTTGTGGCATCGCTGACACTGGCCCTTGTTACATGCCCCATTATGGTGTCTGTTACACTTGTTGCACTTTGGGTAGCTTCCCCGGTAGCCACCCTGTTGCTGAGTGCCTTTGTTGTTTTCAGTTTTCCTTTGCTGTGCTGGGGCCTGAGTGGGGTTAGCATCCTTGCTTTGACTTCCTTCCCACTTACGCTTGCTGTCACTAGAAGTTCCGACAGTGGCACTGATCCTTTTGGGCAATCTGCCCTCTTCTACGGCCTGATCAGTAAGTTTGTGAGCAAGTCGAACGATCGGCTGAATGGTAGTGTGGTTGGCTGAAGTTACATGGCTTCGAATCTCTGGAGCCAAACCCTTGATGTACAGTTCGATTCTTCGATACATTGGTCGAGACATGTTTGGGCAAAGAGCAGCATAGTCATTAGACAGCTTGGTGTAAGTTTCAATTTCCGACCCAACCATCTTGAGCTGATAGTACTCATTCTCAAGCTTGTGGATGTCATCCCGGTGACAGTATTCATCCTTAATCATATCCTTGAAATCCTCCCATGCAGTAGCATTAGCAGTTTCCAAACCAAACATCTGAATCTGCGCCTTCCACCAGGAAAGCGCGCTTCCTTCAAGCGTAGCAGTAGCAAATTTCACCCAATTTGCAGAGGGACACTCGCAAACAGCAAAAACAGCTTCAATTTTCTCAATCCAATGCAGAAGACCTATGGCACCCTCAGTGCCGTTGAAAGGGAGAGGCTTGCAATCCATGAAAGTTTTGAAAGTACACACTGGTGGTTGCGCAGGTGCATGCTGACCTATAGGGTGAGAAGCGAAACGTATAGGTTCAGAGGTGAAAAGTCGATGTGGCGGTAGGATCTAAACATCCTAAAACAACGAGCTTACCTATAGGGTGAGCTGCGAAAGCTGCAGCCACTGTGTTAAGTAGGTTAGTGAACTGAGCCTGAGTCATGTTGATGTTTCCCCTTCCACGTCCACTCATTGTCTTCATAACCAGAAAACACAATGTGAGGGTGATGCCGTAATGTAACGAGAATGAGATAGAAGAGAGAGAGGTGCATCTATCTAACTAGGCACACTAGTACGTATAGCATAACAGGAAACATAAAGCAAACAAGTAAGCACTGGTCCGAGCTATGAGGTCGAAAGTGTCGAGCCTTGCACTTGGAGTGTAGTGTCGTCGCGAGTCACGGGTTATAGTCTGGTTTTCTCCAAAAAGATTTCCCCTTTTTTTTTTTTTTTAAACCAAATTCACTATAACCAATGGCTCTGATACCAATCTGTCACACCCCCAAAATCCACCTGCGGATAACACCCGCTTCGAGGGCGTGACTGACCAGGATCCAGCCACCAATTATACTGAATAATTAAGTTGATAACAAAAGTAATACTTACTAACCATAAGATTAGCAAATATCAAGTTCAGAGTTTAAGGTTTTAAGTTCAAACAGTTAATAAGTAGCGGAAGCATAAGTAAAGCAGTTTAAACAAAGTTCATAGTTCAAAATAAGGTAACACCCAACACAAGGGTGAACAGACACTACACGTTCCCAAGCAGCAAGCTCCTTCGTCACGGGTTACCTGCAAAGCATGCAGTAAGGGGGTCAACAATAATGCTGAGTGAGTTCACTAGTTGTCCAGTTTTAATTACCAAAAACTTGTTTCACCGGTTAATTTATCCGTTTATACATGCCATGGGGAGCTACCCCAAAAGTTAGCGACTAAACTGTTTTTCCAATACCGAACACTAGGTAACCGTTGCGTTTCCGCAGGATGCCCCGATGTCAATGTTCTATCATCATTGACGGATGCCTGAGTACATTAGTTCACGACCGATCCCAGACCAGGGCACGGTGTGAGGCTGGTAAACACCTAAATAGCGCTATCAACTAATAACCCGTTCGCCTGACCCCGGCGACTAATCGGTATTTGTAGTAGGGACTTGAGTGATAGAGTTTCGTTTAGTGCCGTTAGTTGCAATCCGTATAAACAGTAATTAACCAAAAGGTTTCCCAATACCAGGGAAGGAAAAGTAAGTTTTGTTCCCGAAAACTAGGGAAGGTATGTGAATAGTATCCCCTTTTACCAGGGGATAGGATTGTTTTAGTCTCGTGTCCCAAACCACCGGGACGCATGCTTTTAAGTTGTGAACTCACCTTGGGTTGCTCGGTAGGTTTAGGTTACTTGTCAATCACGTTGGTCACCACGTCCTAACATGGTTACCGGTATAGGTCAGGTTCGGTGTACAATCATTCACGTAAAACACATACAAGTACGTAACATGCATACAAGTAAATAGTCATGGGGTTATTGGGCCGGCCCTAACAGTAACACAGTCAATCAGAACACAGCAACACATAGTCCATTTAGATAGTCCAAGTTAACACAAAATGGCCCAATAACCAAAACGGACAGCCCACTCGCAACCAGCTGGTCTCGAGTCGCAACCAGGAGGTTTTGGCTTGTCACGTTATAGTTGCGAGTCGCAACCGTGGTCTCGAGTTGTCACGTTGTGGTTGCGAGTCGCAACCGTCGTAGTCTCGAGTCGCATCGTGTGGTTTCGACTTGTCATGCTATGGTTGCGAGTCGCAACAGCGTGGTCTCGAGTCGGAATGCTGTGGTTGCGAGTCGTAATATGTCCCTTTCATGTACACGTGATGATGCAGATATGACAGTCCAAATTGTACCAAGAATTCAGGCCCAGATTAGGAAACAACCAATGAGGTTTCACAAACAACTTTTCCTAATCTGACCATTAACCAAATAGATCAAACTTTGCCATTTTTACATCTTCAAGTCACATTCAACAAGTTCATCTAAGTTCATAGTTTCTAGGGTTTTCATGCTTAAACAAAACCATACCTTTTGAACCGAAAATCACATATTACAACAAGATTGTCATGCAAGAACTAGAAACATGTATTTTGTAGTCGAAACTTATGTTTAACAACCTCATTTTTGCAAGAAACTTTAAAGCATAGTATAGTTGGCTATGAACACTTGTAAACTACCATTATCAAGTCATTTTAAACATGTTATCATATATTTCCAATCTTTACAAAACAACCTAATGATCATGCATAAAACTACTAACCAAACATTTTTCTAGTTCATATACATATCATTCAAGCAAGAATACAAGGCATCCATTACACATAAACCTATACACAAACTAGGACACTAACCGGGTAGAGAAGAAGGAGCCGTAAACAAGGAAAAGAACCGAGAAGATGGAGTGTCCGAGTTAGTGGTGATGAACTTGTCCGAGTTCTCTTGTCCGAGATCCAAGCTTGAACCGAAAGAGGAAGAAGAGAATGGTTGTTGTTGAAGGTTTACTAGTGAGAGAGAGAATAGGAGAAGTGTGGATGTGTGGTGTAACAAATGATGGAAAGTGAGGAGAAGGTTGGGGATTTATACAAGGGGGGTTTTCGGGTTGGGCTTGGGGTTTCGGCCCAAACCGGTTACGGCCCAAAGGCCCACTCGCAACCGCCCGGTTGCGAGTCATGGTCTCGACTCACGTACATTTATATATAATACGTACATTCAACACACATTAAGCAAATAAAGATCACGTTTCCATTTAATAATATTTATATACACAAAATATTACAAGGTGTTCGTTCGGAAAAACCTAGAGTGTCACATTATCCCCAAGTTTTAAGAACTTTCGTCCCGAAAGTTGAAGCAGCCACTGCCAAGCTAGCGTGTTTTAACGGGGTGTCACAAATTTAGTGTAGAGTAATTATGATCATATGGTAATTATGTAGTTTTTATTTTATTTAAGTAAAGTAATTATGTCTAAAGTTTTTGTTTTATTTAAGTAATTTATCTATTTCTTGCTTTATATGAATAGAGTAATTATTTATTATTGTAGAGTAATTATCTAATTTGTGTAGTGGAGGAAGTGTTGAGTAATTATGTTCATAGGGTAATTATTAAGTAATGTAGAGTAATTAAGTAACTGTTTTGTAAAATTAAGTAAGTGTGCAGTTATTAATTGATCATTTATTCATTTACAGGTTGGGAAAGTATTGTGTAATGATGATACTTTTAAACGTCGTGTTTGCAATATTGTGTGGACAGATGCGATTGAATCTGAAATGTTTGAGAAGGAATGGCAAGAAATAATTCATGACTTTGGTCTTTTACAGAATATTTGGTTAGAAAGTATGTTTGACTTAAGATCGATGTGGATTCCTGCTTTTTATCGTGATGAGCCTATGTCAGGGCTTATGCGTACTACTTCAAGGTCTGAAAGTGAAAATCAATTTTTCGGTAGTGTTTCAAACTCGCAATTGACTCTTGTAGAGTTTTTTACTCATTTTGATACGGCAATTGAAGCTCAAAGATATAATCATCGAAAAAATGATCATGATGCGCGTAATACTGAGTGTGATAATTTGCCCGATTCTCCTCTTGAAGTACATGCTCATAAGTTGTATACTAAGGCCATATTTTTGACGTTCAAGAAGAGATCCTTGCTAGTTTTGAGAAATGTTTTTCAGTTAATGTCAAAGAAGAAGGAGAGAATGCAAGGTTCTTTATTAGAGATATTTCGGCTTTTGGAAGTGGGTTCTTTGAGGTAATATATATATATTTTTTTATTTCATATGTATCAGTAGAGTAATTATATCTCTTTGTAGGGTAATTATATGAAATCTCATAACAATACACACTGTGATTCTCTCAGTAGAGTTATTGTAAATAGAATATATCAGTAGAGTAATTGTTTTCATATGTAGGGTAATTATCATCTTTTTTTAAATTTTGACAGGTATTAGCTAAAGCTGATGATGCATTTTCTGCTTCGTGTTCTTGTAAAAGATTTGAGCAATACGGGTTATTATGTCGACATGTTTTCCTTGTCATTCGAATGTTTAAAATTGAGGAAATTCCTGAAAAGTACATTTTGAGGCGTTGGAGAAGGGAAGCAGTTAGAAATAGAGCCAATTGTTCTTTTTTTGCGGAAGATAGTTCGAATGTCAATATTGATGAGGCAAATCAGGTTGTTTGTGAGATTATGTTTGCTAGTGAATGCCTTTGTAATCGATATTTTTCAAATAATGAAGAATTAATCAAGATTAGAGATCAACTGAAAGGAATGATTCAAAAGGCAGATGAGAGTAGTAAGACTGGGCTGGTTTTTAAGAAAAAAAAATATGACGGCTTCTCTTCTTGGATATAATCTACCATCAACATCAACTATTAAACTTCCTCCTGGTATTAGAAACAAGGGACGTGGATCACACAGGAGAATTAAATCCAAAAAAGAGAAAGCAGCTAGTCGTATGGGGAAAAGGCGTCGAGGATGTAAGGTATGTGGGATGGTGGGTCATGATATTCGAACATGCAGTGCACTTGTCCGTCCAGTTGTAGAGGGTGCAGTTTCTACAGATAAATAGCTTTTTATATTTTTGAAATTTTGTAAACTTTAATTGATCTTAAGGATTTTTGGATTTTGCAGTGTTTTTTTATATTGAATTATAGTTTAATATTCTTCTTCAATGTGTAAGGTAATTATTGGATTATACGAATGTGTAGGGTAATTAACAGAATCATAACAATGCCTATAGTTGATTTTATCCATAGAGTAGTTATATCAATGTGTAGGGTAATTAACACAATTATAACAAAGAACAAGAGTTATTATGACAATTATAACAAATAATAACAGTTGTTTCAATTTGTAGAGTAATTATAACAATGTGTAGGGTAATTATCAGAATTATTACAATACCAACAGTTGTGGTTATCAGTAGAGTAATTATAGTAATTATATCAATCTGAAGCATAATTATCATAATTATATCTATACCAACAGTTTAATAATGCATAAAGTGAAACAAACCATATTCTAAAATAAAGTTCAACAGTATTCAAACATATTAAAAAAGAACACACGTCTAGAAGTTAAATCCAAACATTAAACATGAGTTTAAAACTGCAAATTGAAACAAACATTCAAACAAAGTCTTTTTGCCTTTGATCCATCTTTTCCTTCAAATCTTTTTGATGTTCTGCCTTAACTTTATCATCCATCTTTTCATATTCAAGGGCATCCTTTATAAGATTATCTTTCAAGGTGTTGATTTCTGACAACAGCATTTTTGTCAAGAATTTTTTCCTCAATTCAGAAATTTGAGGTTTATGAAATTTCTCATTTGATGAGAAGCCGCAATCCCAGTTTTCTTCACCAAAATAAGTTTCCATATGGCGCATTGTATAAATGCCACAATCAATGTAGTTTTCTTCTGTCCTCCATGGCATTTCCAATCTTTTGATGATTGCATTTCTTAGTGTTTTTTTGGCGAATCTGATCTTCTTCAGCTCAAGGTAGTCACACAATGCATTTCCTCTACAATATATCAAAAATAAAATATGTTAGTTTCTCAAAATTCTAAAGTTAGTAAAACTGTAAAGTTATTATTAGTCATACTAACATATTAGGGATCCCTTGATATCTATCATGGAATTTTTTACCCATTTTGCTGTTATCGATCAACACAATTTTAGAAGTCTTCAGATTGAAACACACGACGTAATAATGTTCTGAAGCTAAAATGGGGAAAACAGGAGGTCGAAATCTCTTATCGATTTGACCTTAAACTGTTCAAGCCATTGATCCAAGTTTTGCGTGAACATCAAAAGTCGAACTTCATCGGTGCTTGTAGGTGCATAATGATCCTTTAACTGTAAATTCACAATATCAAAAGTAATCGCAACAGTTGATATTTCAATAGAGTAATTATAGCTATGTGTAGAGTAATTTTGAAGCTATTCCTATAAAAATGAAATTTTATACTTACAATACTACCTATAGCTATAATTTTTTTTTTTTTTTTTGCAGAAATAATATCAGTAGAGTAATTATATCAATGTCTAGGGTAATTATCAGTATTATTAGAAATAACAACAGTTGTTCTTATCTCTAGAGTAATTATAGCTATAGGTAGAGTAATTGTATGAAATATAACAATAATAATGAATCTATCAATTTAGTAATTGTATCCAAATGTAGAGTAATTATTCATTTTCATATTGTAAAATCATTTTAACATAATGGTTTAACAAGCTCTAAACACAAGATTCACACTAAAAAATCCTATGATACTTATCAAATTAGCAAATGGCATTATTTTGATCCCATTCGTATACAAATGAAATTTCATGCTTTCAATTCTACCACACCAAGTTAATTCTTTGCAGAAACAGAATAATCTACATAATAGCGAAACAAAATATAAAAGAGTAAGTCAGAAAACGTACCAATAGAAGCGATGAGCAAAAAAACCTACTAAGAGAATACCGGCTTTTCATTTTTTCTTCATTGTTTAGCACTTCAGCCCAATTGTCAATGAGGACTGATGTAATTTTTATACCATCAAACATTGCTTCAAAAACCACTTTGATTGAATCTGTCCCATAAACTGACTTGTATACAAACTTCCTGTTGTTTTAAAAAAGATAGAAAATTAATAAGATATATGAACAACATTTGCAAACTACTAAAATAGTACTTACAATTCATCTGCTGGAGAAAATATGTAATCTACTATCAATTGTTCATCATCACTCAGCTTTGTTCCAAGTTCAACTTTCCGGTTAACGTAAGGTGATTTATATGCAGAAGTTGGCTTAGATATTCTCTTTTCTTTTGTTTGTTCAGGGGTAGTGTGGCTTTCAGTTGATTCTTGGGTGATGGGTACTTGAAGAAATGGAAATGTGTCGAGAATTGACTGTATTTTGTTTTCGTTTTCACCTTCAATAGGATTTACTTTCCATTGATCCTTTAAATGTTGTTTTTCTGTTTCTTGACATCTGATCACGATTTCATTTAGTAATGTTTCCGTTGTCCCTTGTTCTGGTTGATCGTTTTCAGCAACTTCATTCTCACCATCATTTTTTTCACCAGCATTGTCACCTTCATTACCATCAACTATTTTTGAAGCATTATCACCTGTAATAGTTGATCTTATTTTATCAGTAGAGTAATTATTTCAGTGTGTAGGGTAATTATCAGAATTATAACAATTAACAGCATTTGATCTTATCAGAAATAAAGGAAATAACAACAATTGATCTTATAAGAAGAGTAATAATTTCAATGTGTAGGGTAATTATCAGAATTACAACAATTAACATTTCATTTTATTAGTAGAGTAATTATTTAAATGTGTAGGGTAATTATCAGAATTATAACAAATAACAATATTTGATCTTATTAGTAGAGTAATTATACCAATGTGTAGGGTAATTAACAAAATTATAACAAATAACAATATATGATCTTTATCAGTTGAGTAATTATACCTTCTAGCCCACCATCTTTATTTTTATCATCATTTAGACTTCTTTCTTCATGACGTGATTTCATTATTTGTTCAACCTCTGCTTCTTCGGTGAGGACACCTTTAATTTTGTCAAATAATACATATGTTAATTGTAGGATAGCTAATTATCAGAATTATAACAAATAACATTTCATTTTATCAGTAGAGTAATTATTTAAATGTGTAGGGTAATTATCAGAATTATAACAAATAACAATATTAGATCTTATTAGTAGAGTAATTATACCAGTGTGTAGGGTAATTAATAGAATTATAACAAATAACAATATATGATATTTATCAGTTGAGTAATTAGACCTTCTAGCCCACCATCATCTAGACTTCTTTCTTCATGACGTGATTTCATTGTTTGTTCGACCTCTGCTTTTTCGGTGAAGACACCTTCAATTTTGTCAAATAATACATATGTTAATTGTAGGATAGCTATTTTATAAAGCAAGTGTAAATATGTACCTTCTTCATCAGCTTTTTCCATTGATGGTGTTATTTCATGTGGTTCATCCAAATCGATGATGTTAGTATCATCATTTGTACTTTGACTCAACGGATATTTGTCTTCCCATTCCTTACACATGTCTTGTACATTTTGATTCCATGGAAACTTTGATTTTCCCTCCTTCACCATTTGATTAATTACTTCTTTTAACTCTTCAAATTTTTCAATATGGTTTTCAAGAGTAATCAACCATTGCTACACAATGAAAAATGTATAAGTATAGTAACTATTTGAATTGATAGCGTAGTTTTTGTTTGTAGAGTAATTATTACCTTTTCATTTGATCTATACTCAGGGCCTAAGTAGGATGATAATCCAGATAATTGTAATGGTGTAGCACAATAATTGAAAAGCTTTTGCGTTGACGTTCCAATCTCAAATTTATTGATGTCAAAAGTTGAATCGGACAGTCTTGTACAAGGCACTACATAGAACAAGTAAAACAACAAATGGTTAAAATAGTTTTTTTTATCTTTTGATTGCATAATAGTGTAATTATATGAAATTACATACTTGATGTTGTGAAATCATCATTTGGTTCATTGTGACATTCTTCATTTGTATTATCACCAATAGGTTCTTCAACATTTGAAACTTGAACATTCTTTTTGCTTTTATCTTCCGTATCAGAATCAACATTCTTCGGATTTTCATTCATTTCTACATCATCATCGGTTTCTTCATCGTCTGTCATTGGGCCATTATTGTAGAAATGTTTTTGCAAGTTGTTGAGTAGCTCCGTTGTGATATACTTCACTGCTGGTGTTTCAACTTTAAAACCTGTTTTTTTATGCCTCTTGAAGTATGAATGTGCGAATATTACCTGCCATTAATTTAACGAAATAAAAGTTTTAAATTAAATTAGTTATAAAAAATAGCTATATTAGTTACAAATTATAAGTAGAGTAATTATCATATCGCAAGTAATATTATTGGGCCAGTGAATTGATCAATTCCTCCTTTCCACTTTTTCTTTGATCTTCTTAAACATTCGAGCATGTAGCCACACCAGTTCATATTTGGTATTTCTGAATCTTTTTCAATACCAATTATAAACCTCTGGTTGACTGTTGTTGATTGTGTTGTTTCTCCTAACAAAGTATTCACCACAACAAGAAAGTTTGTGTTGAATAACTTTCCTGCTTGTGAAGATTCTTTTATCAGATCAATCACTTTTATCACACTGATTTTCGGGGTATCAAATTGATTCTTTAATTCATCAACTCTCTCACCAACACCTTTTCTAGGTTTGTTCTTCTCAAGCACTGTAATCTTACCCCTTGGTATTCCGAGACATTCTTCTACTAACTTTGATGTTATTTTTATTCGATGATTTCCTGTATTAATCTCTTGCCTGTCTTCATCGTAGTTCATTACCAACCAATATCCTAACATTGTTGGCACAAAATTTATCTTCAGTGAAAGTAGAGCTTCAAACCTCATTTCTGTCACAGCTTTTTTTTGTTCATCCGAAAGTGAACTTATAGCATCCAATAGACCAGATGACTTGCATTTCATGTGTAGGGTATTGCTACTGAATTCTACAAAGTTCTTTTGTGGGAATTCTTTCTGAGGTGTTCTTTTTCTGGTCTTAATAGGGGATTGAAAATCATCTTGAGAGTCCACTACTTCAGGTGTTTTTTACTGATTTTTTTGACTTTCTCCATTGATTTTCCAACTTTTATTTTTTTAATTGGCGACTCAAAATCGTCTTGAGAGTCCACTTCTGTTCTTTTCCACTCCCCTTTTCACAAACTTGCTCATCTTTATTGTTTCTCTTTTTTTTCCTACTATATTTCTGTTTCATAGCAGTCTTTATCGGTGTAGATTTTGAAGTTCTCAATTGTTTAACTGGAGACTCAAAATCGTCTTGTGAGTCTAATTGCTTTCTTTTACGAGTGTCATCTTCACAAACTTTTTTATATTTTGCAGCGTCCTTCTGTTTCTCAACAGGCTTTTCTTTTGCAGCGTCCTTCTTCTTCACAACTGTCTTTTCTTTTGCAGTGTTCTTCTCTTTCACAGCAGGCTTTTCTTTTGCATCGTCCTTCTTCACAACTGGTTTTTCTTTTGCAGCGTCCTTCTTCTTCACAACTGTCTTTTCTTTTGCAGTGTTCTTCTCTTTCAAAAGAGGTTTTTCTTTTGCATCGTCCTTCTACACAACTGGCTTTTCTTTTGCAGCATCCTTTTTCACAACAGCAGTTTCTTTTGCAGCTTCCTTCTCTTTCACAACAGGTTTTTCTTTCGCAGCGTCCTCTTTCACAACAGGCTTTTCTTTTACAGCGTCCTTCTCTATCACACCATCGGTCTTTGCAACGGCAACTGTTGTTTGTTTTCTTTTAAGATGTGTTTTCCTATCTTCCTTCTTTTTCATTGCTATATTTTCTGTTTCAACATAGAGTAAAAAAATCGTCAATTGCTACATTTGCTATAGATTATTTATCTACATAATTTAGCTTTTCTAACCTGCTAATGTTTGTCCGTCATCAATTTGTTCAACATCAAAGCAAACAGGGTTTGTTGCATCATTGCTATATTTTTTAAGTGATTTTGAACGAGTTCTCTGACTTTTCCTCCTTTTTATAGAAACTAAATATACAAAATACAATATTTTAATTGATAACTATTATCCTACAAGTTCAATAAAATTACCCTACAAAATTACCCTATAAGCACAACTGTACACTAAATCAATGTAATAGTCAAAATTACATTACAAGTCCTACAAAATTACCCTACAAGTGTATAAGGCAACAACTCTTTCAAAATTACCCTAAAGGTGCACAAAATTACCCTACAACCATAACAACAGTACAATAAATCAATAGAATACTCAAAATTACCCTACAAGTGCAATAGGCAACAAATCATTCAAAATTACTCTACAGGTGGAACAAATTTACCCTACAAGTGTATCAGGAAATAATTCATTCAAAATTACCCTACAAGTGCACAAAATTACCCTACAACCACTACAACAGTACAATAAATCAATATAACACTCAAAATTACCCTACAGGTGCATCAGACAACAACTCATTCATAATTACCCTACAATAGATCAAAATTACCCTACAAGTGTATCAGGAAATAATTCATTCAAAATTACCCTACAAGTGCACAAAATTACCCTACAACCACTACAACAGTACAATAAATCAATATAACACTCAAAATTACCCTACAGGTGCATCAGACAACAACTCATTCATAATTACCCTACAATAGATCAAAATTACCCTACAACCAGAATAAATTACAATAAATCAATATAACACTCAAAATTACCCTACAGGTGCATCAGACAACAACTCATTCATAATTACCCTACAATAGATCAAAATTACCCTACAACCAGAATAAATTACAATAAATCAATAGAACACTCAAAATTACCCTACAAGTGCAATAGGCAACAAATCATTCAAAATTACTCTACAGGTGGAACAAATTTACCCTACAAGTGTATCAGGAAATAATTCATTCAAAATTACCCTACAAGTGCACAAAATGTGACATCTGTGCCTCCAAGACCATCGAACAAATACCAAATCAATGAAATATTGTATTTCATACTTGGAATTTGTATAAATATGTGTATCATTTACACATATCAATTCTCGTTCGATTTCAAGCTCTAAATCGCTTTCTAGAAGGTTATACGCGATCTGATGCGTAAATATAACCAGTTTAATGCAACAAACACTCCGGAATAGTGACATAGGCTTAACATACCTTAAATAACCTTTACATAACTTAGAAATAAGTTTTGGATGGTTTGGTATGCCGAAATCAAGTTTATTCGATCGCAGAGACTATTTGTGTCAAACTGCGAAACTATACCGATTCGTATGGTGTCGAACAGTCCGGAACTTGATCATAAGTTAAACATACCATATATAACCTAAAAATGGCTTAGAAATAAGCTTTGATAGGTTCGGTGTGCGAAAACATGCTTATATGATCTTACAGGGACTAAAAGTGTCAAAAACGGCGTAAGTTTGCATTTTCGCGCGTATCTTACGTTCTGGACACATCTGGACATCCAAAATTTTTGTACACACTAAAATATTTTTATTTTAGTGATCGCCATGCAAAAATTCCATTCGTCGCTTAATTTGGATCGATTTTGCGTTCGTTACGACTTCCGTCGTAATTAACCGAACAATGCAATTTTACGATCAAACAAACCGACATCCGAGATGTTTTTGAGCATGTTTTGAGTCCCCTATACTTTAACTTCATTTTAGAGCCTTGAAATGAGGTTAACGGGGTTTAAACGCATCGAAAAAGGCTTTAAACACGCGCAGGGACCATTTCTGCCATTTTTGAAACTTTGCTGAACCTGATACATGGTAGCGTAGCGCGAGCACCTACTGCCTATGCCGTCGCGCTACGCGAGCATCACATCTGGGCAGAAAGTCTGTTTTCAGCAACAGTTTGTAAATTCAGGGGCCAATCTTGCAATTTCTTTGTGTGGTAACCAAGTTACCACCTCTCCAAGGCTTTGCACCTGCATCAAACAAGTGTATGGATGAGATTATTGCTTGGAGGCTACACAATACATGTGTAGTGATCTTGTTGAGTTGCATCAACTATAAATAGCAAGGCCCTCCATTGTTTCATTTGCTCATTCCTCATTTCCTCCCTTCTTATCTGCTTTGGAGCTCTCTCAACTGATTTGGGACATGTCTTCTTTGTAGAAAAGATAGCAAGGACTATTGTGAGCCTTCTTTCATTCTTTTTCTTGCTTTTTCCTTATGTAGTGCAGAAAGTCAAACAGTTTGGCCAACAGTTTGACTTTCGGTTTTGACCATCAATTGGTCAAGTCAAAGTTCAATTGAACTTTGAAACGTGATTGTAATCACGATAGTTATAATCCTTCGTGACTATAACCGCTGATTACCATGTTAGCTAGTTCTAGTGTCGAGTCAAAGTTTCGGTCAAAATGCGTTTTAGCACGCATTTTGCAACGGAACTACTTTAGGGTATCAAAACACTTTGTTTTGATACCAAATCAGTAGGTTAGACATGTTTTGACATATCTAACTCGGCACTATTAGTTTGTGCTTGTTTAGGGTCGTAAGATAAGCGGTCTAAACAACCGCTTATACTTCCGAACCCGACCCGTTTGGTCGATCTTTGGATCCGACCAAGCTTAGTTAGTGATCATAATTACATAGGGAATAACCACTGAGGTTATACCTTATGATCACGTAGGATCGGTTAGTCATTTGCTAGTTAGCTTGTATGCCCATAGGAAATGACCAAAATGCCCTTTTGAAGCTAAAATCCGTAATTTGACTACGTGAACATATTTTTGACTTGTAATCTGATTTAGTAACATGTTTAGGGATTATTGGGCATGTAAGACTTGGCATAGCACATAGATTACCGTCCGAACATAGTTTTACGCTAACGACGCATTATAGTGGCTTATGTTACCATAATGGGTCGAAACGGGTCAAAAGCACTTAGGGGCTTTCCAATCAGAATGTAGGGCCTATTAAATCATACCATATGAGTTCAATTACTCATTTGATTTATAGAACCTCATTCTATCCTATCTCCCGATTTAGGTGTCGATTTATTTATCTAGCAATCCGATACTAGGTACCACTTGATTCCTTGATTGCCCGTGCATCGATAGTTCACAAAATCAAGGATACCCTACAATCTCAAGTGAGTACATAGTTCCCCTATTTTACTGTTTTCAATTGTTTTGGGGTGAATCATATGTACAAAACGATTTTCAAGGTTTAAACGATGATTTCAAAAACGATTAAGATGGTTTATACAAAACTAATAACGATTTCAATAAGGTGAACAAGACTTGTTGGTTGTAATTACATAACGAATGACATTCATTAGCTCTGATCAAGCCGACCAGTATTAGGTTATGGTACCATAGGATCTGACAAATCCCGTTATCAGACTACACCCATGGTTATGTGTGGGGGTTATGTAGGTAACGACCGAACCTGATGATTGTTAACTTACCCTTTGGTGGTTTGTTAATACGAAACGAGAAACGAGTTAAACGAGTCACGAAGGTTTGAATGTTGTTAACGAGACGACCAAAAGTATTTTTCACTATTAAAACGAATACGATTTTGGGTCGAGTTAAACGATTTGAAACGAGATACACGATTTGAAACGAGATAAACGAATTAAACGATTGGCTTTGGGTAGTGATTAGATAATGGAACGAGTGTAGTATGCTAGAATCATGGTAGATACGCCGCTAGTACTTCTTATATATAAGTGATTCTATCATATTACATTGCGTGTCATTATTTAGTTCACTTGGGAAAATGATTTGAAACGATATCACACAACGAGGTTTTCGAAACGATATAAACCATACGAGTTTTATTAACGAGCTTTTACGAGATGTTTCAAAATAATTTTACTAAAACAAATGTTTTTGGGTTAAGACTCATGGCTACGAGATTTTATAAACTATAACCAATTTGATTTGAGTTGGTTAATTATGTTGCAATACACTTTTCAAAACGAGGTTTGTATTTTTGACTCTTGTAGTCTAACGAGGTACTGCAACATATAAACGAGCCATGAATCCAATACTCCCACAAAACCTATGTACTCGCCAGCAATTTCTTTGCTGACTTTACTTTTTACATATGTTTCAGGTGATATTGCTTGATGTTGCTTGCTAGGAAGTTTGTGTCACATAGGACCTGGACGAGGCCTTAGTGACTTAAAAACAGTCATAACAATATGTAGTTAGTTTGTTTTGATTTAAAGACAATGTACATTACATAATAATTCAATAAAACAAAACATTTGGTTACCATGGTTGTGAAACAATAATTCTGTTGCAACACTCCCCGACGTTTCCGCCACGGTTTGTTGTTTTAACGTGGTCGGGGTGTGACACAAAATTACCCTACAACCACTACAACAGTACAATAAATCAATATAACACTCAAAATTACCCTACAGGTGCATCAGACAACAACTCATTCATAATTACCCTACAATAGATCAAAATTACTCTACAACCAGAATAAATTACAATAAATCAATAGAACACTCAAAATTACCCTACAAGTGCAAAATATTTACCCTACAACCAAAACAACTCAATAAAACTCAAACTAACCCTACAAGTGTATCCGACAACAACTCAGTCAAAATTACACTACAAATGCAACAAAATTATCAATATCAATACCATAATCAGCCGTTTTAGACTTTTTTTCGTTGTTATCCTTCATCGTTATTGTAGCATCTGTGTTTTGTAAAAAAAAAACCAAAAAAAGATCAGGTGAATAGCGATTGAGAAAAAACTGATTCAAAATTACCCTACAAATGCTTCATTGAAGTTGAAATTACCTTTTGTAGACATGACTAATGGAAGAATCGAAGGGTTTTTGAAGATTTTTGGAGACTTTGAATCAGAGCATTTTGAAGTTTTTTAGGACTCTGATCTTTTGAAATGATGGTTTTTGTTGAAAAGGGGAGGAAATAAGACAAACTGTACGAGTATGTTTAATTACAAAATTGCCACCGCTGCCACCGCCGAAAAATGCAGGAAATAAGACAAACTCTACGATATGTTTAATTACAAAATTGCCATCGCCAAAAAGTGCCATTCGTACGTTTCGTATGTTTAGTTTATTTTTACAATAACTTAACTCTTATAATATAATAACAATAAAATTAAAGAGGTTGCTTGCTGCTCTGTATCGATTGGAGCATCTTTTTAGGCTTTAGCATTTAGTAGCTCCCTTTCTCTCTCTCTCTCTCTCACTCATGCCTACACACAATCCCACGATCTCCCTGTGGGGTTTTAAAAAGAAAATACAGAATCTTTTCTCGAAAGATTTGTACTTTAATCTCCATTGAAGAAACCAAACCCTCCTCATTCTCATTCTGAAGGTGGTTTTTCTGGAATGGAATCTGTCTTCTCAGGTTCGTAAATTCCCTTTCTTCGTAATGCATGATTCCTTGTTTAATTTCAATATTTGTTGTTTCCCCCCGTCGTTTTGAAGATTTATTTATGTGTTTTGATTCTTCAAAATGTGGGCTACACTACCAACATTTTCAGTTTAATTTAATGTTTTTATTTCATGATTAAAGTGTCTTTTTTGCTGTGATGCATTACTGCTTGCTTTACTTGTTTGCAGTTTTCCTTTGTTTTTCAAGTTTTTTTTCTTGGAAATGTTGGTTAAAATTAGCGGTATCTTGTGGAATTTGTGGGTTTTTAGGCATTTTGACCGTTTTGTTTTCTAACCTAGGATTCTCCAAAAACAAAATTTCTGCGTTGATTTTTTTTGTTTTGTTTTATTTTCAGTATTTTATCATCAGAAATTTTTAATCTGTATTGTTTAATGTGAACTTTGATGGGTTGTCAAGTTTCTTATGAAAAATTCAGGATTTAACTCTTTGTTTGACAGTTTAAAATGCATGTTGGAAAATGAGTAGAAATCATTAAATCCATAACTTGAAAATTGAAAACACATAGTTTGACTTAACTTGATGCCTTAATGGTGCTTGCTTCTTTTTTTTTTTTTTCTTTTTTTTGAACGGCAAATTTGGATCACTGACGGACCACTGGAGTATCATCGTGCCACCAACAGAACCACCCGATCATATCCATCTCCACTAGGCAATAATGCCTATACACCAATTCGGGAGGAAACCCAATAAATCTGGGAAAAACCCCCAATCGAACCCATGACCTAATGGTCATAAGCCTTATCCCACCACCAAGATACCACTAGGCTATAATGCCATGGGTTGGTGCTTGCTTCTTATATTATAAACAAGTGTTGTCGACTCTAATAAGTAATGTATATTATTGGTTTAAAAGTAGGTCTAATCATAGTAATTTGGTTTGGAGAGATTGGTGTAATAATCCTTTGTATATGATGTAAGCGGTTTTTGGTGCGGTCCTGCGCTTTTGTCAGGCCGGCCGGTTGTTTATAAAGTTTTCTTTTCAAAAAAAGGTAATGTATATTATTATCTATTAACAATAATATGATAATGATGTGGGCGATTGGGTAATTATTGAATAATAAGGCAATGTTAGAAAGTTATTGTAGTTTTCTTATGTTTCCATAATAACTAATGAAATTTGTTGTAGTTTATTTGGATTTTTGGCTTATAATTTTTTTATTTAACTTGTAATTTATTATTCACAAAAGTAAAACATTCAAGTTCCATTACATGGCATGTAGAATTATATTGTTTGAACTCAAAAGTAGTCTCTGTCTTTATTATGTAAGCTTTATTCTTGCACAAATTATTTATTTTTTTTTTCTTCATATGGTGTGAAATGAGATAAATATGTGTTAATGGGTCTGGTTAAAGATTGAACCTCTTTTACATCTATTATTTTGGAATTCCCGTTCTACAGGATTTGTGCTTGACCCTGAAAAATGTAATCAACTGAGCTTAGAAGAAAAAAGAAAACTTGTTCACCGTATCGCTCAATGGTCAGAAGACGCCCCGAAAATTCTTAGTTCGTTGACTCGTAAAGAGCTTCTTGAAATCATATGTGCAGAAATGGGAAAAGAAAGAAAATACAGTGGATTCACAAAACTTAGAATGATAGAACACCTTCTTAAACTTGTCTCCAAAAACACAACAACAACAACAACCGGAAGCTCACTTGATTTTTCACCATCAAAGAAGCAAAAACATGAGGAACAACCTAGTAATAATAGTACCACATTTGAGACTAAAAAAGACCACCAAACTAAAACTCGGGTTTGTCAAAATTTAGCATGCAAAGCGAGTATGTGGCCGAAAGATGCTTTTTGCAAGAGGTGTTCGTGTTGTATCTGTCATCAGTTTGATGATAATAAGGATCCTAGTTTATGGTTAACATGTGATCGTGATTCGGATTCTTGTAATGAAGAAGGTGATGAACCGTGTGGTATGTCCTGCCATTTAAATTGTGCTCTTAATCATCAGAGGGCTGGCATATCAACAAACGGTCACTACCCCAAGCTGGATGGTGGTTTCTATTGCGTTTCCTGTGGAAAGTTAAACCGATTAATGAGGTAATCAATCATGCTCTTCTTTGCCAATGTAGAATTACAAAGCCTGTTTGACTTTGACCTGACAAGTCAACTGTTATCAGGACCTGGAGAAAGCAGCTGGTTTTTGCTAATGAAGCCAGAAGAGTTGATGCGTTGTGTCTACGCGTGTCTCTAAGCCACAAGATTCTTCAAGGGACAGTGAAATATCACAAGTTGTTGAAGATTGTTGAATCTGCAGCAAAGATACTTGAAAGTGAAGTGGGACCCATTGGTTTAGCATCTGTGAAAATGGACCGTCGACTTGTTAACCGGCTTTCATGCAGCACTGAGGTTCAAAAGCTCTGCACTTGTGCAATTGAAGCTTTTGATTCCTTGTGCTCCAATTCAAGCTTAAACCATTTCCAACCAAACAGACTTCCAAGTACGTATAAAGCAATTATTATTTTATTAAGGCTCAATTCTTCTTTTGGGATATGTATATGATTTTATATTTTGTATGCATGCACTTATCTTTGGGTTGGGATTTATTATCAATCATCATGACATTTACATATTTTAAAGAGTAATTACAACCGTTGTCCTTTACGTTTGCATCAAATTACAAATTTACAACCGGTGTCCTTTAACTAAAAAAATTACAGGCTCTGTCCTTTATGTTATTGGTTTTTAACACGTTATGCCTTTAGGCCTAACCCAGTTAAGTTTTTTTTGTTAAGTCTTACTATGTGCCTCTCACATGAGGGCAACATTGTCTTTTCATCTCAATTTTATATTAAAAAATGAAATAAATAAATCTCTTTTGCCCCCTCCATTTTTTCAGTCGGTCGCTCCTTTTTTCAGTTAATCCAAACAAAAATATAATGCATGGTTTGGAATTGGAATTATAATCAAAGTAAAATATTTAAATAATTAGTAGTCTTAATCTTTGTTTTTTGATGAAAATGGAGCAATGTTTTAGAATTAATCTTTGTTTTCTTATCAAACCAATCAAAAGAACTGACCATTAGAATGGTCGGCTCATATGCAAACAACTTCTCTTATGAAAACTACGATAGGATTAATAGATAATGCTATGATGTTGGAAGCTTACCATAAATTTCAAAGACGTCGTTTTGTTATAGTGCTTGTCGTATGTAGAAGGCACCCATTGCAAGGTTTGATTCACGTTCCTTTTTTCTGTAGGGTTTTTTATCGAAATTTTGAGAGACATAGATAATAGCGATGGTTTATGAGATGAATATGAACAATAAGATGCAAGGGGAAAATCGAAATTCATGTTACATTGTGAAGAAAAGACCATCTTTCCCTCATGTGAGAGACACATGGTAAGACAACCAAAAAAATTAACTAGGTTAGAGCTAAAGGACATAACATGCTAAAAACTGGTAACATAAAGGACATGAACTGTAATTTCTTTAGTTAAAGGACACCGAATGTAATTTGATACAAACGTAAAGGACACCGGTTGCAATTTACTCTATTTTAAAATTTTCAAACATTTTACACGCATGTAATTTATCATACTTTAGTTTGTTCTAGTTAAAAACTCAAACATTTTACACGCATGTAATTTATCATACTTTAATTTGTTCTAGTTAAAAACATAAATTCATATAAAAATTAGAATGGTAAGAAAAAGAAATGCAATTGGAAATCCGAGTGTATAGCCGATACTTGTCAAGTAATAACTGGACGACCCTTTGCATCCCTATTTGTGAGAATATTATAACATCTCTTTTTTGCCACAAAAATGTCATTTTTTGGTAAATTTTAACTACAAATTGTTAAATAATAATAATAATAATTAAGGTTGTTGTTGTTTTGTCAGCATGTCGGATTTCATTTGAAGAAACTACTCCAACTTCAGTAACAATCGCCCTAGATTACGAAGCACATTTATTTGAAGATTTCTTCGGCTGCAGAATCTGGCACAGAATGTCAACCGTCAAACAATATCCAAAAGAAGCAACATACATCGTGCTAAATCCGGAAAAAAGATTCAAACTCACAAATCTTAATCCATCAACAGAGTATTCTTGCATGGTTTCTTTCTTTAGCAACAAGAAAGTCCTAGGATTTTGGGAGTCAAAGTGGTCAACAACAGAAGTCAATGCTAACACACAAACAGATTCCACAACTGATTTTCCTTGCACCCCATGCAAATCTGATGGTACCACTAAGAAGAACACATATGAATATGCAGTGGGAGTGATTAGAAGTTTGGAGCATAATGGACACTTGAGTAAGGATTTTAGAGTCAAGTTTCTTACCTGGTTTAGTTTGAAGGCTACAATGCAGCAAAGAAGAATTGTGAATGTTTTTGTGGATGCTTTGATTGATGATCCTCCAAGTTTGGCTGAGCAGCTCCTTGATACGTTTACCGATGAAATTTGTGGTCATGAGTGACTTTACTTTGGGGTTTCGGTTTCAAATTGGTTTTTGGTGTTGATTTTAAGGAAAAAACTTGGTTAGCTATGTTTCCTTTTTATTCATTTGGATAGCTAACTATTAAGATCTATCTTTAGGATTTTTGTTGATGATTATGGAACCAGTTGCTTTCGGTATCAGTTCTAAGTCCTTCCGTAGTCGAGCGAGACTCAGCGCCCCCCCCCCCCCTAACGGCTGGAAATTTTGTTGTTCAAGATTTTGGACCATTATTCAACCGTCAAAAAAAATATTTTCCAAGTATAAGTGTAAAATACAATGTTGCTTAATGTACGAGCGTACGCTGTCAAAATTACGCACGTTGTAAAATTCAAACCCTAACCACGCATGTTGAAAAAACACAATCACGCATGTTATAGTTATGTTGGAAAAAGTGTGTTTTTTTGCGTGCTTTTGATTTTCATGATTAAAAGAGCTTAAATGTACAAAACGAACAAATTAACGGCAAAAACCAACATAAATACAAAAAAAGAGAAGTTGGTTCAATTACAGTCCATCCCTTGGCAAACCACTTCTCTCACATCTGCCACCACTCCACCACCACAATACCATCATCATCCACCACATTCATCCATCATCTATCTTTAGAGTGGCCAATCTTTAGAGTGGCCAAGATTGATCGTAAGAGTTTTGTCAAACAAAGGTCATGCTTGGCTAATCTCTTACATCACTTGGTGAAGACAAGTCTTTTATGTATTACTTTTGATTTCCAAGCCTTGGTTAATGTTTATGTATTACATTTGTATATTTACGGTCTATATAAACCGCGTTAACTACCTAGAAGAGGGTTGGAAGAGTGGTTTTGGGTAAAGTTTTTGCCTCGTTCAGTGTATAGATCCTGCGAGGACTTGATTCAAGTTTATTAGGACTTCCTTTGAGGCAGATAGCATCAAACCGGGGGAAGTAAGAACGACTTGAATCCCTTATAATAAAACTACTATTGAAACTTTAAACCAACCTTGCGGGACTGTATCTCTGCTGACTCAGGCTAATATGAGCGAAGGTAGGGTTGCCTCCGAAATCACTTCATACATATCTTGGTTGTGAAATATCAACTTGCGGAAAACATTCGTCGGTATGAATTAAAAGTGTCGTTAGCTGGTTTCAAACGGCTCCTGTGACTCAATCTAGGGTTTCGACTAAGAGACCTAGGGTTCAGACGGTAGATGTGATGAAAAACTGGGTAGCGACATCAACGGAAACAAAGTAAAGCGAATATAGGGTTCCAACGAAGATTAGATAAGTTCCCCCCTGCATGTTTTTTTGGTTAGATCGACAATTAATGATGTCTGGTTGGTTGATTTTCGTTGGACCGACGAATAGGCGACTTCTTGTTAAATTCTGGTGAACTCCAGTGAGAATATTTAGAGGCAATGGCCCCCTTGTCGCGTTGTTCATGTTGTAACTTTCAGAGCAGATTCCGACCAAATCGGTGACGGACATGTGTGGGCGGTTGTCGAAGAGGAAGATGGTGGGTTAGATCTCGTTGGGTCATTAGCTGGTTTCAAATCTCGTTGCCAAAGGTTGTTGGTAAGTGGCGGTAGTGATGGCAGCCGTAGGTGATAGGGGTTAGAGAGGTGCGAAGAAGCAGTTTGTTTTGTGTCTAAATAGCAACTAAATTCTTAGTAAGGGTAATTTAGTCTTTTTACATCAACTCAACTGAGAAAACTAACGTCCATCTACTCCAGCGACTATCCGAGTGACAAACTGTCAAACCACAGGGACCACGGGTGTAATTTCCAAAAGTTAAGGACTATATATGTTATTTTACAATACCACAAGGACTGTCCGTGCATTTTACTCTTGAATATATGAAAGTTAATTATTTACGTTTATTTATAGTTTTAAATTATAACTTATCTAAGTTTTTTATTACTTAGGTTTTTTCTTTAATTTTCAAAGATATTTAAGTTATATATGTAATTATTTTAACGTATTTGGTATCATATATATATATATATATGGTAGGGATATGGTAAAAAGTGTTTAAAATGTGAGAAAGGTAAGAAGTGTTTTAAACCATTGGATATTTGATCTAATTGTTGAGATCAATAGGTATAAAAATGTAAATTGTGTTTTAATTAGAGGGATCTTATGTAAAATTGAAGGGCAATAGTGTCTTTTTCAATGTTTCAAATATGGTAATCGTATCCTGCACAACCAAAAACACCTACATTCACTCCTTTTTCCTTAAATATCGGAATTAATGACCAAGATCTAAATCGGAAGCCTCTTTGTTTTATATAAGATTCAAGGCGTGGTATTTTACGTTTAGAAGAACTGTAATCAGATTCATGGCGTGGTGTTTTATGTGACAACCCGTACAATTACAGGTACTGTACAAATTAATTAACCCTAATTATGTGCTTAATGACTGTGCTTGACTACATCTGACACTTTAAACTGCTTACTGATTCATGTTATATACATACAAGTGCATTCTTTACATACAGTCACTCCAATTATTTCATACAGACTCTTAGTGACAAACCTGATGCACAAAGCACAGTTAGCACAGTAAGCGG
Organism: Helianthus annuus; assembly: GCF_002127325.2. Classification (NCBI taxonomy): domain Eukaryota; kingdom Viridiplantae; phylum Streptophyta; class Magnoliopsida; order Asterales; family Asteraceae; genus Helianthus; species Helianthus annuus. Next base: position 82,764,254 of record NC_035441.2, read on the forward strand.
ATAACTCAGACACATGCTGACAATGCCAGCACTTAGACAGATACTATTTTTAGGTCAGTATGGGCCAGGGATAAAACACTACACCAGTATGGAGTGTAGGGAAGTGAGGACCATAAGACTATGTCACTAGGTGATAGTTTGAGTGCCGGAAAGTGCCTAAAACGCAATTTAATTACAGAATTCCGCATTTTTAGTAACAATTCAGCTTTTAACACACTCATATTATACAGAGTATTGACTAAATGGTCCTGGACACTTTCCTAAGTGTTGGAATTAATTTCGTTACAAAAAGATGCACAAAAGACGCTTTACGGGACAATTAAACGCTTTAACGGAACGATGCGAAACCGAACAACCAGACATTACCCGAGACATGAAAATATTGTTAGAAATATTATTTTATCATTTTAAATAAATTATGGTCACAAAAATCCCCATGCACCATGTAAACATGACATACACCCACTATACTTGTAAATACCCTTAACCTTTTAATAATTACCTACTAATTAACAAAAATTTACACTTTACCCCCCCATAACCGAAAATCTGCCCAAATAATTAAAGAAAATTTTAGTTTAGATTTTGTAAAGAGGATCTTGCTTCCATTGGCCAAGAGGTTGGGTATGATTACCCTAACTTCTAGTTATGCATGTTTCCAAGGGAACTCCATCATTACAAAACTTCAACCAATCTCCTCCTTCCTCTCTCTTAATTTTCGGCTCATATACCCCCCCCTCTCTCCATAGCCGAAATCACCACCATCACTCTCACATCCTCCATTTTCTTCTCCATCAAGCTCCCTTTCAAGTTGTGAAGATCATCCATAGAGGTGCTAGATTGAAGGTGTTCAAGGAAGTTTGATTCAAGCTTTGTCACCAACTTTTCACCATCATCTCATCCTAAGATTACTACCCTAGCCTTGTGCTAGTAGTAAGTCCCTTCATACTCTTGTTCCACCTTGATTCTTGTTACGATTTGTTGAATGTTCATCACACACAAAAGTTTAAACACTAAAATATGAACCTAAGTTTCTGCCTAAAAACCGCATATAAAAAGGTTGTGTGAGGTTGAAATCTGAATGGTTTAGGGTTGGTTAAAGCATGATTGAAGTTTTAACATTGTTCATCAATAAACCATGGTTAGGATCTTCGTTTATGCACTTTTAGTCACCTCTACAATATAAACAGCTTGCTGAGTTGGATTTTCAGCCAACTTTAATAGGCTGTAACGGGATCATTTTAAATCGAAAAACTGATTTTCTAAAGCCTAAAATGAGTGTTTTGGAATAACTAAACAAATGGCACTGGAATCATAATTTTTCGAGACCGTTTACTATTTTTAAAAGACTATTTTTGGACAGCAGCTCAAGCTGCATTTTTATTGCAGAAAAAGTATGTTATTTTCGGAGTCATAACTTAAAACCTGAGTAAAATCAACTCATGGAATTTTACAGTAGATGGACACCGTTGTCAGGACGACCCTCCAACTGGAATTTCGTCAAACGGACTTACGGTTGATTTGTAGTGAATATTTCCGTTAACTGCGATCAGAAGGTAACAAATCTGATTGCAGTCGAGAAAATGATTTTCTATAAAATATGGGTAACGAATTGGACTTTGATATTTTTACACAATAAATTTGGAACATATGTGACATTCTGTAAAAATTTGGTAATTTTTAGAAAAGGTTAACTATTTTATAAAAATCCTCGAAAACAGTCCGGTTTCGAGTAATAAAGCTGAAATAAAGTAAGTAACGTTTTGTGTGTCTATATGTTGGTTTGGTTATTGAAAATGAACTATTGGATATATATATAAGAAAATGATATGCTATTTAAGTATGGACACCTCTATTTACAGAGGAAACTCTGCCGAAATTTTCCGAGAATCCGAACACTTAGTAAAATATTCGAGAAAATAGATACGAAATAGTTTTCTAACTATTTTTCTAAGAAAGATAATTAAGTTAAATAATTATTATTGTTTTAACAAAATAATACCAAAGTAACACAATCAAAACACTAAACTCTAAGCCAAGGCACGGCCCGTTCGTCTAATAGACATTAGTACGTTGTAGGTTGTCGTGTAGCGGAAAGAGTTAAGTTCGAGTCAAGACGCACTACGGTGAGTTCATGACCCCCTATTCCTTTACTGCTTTTGGTTTTATACTTCGGGGGTGGAATACATGTTTACAAATTATTTCAGACATTTTATATTGGTATGATTAGCTTAAGGAGGGGTTTTTATTACGCGATCAAGTGAGTGGTGGGCATGACACTTAAGGCCATTAATCCTCATCGTAGGACCACGGGACATGAGTGATAGATCTATTTGGGTGTAGCGAGCCCACACCCATGAGGCCGGGGGCCCATAGTGGTGACTATGTCTTCATACCGGAGACAAATTTGCTAGGTTTGAGTCTTCCTGCATCATTCACATATACTATTGGATTTGCAACCCAGTGGTGATCATTTTTCCTTATTGCTACATACCAGGGACTATTTTATTTACAGACATATTAAAACGGTTTTATATACACAGACTTACACATGAACTCGCTCAACTTTTTTGTTGACTTTTTAAACTACATGTATTTCAGGTAATTAATTTGGATCTGGCAAGTGATGCATGATTAGCTGCGTACTTAATAATGATGTCATCCGGAGTCGTAGGTTTGGGAAGTGTAACTCTTTCCTGGACGAGTTGCATGTCTCAAGTCCTTGTGTCGCTGGTAGCTTTTCGTCGAGCCTTATGAACTCATTTTTAAACAAGTCATGTTTTGTAACGTATTCTGTGGTTGATGTTTTTGTTTCAAGACAATATGTTATGCATTTTTAACTATTTTAATGGATGAACATCATATGTTTTTATCATATAGCATGTTGTGATTGTTGCTATGGTATTAAGAAGTCACACCAAATAAACCCACGCTTCCGCAAAAGCCAGGGTGTGACATTTTAAAACATCTGGATAAATTGACTATGATTCAAGTCATGGTGTTTTATCTGGAATCCAGAAAACGTTGTATTGTGATTACATCCATGGTGTTTTAACATCTGGACAATCAATACAAAACATTCCCAGATTTTAAAACACCATGACTATGATTCAAGTCATGGTGTTTTATTTGGAGACATTGTTCATGGCGTGGTGTTTTAAACATCTGGAGACATTGTTCATGACGTGGTGTTTTAAAACATCTGGAGACATTGACTATGATTCAAGTCATGGTGTTTTATCTGGAATCCAAAAAACATTGTATTGTGATTACATCCATGGTGTATTAACATCTGGACAATCAATACAAAACATTCCCAGATTTTAAAACACCATGACTATGATTCAAGCAGGGGCGGACTTATGTAGAAAGTACGGGTTCCCGGGAACCCATTCGGTTTTTAATTTTTAGTGTAATATATATAAGAAACTGAAAAGGAACCCATAAGTAAATTATTGTGACATCTCGTATTTTCAATCTTTCCATTTTTGGCAAGTCTACTTGTACTTTCTATTTTTGTAAGTTGTACCTTTGTGGTATTTGGTTTTATTCCCAAATTGTACTCGAGACTTGAAATCATAATGAAAGTGCATTATTTTATTCATATTTGTGTTTGAATGCTATGTATTGTCAAAACAATTAAAAACATGATAAACTATGTTAAGCACGTAAAAACAGTGAAATTACATCTTAATCTCAGCTCTCAAATTCATCATTGCCAAGAGATTACCCTAAACTGTACAAAAATCGGGAATTTATACGTTAATTCGGTGAAAAATATCAAAATTTGGGTTAAAATGATTTTTATATTATTTTATTAATATTTTAATAAGTAAACTAATAATTAAAATTTAATAATAAATGTTTTAAACTGAATTTTTAATGATTTTGTTAGTTTTGGTTAGTTAAACTAACTCAGTTAGTGAAAACCCAGTTAAATCAGCTAACTGGGTTAATTTTATCAAAGGGCAGCAGTAACTGAGTTAGAAAACTCAGTTAGTGACTAACCCAGTTAGTCAGATCATCAGCTAATAAAAAAGGGGGTTGAACAGCGCGTGGAACCGGGATCGAACTCGTGACCTCTAGCTTAACAAGCAACGCACTAACCACTCGGCCGAGCATGCCACATCCGATATACCTTGAACCCGTATTGTATTTAATATGACATTAAATGTGCCAAATTCAAATATAACCGCCACTCCTGTTCATCTTCTTCTCCGATTGAATACATGATCGGACTCGACCTTCCATTGTTTCGTAACTGAAATCTTCATCCCCTATATAAACCCGACCGACCCTCAACATCATTCCTTCCTTTCGTTCCCGATCACGAAGCAACCCGAACCCGACTCGCGTTTCGTTAACCACCGATCACCACCTTCTTCGCCGGAACCCCCTACACCACCACCGGAATCCTACATCGCCGCCGAGAACCACCTTCGCCGCTGCGAACCACCGTCTACCGCCACCGAAAATCCGTCCGGTAACCATTTTGATTCCGATTCCGTTTTCTTTTTTTTTATCTATTACAGTTTCAGTTTATTATTATTATTATTATTATTATTATTATTATTATTACCATTATTATTATTATTATTATTATTATTATTATTATTATTATTAATATTATCATTATTATTAGATATTATTATTATCAGATTTATTATTCTATTTTAATCAGAATTTATAATCAGAATTATTATTTATTTAAATCAGAATTTTTATAAAATCAAAATTTATTTATAAATTTTCAGAATTATTTTTTAAAAATCCGAATATTTATTTTTACTATTTTATTTCAGAATTATAATGTTCAGATTTATTTATTTATATAAATCAAATATATTAATATATTATTATTAAAATAATTCAGAATAATTAATATTATCAATATAATTATTATTATTATTAAAACAGATTTATTTATATAATTATTATTATTATTATTAAACAGATTTATTAACATATTTTAAATCTGAAATATTATACCTTAAATCAGAATTATTATTTTAAATCAGAATTTATACCTTAAAATCAGATTTATTATTTTATATAATCAGATTTATTATTTTATTTTATCTAAATCAGGATTATTATATAATAAATAGATTTACTATTTTATTTAGATTAGAATTATTATTTTATATATAATAATCAGATTTATTATTTTAAATCAGAATTATTAAGCTATAATATTTAAATATATATCAGAATTATTATTTTTAAGTGCATAAAAATCAGGAGTTATTATTTATAAAATCCAGAATTTTAGTAATAATATTTATAATATTTTGGTAAAATCAGTAATATTATTATAATAATATATAAAAATCAGTATTTATTTTACTCACTTATTTATAAATAAATTGTTATATATTTCATTAAATACAAAATATGAGACATATGATTATTATTTTAGAAATGTTAATACTATTTTATGCCTTGTTATTTAAATAAATCTCTAAATTCCCAATATTTAACAAATCCTCAAAATTAATAGGGTAAATCTCTTGTGCACGTTCTCTTGGGAAATCCCCTTGTTCTTAATCTTTTCCAAGAAAAACGCAATGCAACCTAAGGTGAGTATACATGACCCATTTTCTATTTTACACTTTTGGGTGCTGTATGCATTTCTATATCAAACACACTATGTTAAACATTTTTGCACTATTAATCCACATTTCATGTGAATCTATTTGACTCATGTTAATCATGTTATGCTACTGTTAAACATTTATGACTGTGTGTTCATTAACTTTGCAAGCCTCCCCTAACAATGGCAGCGCTGTAGGTTGAGAAACGCCCCTCCCATAATATTATGGGTATTGTTAGGTTTATTCTATGTTACTCATGTTACCACCCTTCTAGGGTTAGGCTATGTTAATTGCGTTAAACTTTGGTTTGAACACATAGATTTCATCGTTACGAGTATAACTGTTAATATGAACTCATGTAGTCACGTGGATTTGATCATGTTAAACTATTTCAAACATATTATACTATTATCAAACTTGTATACTCGCCAACATGTTTTGTTGACTTTATTTTAAATGCATACTGCAGGATGAGGAATCAAGATTGAAGAAATGAATAGGATGGCCTAGAAACCCACCTTTGAAATAAATTATGTTTGATGTTTGTTATTTCCTTTTTATGACATTGTATGAAACTTTGGAATTTTAATAAATGGAATTTAATTATATTGTCACATTTAGTGTTATGATGTCTTTGGACAATTTGTACGTCTCATCCCGATGATTCCGCCATCGGTTGGGGTGTGACAATTATAAAGGGAACCCATAAACAAAAGAAGCCTTGGTTCCACTGGTTATGTCCGCGCTTTTCCACCTGATACACCCGAGTTCGAATCCCGGTTCAACTACTTTTTGTTCCGTTTTTTTTATTTCTCTTTTAATTATTTTTCTTTAATGCAATAAAACCCATTTAGGGTTATGTCACCAAACGTACGCCGCACAACACAACAACATCAGCAGCTGCAGCTCCACCTCTGACCTCTCCGCCGATTGCTCCCGTCGCCTGCCGCCGCTCCGCCTGCCGCTCCGCTCCGCCGCTCCGCCTGTTGCGATTGAATGATTGATTAAGGTTAGAATTTTTTATCACATCAGTGATTTATGATTATATTTTTTATCACATAATTCTTATACATCTAAATTGGGGTTTTTAAACTTGAATTGGGGTTTTTAAACCTGAATTTGTTAGTTAAACTTGGTGCTGAATAAACTTGAATTGGGGTTTTTAAACCTGAATTTGTTACTGAATCTTGGTGCTGAATTTGTTACTGAATCTTATATTTGTTTTATTTAAGTTAATATTGGTGATGAAATTGGGTTTTTGAGTTGAGAATAAGCAGGTTTTGATGTATGTTTTAAACTTGAATTTGGTATATAGGCATTATCAGTTATGCAGAAGAATATTTCAAGTTTTTTTCAAAGGCAACCGCCACCTAACATTGAATCGTCATCTTCAACTAGTAAACCCTTGAAAATCGTTTTGGATGATCTTCCGTGGGATCCTTCCGAAAGGAAACCAATTTCATCTTATCACCCTAGTCAAAAAGATGAAATTAGACGAACATATTTGCTTCGAGGTCCATGTCAACCGAAAGGAAAAAAAACAGATTTTCCGCAAACACTTATTGGTAATGGTGATAAGTTAAGACGGTTCAATCCAAAATGGTACACAGAAAAGCATGGAAATTGGTTGGAATATAGTGTCAAAGCGGATAGAGTGTATTGCTTATATTGTTACTTATTCAAAGAAAGTGGACAAAAAGATGCATTTGCGAGTGAGGGGGTACAATGTTGGCACAGGAAAGAAGAGAGATTCGAAACTCATGTTGGTAAATGCAATAGTTTTCACAACAGGGCGGTTCAAAAAGGAGAAGACTTACTTAAAGAAGCCAATCTATACCTGCGGTTCAAAAAAAACCCGAACAAAACAAAGAATATAGAATCCGATTAAGTACTTCGGTTATACTCGCTAAAGGATTGTTGAATGGCGGATTACCTTTTCGGGGTCATGATGAATCTGAAGCATCCTTATATAGAGGAAATTTCATAGAGTTTTTAAAATTGTTTGCACAAATAAATGAAGAAATTGGAAAGTACATATTAAGTAATGCTCCGAAGAATTGCCAAATGACGGCTCCATCAATACAAAAAGACATTTGTAATTGTTTTGCAGAAGAAGTGTTAAAGATGATATTTGAAGAGCTTGGTGATGATGTCTTTTCTTTATTAGTTGATGAATCGAGGGATATTTCTAAAAAGGAACAAATGGCTGTGGTTTTGAGATTTGTTGATAAATTAGGATTTGTGAAGGAGCGATATATTGGTGTAGTTCATGTTATGGAAACAACCGCTTTATCTCTTAAATCTGCAATTGATGAATTATTTGCTCACCGCAATTTGAGCTTGGGTAGGGTTAGAGGCCAAGGATATGACGGTGCAAGCAACATGTCCGGTGAGTTTAATGGTTTGAAAACTTTGATTTTGAAAGAAAATTCTTCGGCATATTATGTTCATTGTTTTGCCCACCAACTTCAACTTGTTGTTGTGGCCCTTGCAAACAAGCATCTTGAAATTTGTAGATTTTTTAAGGAAATAACAGATTTAATAAATGTTGTTGGTGCATCGTGCAAACGAATAGATTTGCTAAGAGAAAGTCAAAGAGAGCTTTTGGCATTGAATCCGGAAGTTGTAATCGGAAGTGGAAATAGTCAAGAAATGGCACTTACAAGGCCCGGAGATACACGTTGGAGCTCTCACGAAAAAACACTTCTTCGGTTGCTTACCTTATATCCTTGTGTTATTGAAGTGCTTGAATATATAGAAACTTCGGCATGGGAACCAATTCACAAAACTCAAGCAAATGGACTTCAGTTATACATGAAAAGTTTCAAGTTTGTATTTTATTTACATTTGATGAAACATATCTTGGGAGTTACTAACTTATTGTGTGTCGCTCTTCAAAGAAAGAATCAAGATATTTTGAATGCAGTTGAGCTAGTTAGATCAATCAAAGAAGAATTACAAAGGTATCGACTTGAAGGCTTTGACTCACTTTTAAAAGATGTTACATCCTTTTGTGACAAGTATGATATTGAGATGATTAACATGGAAGATGAGTATGTTGACCCGAAAAACAGAAGAAGAAAGACCAACATCACCAATCGTCATCATTTTGTGGTCAATAATTTCAACACGGTTCTCGACATGCAAATTCAAGAGCTTGGAAACCGTTTTAACGAGGTAACCACTAACTTGCTTACGTGTATGAGTTCTTTGAGCCTGCGTGATAATTTTAGTTCCTTTAATAAACTAAATTTGCTAAAGTTGGCCGAAATGTATCCGTATGATTTTACTTTTGATGAAAAAGATAATGTGACACTCTAGGTTTTTCCGAACGAACACCTTGTAATATTTTGTGTATATATAAATATTATTAAATGGAAACGTGACTTTTACATGATATGTGTGATATGTATGTAATATATATATATATATGTATGAGAGTCGAGACCACGACTCGAGACCACGACTCGCAACCACCCGGTTGCGAGTGGGCCACTCGGTCTCGAGTGGGCCTTTGGGCCGTAACCGGTTTGGGCCGAAACCCCTTAGCCTATGTTGAACCTTGTATATAAAACCCCAACCTTTCCTCACTTTCCTTCATTTGTTACACAACACACAAACACACTCCTTCTATTCTCTCTCAACTAGAAAACCCTCAACAACATTCCATCTCTTCCAACTTTCGGTTCAAGCTCAAGAATCTCGGACAAGAATCTCGGACAAAATCATCACTCGGACACTCCATCTTCTCGGTTCCTTTCTCTTTGTTTTCGGCTTCTTCTTCTAACCGGTTAGTGTCCTATTTTGTGTGGAAGATGCTTTGAATGTTTGATAAATGAAATGTTTATAAACTAGAAAATGGTTAGTTAAAATTGTTATGCATGACTTTTAGGATGATTTGTGAAGTTTGGCTATATGTGTAAACCTCTACATATGAAAGCTTGATAATATGTTTATAATGGCTAAAGAATAATGGTTTATGAATGATTAGGGCCAACCGAGTTATGTTTAATGTCACAAAGTGTATGTTTTCTTGTTTTTGCATCATGATCTTGTTAGAAATATGTGATTTTCGGTCCAAAATGTATGATTTTGTTAAAGTGAAAACCCTAGAAAACTATGAATATAGGATGAACTTGTTGAATGTGGTTTGAAGATTCAAAAATGGCAAAGTTTGATCTATTTGGTTTAATAGTCAGATTAGGCAAAGTGTTAGTAGAAACCTTATTGGTTGTTTCCTGATTTGGGCCTGATTACATTGTACTAATGGGACTGATGTATCTGCATCATCACGTGTACATGAAAGGGACAGCATTCCGACTCGCAACCGCGCCGTTGCGACTCGCAACCATGGCATGACAACTCGAGACCACGCCGTTGCGACTCGCAACCATAGCAGGACAACTCGAAACCACACGATTGCGACTCGAGACTACGACGGTTGCGACTCGCAACCACAGCATGATGACTCGAGACCACACGGTTGCGACTCGCAACCATAACGTGACAAGCCGAGACCTCCTGGTTGCGACTCGAGACCATCTGGTTGCGACTGGGCTGTCCACTTTGGTTATTGGGCCATTATGTGTATTATGGGCTACCTGTTAACTGGACTATGTGATGCTGTTTGACTGTGTTACTGTTAGGGCCGGCCCAATAACCCACCGTCTAATTATATGCATTATACGTGTTAGTTATGTGTAAGTTTTTACGTGATTACTTGTACACCGAACCTGACCTATACCGGTAACCATGTTAGGACGTGGTGACCAACGTGTTTGACAAGTAACATAAATCTACCGAGCAACCCAAGGTGAGTTCACAACTTAAAAGCATGCGTCCCGGTGGTTTGGGACACGAGACTAAGACAACCCTATCCCCTTGTAAAAGGGGATACCATTTACATTCCTTCCCTAGTTACTGGGAACAAACTTACTTTTCCTTCCCTTGTCATTGGGAAACCTTTGGTTAATTACTGTTTATACGGATTGCAACTAACGGCACTAAACGAAACTCTATCACTCAAGTCCCTACTACATAATACCGATTAGTCGCCGGGGCCAGGCGAACGGGTTATTAGTTGATAGCGCTATTTAGGTTTTACCAGCCTCACACCGTGCCCTGGTTTGGGATCGGTCGTGAACTAATGTACTCAGGCATCCGTCAATGATGATAGAACATTGACATCGGGGCATCCTGCGGAAACGCAAACGGTTACCTAGTGTTCGGTATTGGAAAAACAGTTTAGTCGCTAACTTTTGGGGTAGCTCCCCATGGCATGTATAAACGGATAAATTAACTGGTGAAACAAGTTTTGGTAATTAAAACTGGACAAACTAGTGAACTCACTCAGCATTATTGTTGACCCCTTACTGCATGCTTTGCAGGTAACCATTGACGAAGGAGCTTGCTGCTTGGGAACGAGTAGTGTCTGTCCACCCTTGTGTTGGGTGTTACCTTATTTTGAACTATGAACTTGTTTAACTACTACTTTACTTATGCTTCCGCTACTTATTACTGTTTGAACTTGAAACCTTAAACTCTGAACTTGATATTTGCTAATCCTATGGTTAGTAAGTATTACTTTTGTTATCAACTTAATTATTCAGTATAATTGGTGGCTGGATCCTGGTCAGTCACGCCCTCGAAGCGGGTGTTATCCGCAGGTGGATTTTGGGGGTGTGACAGATTGGTATCAGAGCCATTGGTTATAGTGAACTTGGTTTTAAAAAGGGGAAAATCTTTTTGAGAAAAACCAGACTATAACCCGTGACTCGTGACGACACTACACTCCAAGTGCAAGGCTCGACACATTTGACCTCATAGCTCGGACCAGTGTTTACTTGATTGCTTACTTTATGTTTCCTGTTCTGTTATACGTACTAGTGTGCTTAAACTAGATAGATACACCTCTCTCTTCTATCTCATTCTCGCTACATTACGACATCACACTCATACCGTGTTTTCTGGTTATGAAGACAATGAGTGGACGCGGAAGAGGAAACATTAACATGACACAGGCTCAGTTCACTAACCTGCTCAACACAGTGGCTGCAGCTTTCGCAGCTCACCCTATAGGTAAGCTCGTTGTTTTAGGATGTTTAGATCCTACCGCCACATCGCCTTTTCGCCTCTAAACCTATACGCTTCGCTTCTCACGAACAGGTCAGCATGCACCTGCGCAACCACCAGTGTGTACTTTCAAAACTTTCATGGATTGCAAGCCTCTCCCTTTCAACGGCACTGAGGGTGCCATAGGTCTTCTGCATTGGATTGAGAAAATTGAAGCTGTCTTTGCTGTCTGTGAGTGTCCCCCTGCGAATTGGGTGAAGTTTGCTACTGCTACGCTTGAAGGAAGCGCGCTTTCCTGGTGGAAGGCGCAGATTCAGATGTTTGGGTTGGAAACTGCTAATGCTACTGCGTGGGAGGATTTCAAGGACATGATTAAGGAGGAATACTGTCACCGGGATGACATCCACAAGCTTGAGAATGAGTACTATGCGCTTAAGATGGTTGGGTCAGAGATTGAGACCTACACCAAACTGTCTAATGACTATGCTGCTCTTTGCCCAAACATGTCTCGACCCATGTATCGAAGAATCGAACTGTACATCAAGGGTTTGGCTCCAGAAATTCGAAGCCATGTAACTTCAGCCAACCACACTACCATTCAGCCGATCGTTCGACTTGCTCACAAACTTACTGATCAGGCCGTAGAAGAGGGCAGGTTGCCCAAAAGGATCAGTGCTACTGTCGGAACTTCTAGTGACAACAAGCGTAAGTGGGAAGGAAATCAAAGCAAGGATGCTAACCCCACTCAGGCCCCAGCACAGCAAAGGAAAACTGACAACAACAAAGGCACTCAGCAGCAGGGTGGCTACCGGGGAAGCTACCCTAAGTGCAACAAGTGTAACAGACACCACAATGGGGCATGTAACAAGGGTCAGTGTCAGCGATGCCACAAGATGGGGCACGAAGCCAAGGATTGTAGAAGTCAGTTCCCAGCAAGACAGAATCAGCAACAACCCCAACAGCAACAGCAGCAGGGAAACGACCGAGCATGTTTTAAGTGTGGAGCTGAGGGGCACTTTAAGAAGGATTGCCCTGAACTGAATCAGAATCGCAACAACAATCAGGGAGCTGGAAACAACAATCAGAACAACAATGCGGGGAATGGTGCTAGAGGAAGGGCTTTTGTGATTGGAGCTGGAGAAGCAAGGAATGACCCCAATGTCGTGGCGGGTAAGTTCCTACTCGATGATCGTTATGTTTCTGTGTTATTTGATTCCGGTGCCGATGCTAGTTATGTGTCCCTACGTATTAGTAAGAAGCTTAAGCGTCCGCTTTCGTTACTAAGTTCTCCTCATATCGTCGAGTTAGCTAATGGTAGAAACATCGAGGCCTCACATGTTATCAAAGGCTGCAAACTAGAGTTGTCTGGTCAGACATTTAGTATCGATCTTTTCCCTGTTACTCTTGGAAGCTTCGACGTCGTTATTGGTATGGATTGGTTATCCAAGCATCGCGCTGAGATCCTCTGTCAAGAGAAAGCAGTTCGTATTCTCCGTCGTTCTGGCAAACCCCTCATTGTACAAGGTGGCAAAGGCGGAGAAATCTCCGGCGTTATCTCTTTCTTGAAGGCCCAGAAGTGTTTACGAAAAGGGCACACCGCTATCTTAGCACTTGTCACCAACACACAGGAAAAGGAAAAGAGGATTGAAGATTTTCCGGTAGTGCGTGACTATCCCGAGGTATTTCCTGAGGAACTACCTGGACTCCCTCCCCACCGTCAGGTCGAATTTCAAATCGAGCTAGCTCCCGGAGCAGCGCCAATAGCTCGTGCGCCTTATCGACTAGCCCCCGCAGAATTGAAGGAACTCTCTACTCAACTACAGGAACTTTTGGATAAAGGGTTTATTCGCCCTAGTTCATCACCCTGGGGAGCACCGGTACTCTTTGTTAAGAAGAAAGATGGCACGTTCCGAATGTGCATTGACTATCGTGAGCTGAACAAGGTTACCATCAAGAATCGTTACCCTCTCCCACGAATCGACGACTTATTCGATCAGCTACAAGGATCGAGCTACTATTCTAAGATCGACCTACGGTCAGGTTATCATCAGTTGAGAGTACGTGATGAAGACATCTCCAAAACTGCATTCAGAACTCGTTATGGTCATTATGAATTCCTCGTTATGCCCTTTGGAATGACCAACGCGCCCGCGGTGTTCATGGATCTAATGAACCGAGTGTGCAAGCCTTACCTCGACAAATTTGTGATCGTGTTTATAGACGACATCCTGATCTACTCGAAAAGTCAAGAAGAGCATGAACAACACCTACGTCTTATTCTGGAACTCCTTCGCAACGAACAGCTGTACGCCAAATTCTCGAAATGTGACTTCTGGCTTCGAGAAGTCCATTTCCTCGGCCATGTGGTTAATAAGGACGGAATTCATGTGGACCCAGCTAAGATCGAATCGATAAAGAACTGGCCTACACCTAAGACTCCCACTGAAGTTCGCCAATTCTTGGGATTGGCAGGTTACTACCGCAGATTCATTCAGGGATTCTCAAAGATTGCACAACCCCTCACTACGCTCACTCAGAAAGGCGTCACCTACAGGTGGAATGAAGCACAGGAATCTGCTTTTCAGAGGCTTAAGGATAACCTCTGTAGTGCTCCTATTCTCTCGTTGCCTGAAGGCACTGACGACTTTGTGGTTTACTGCGATGCGTCTATTCATGGGCTCGGTTGCGTGTTGATGCAACGCGAGAAAGTTATTGCCTACGCATCTCGACAACTCAAGACACACGAAAGGAACTACACAACGCATGATTTGGAACTGGGAGCAGTGATCTTTGCGCTTAAGATATGGAGACATTACCTGTACGGTACCAAGTGCACCATTTACACCGATCACAGGAGTCTCGAGCATATCTTCAAGCAAAAGGAATTAAACATGCGACAACGTAGATGGGTCGAACTCTTGAATGACTACGAATGTGCCATAAAGTATCATCCGGGCAAGGCCAATGTCGTGGCAGACGCCCTCAGCCGAAAGGACACCATACCAAAGCGCGTGCGAGCGTTACAACTTACCATCCAGTCTAGTCTCCCTACTCAGATTCGAAATGCCCAGACTGAAGCTCTGAAACCGGAAAACGTCAGGGCTGAGTCCCTGCGAGGATCGAGACAACGATTAGAGCAAAAAGAAGACGGCGCCTACTATGTGGCAGGGCGCATTTGGGTCCCACTTTACGGAGATCTACGAGAGCTTGTGATGGACGAAGCCCATAAGTCCCGTTATTCAGTACATCCTGGTTCAGATAAGATGTACCACGACTTAAGGACCACTTACTGGTGGCCTGGCATGAAAGCCCACATAGCAGCATACGTTAGCAAATGTTTGACCTGCGCAAGAGTCAAGACTGAGTATCAGAAACCGGCAGGCCTACTCCAGCAACCCGAAATCCCGAAGTGGAAATGGGAGCAAATTTCCATGGATTTTGTTATGGGGCTACCTAGATCTCAACGCGGGAATGACACTATTTGGGTGATAGTAGATCGACTGACTAAGTCTGCACACTTTCTGGCCATTAAGGAAACAGACAAGTTTTCTACCTTGGCAGAGATCTATTTAAAGGAAGTAGTCTCCAGGCACGGGGTGCCAACTTCTATTATTTCCGACCGAGACGCTCGTTTTACTTCCGAGTTGTGGCAAGCTATGCACAAATCCTTTGGCTCACGTTTGGACATGAGCACCGCTTACCACCCACAAACGGATGGGCAGTCTGAACGCACCATCCAAACCCTGGAAGACATGCTTAGGGCATGTGTGATCGATTTTGGCAAGAACTGGGAGAAGCATCTACCGCTGGTGGAATTCTCCTACAACAACAGCTACCACACTAGTATTCAGGCGGCACCTTTTGAGGCATTATACGGTCGTAAATGCCGATCACCTCTTTGCTGGGCGGAAGTCGGTGATAGTCAGCTCACAGGCCCAGAACTAGTGGTAGATACAACGGAAAAGATTTCACAGATAAGGCAACGCATGGCGGCAGCTCGTGACCGTCAGAAAAGCTACGCTGACAAGCGTAGGAAACCGCTAGAATTCCAGGTCGGGGACCGGGTTCTACTTAAAGTCTCACCCTGGAAGGGTGTGGTTCGTTTTGGTAAACGAGGCAAGCTGAATCCACGATATGTTGGACCATTCGAAATTACCGAGAAAATCGGTAAGGTTGCTTATAGATTGAACCTACCTGCAGAGCTGAGTGCAGTGCACAATGTCTTTCACGTGTCCAATCTGAAGAAGTGTCTGTCAGATGAAACACTCATAATTCCTTTCAAGGAACTAACTATTGATGAACAGCTACACTTTACTGAGGAACCGATTGAGATTACGGATCGAGAGATCAAAACCCTCAAACGTAGCCAGATACCTCTCGTGCGAGTTCGTTGGAACTCACGACGTGGCCCAGAGTTTACCTGGGAGCGGGAAGACCAGATGAAGTCCAAGTATCCCCAGTTGTTCCCAAACGAAACCCCCAGCACTGAAGCTACAACTGAATTTCGGGACGAAATTCCAAACTAACGGGGGGATGATGTGACACCCCGTTAAAAACGCTAGCTTGGCAGTGGCTGCCTTAACTTTCGGGACGAAAGTTCTTAAAACTTGGGGATAATGTGACACTCTAGGTTTTTCCGAATGAACACCTTGTAATATTTTGTGTATATATAAATATTATTAAATGGAAACGTGACTTTTACATGATATGTGTGATATGTATGTAATATATATATATATATATATGTATGAGAGTCGAGACCACGACTCGAGACCACGACTCGCAACCACCCGGTTGCGAGTGGGCCACTAGGTCTCGAGTGGGCCTTTGGGCCGTAACCGGTTTGGGCCGAAACCCCTTAGCCTATGTTGAACCTTGTATATAAAACCCCAACCTTTCCTCACTTTCCTTCATTTGTTACACAACACACAAACACGCTCCTTCTATTCTCTCTCAACTAGAAAACCCTCAACAACATTCCATCTCTTCCAACTTTCGGTTCAAGCTCAAGAATCTCGGACAAGAATCTCGGACAAAATCATCACTCGGACACTCCATCTTCTCGGTTCCTTTCTCTTTGTTTTCGGCTTCTTCTTCTAACCGGTTAGTGTCCTATTTTGTGTGGAAGATGCTTTGAATGTTTGATAAATGAAATGTTTATAAACTAGAAAATGGTTAGTTAAAATTGTTATGCATGACTTTTAGGATGATTTGTGAAGTTTGGCTATATGTGTAAACCTCTACATATGAAAGCTTGATAATATGTTTATAATGGCTAAAGAATAATGGTTTATGAATGATTAGGGCCAACCGAGTTATGTTTAATGTCACAAAGTGTATGTTTTCTTGTTTTTACATCATGATCTTGTTAGAAATATGTGATTTTCGGTCCAAAATGTATGATTTTGTTAAAGTGAAAACCCTAGAAAACTATGAATATAGGATGAACTTGTTGAATGTGGTTTGAAGATTCAAAAATGGCAAAGTTTGATCTATTTGGTTTAATAGTCAGATTAGGCAAAGTGTTAGTAGAAACCTTATTGGTTGTTTCCTGATTTGGGCCTGATTACATTGTACTAATGGGACTGATGTATCTGCATCATCACGTGTACATGAAAGGGACAGCATTCCGACTCGCAACCGCGCCGTTGCGACTCGCAACCATGGCATGACAACTCGAGACCACGCCGTTGCGACTCGCAACCATAGCAGGACAACTCGAAACCACACGATTGCGACTCGAGACTACGACGGTTGCGACTCGCAACCACAGCATGATGACTCGAGACCACACGGTTGCGACTCGCAACCATAACGTGACAAGCCGAGACCTCCTGGTTGCGACTCGAGACCATCTGGTTGCGACTGGGCTGTCCACTTTGGTTATTGGGCCATTATGTGTATTATGGGCTACCTGTTAACTGGACTATGTGATGCTGTTTGACTGTGTTACTGTTAGGGCCGGCCCAATAACCCACCGTCTAATTATATGCATTATACGTGTTAGTTATGTGTAAGTTTTTACGTGATTACTTGTACACCGAACCTGACCTATACCGGTAACCATGTTAGGACGTGGTGACCAACGTGTTTGACAAGTAATATAAATCTACCGAGCAACCCAAGGTGAGTTCACAACTTAAAAGCATGCGTCCCGGTGGTTTGGGACACGAGACTAAGACAACCCTATCCCCTTGTAAAAGGGGATACCATTTACATTCCTTCCCTAGTTACTGGGAACAAACTTACTTTTCCTTCCCTTGTCATTGGGAAACCTTTGGTTAATTACTGTTTATACGGATTGCAACTAACGGCACTAAACGAAACTCTATCACTCAAGTCCCTACTACATAATACCGATTAGTCGCCGGGGCCAGGCGAACGGGTTATTAGTTGATAGCGCTATTTAGGTTTTACCAGCCTCACACCGTGCCCTGGTTTGGGATCGGTCGTGAACTAATGTACTCAGGCATCCGTCAATGATGATAGAACATTGACATCGGGGCATCCTGCGGAAACGCAAACGGTTACCTAGTGTTCGGTATTGGAAAAACAGTTTAGTCGCTAACTTTTGGGGTAGCTCCCCATGGCATGTATAAACGGATAAATTAACTGGTGAAACAAGTTTTGGTAATTAAAACTGGACAAACTAGTGAACTCACTCAGCATTATTGTTGACCCCTTACTGCATGCTTTGCAGGTAACCATTGACGAAGGAGCTTGCTGCTTGGGAACGAGTAGTGTCTGTCCACCCTTGTGTTGGGTGTTACCTTATTTTGAACTATGAACTTGTTTAACTACTACTTTACTTATGCTTCCGCTACTTATTACTGTTTGAACTTGAAACCTTAAACTCTGAACTTGATATTTGCTAATCCTATGGTTAGTAAGTATTACTTTTGTTATCAACTTAATTATTCAGTATAATTGGTGGCTGGATCCTGGTCAGTCACGCCCTCGAAGCGGGTGTTATCCGCAGGTGGATTTTGGGGGTGTGACAGATAAGCTTATCGATGAACTCGGTCACTACATTTCTAATATGAAAAAAGATAGTCGGTTTGATAACTTGAATGGGGTTAGTGATCTTGCCAAAAGGATGGTGGAAACAAGGAAACACATTGAGTATCAGTTGGTCTATCGTTTAATAAAGTTGTCACTAGTTTTACCGGTTGCAACGGCTAGTGTTGAAAGGAGTTTTTCTTCAATGAAGCTTGTGAAGACAGAATTACGTAATAGAATGGGTGATGGATACATGAACGATTCTTGCATTTGTTACATTGAAAAGGAGTTCTTACAAAAAGTTTCCGTTGAGAGTGTAATGCAACGTTTTCAAAAGATGAAAACTCGTCGTCAACAACTTTAGGTAGTTTTTTTTATTTGTAAAGACTATCGTATTTTATATTATGTGATTTTAAATTTCTAATGACGATTTTCTTTTCATCATTGTATCTTACTTTTATTATGTGGTGAACCTTACCCGATCCGAACTATCGAACCGACCCGAAATTCTTTATGTTCAGTAACATGAAATTGGAGTATCTAAAAAAGTGAACCCAGTGAAAAATATTCCTGGATCCGCCACTGGATTCAAGTCATGGTGTTTTATCTGGAGACATTGTTCATAGCGTGGTGTTATAAACATCTGGAGACATTGACTATGATTCAAGTCATGGTGTTTTATCTAGAATCCAAAAAACATTGTATTGCAATTTAAAGATGATGAAAAGAAGATATGAACAATATATGATTAAAAGATGTTGCGATTAAAAGATGATGAAGAAGATAAAACAATCAGATGTATAAAATCGTAAAAACAAATATGTTTCCTAAAATTTCTCCTAAAATAGTTAACACATGATCTCATTTCCTTTAATTGACTTTAACTACCATTAGGAGTAAATTACATTATTACCCTTATTCATTAATATAATTGATGGACACATGTCAACACCAGATTATTTCTTACACTTCTCACATTTTGGGCACTTTTTACAGGATCCTTTACCTATATATATATATATATAGGGAGCCGCTAGAATGAGAACCACCTCGAGTTGTAAGAACCGCGAGAACTACACCCCACGGAGCGCCGTTCGCCATGATTTTTTTTACAAGTAGATGTGTATATTATAAACACAGCCGTAAAAAATCATAGCGAACGGCGCTCCGTGGGGTGTAGTTTTTTACACCACAAGTTTGGTGAAAAAAAAAGAAAAAAGAAAAAAAATTAAAAAACACCAAACTTGTGGTGTAAAAAACTACACCCCACGGAGCGCCGTTCGCCATGATTTTTTACGGCTGTGTTTATAATACACACATCTACTTGTAAAAAAAAATCATGGCGAACGGCGCTCCGTGGGGTGTAGTTCTCGCGGTTCTTACAACTCGGGGTGGTTCTCATTCTAGCAGCCCCCTATATATATATATATATATATATATATATATATATATATATATATATATATATATATATATATATATATATATATATATATATATATATATATATAGAGAGAGAGAGAGAGAGAGAGAGAGAGAGAGAGAGAGAGTCCGGTTTTTAAATTCGGTCCGATCGATCCGACCGGTTCAACCAATGAACCGGTAAAGAGACCGGTTTGATGTCCGGTCCGATCATGAAAACCTTTCTATATATAACAATTACTGTCTGACCTTAGGAGCAATCAAACAATTAGCCAAAGATTGTAGCTTATTTACTGTAGTGCCATTGGTAAAAAAACAATTTTTTTTTACGCCAGTTCATTCATCATCATCATCATACTCAGTACATCCCACCAATAGCAAAGGTAAGGTAGGGTATGAGGAGGGTAGATGTAAACAACCTTCTATCCCGTAGAAATAGAGAGGCTGTTTTCAGTGAGACCCCCAGCTCGATTATAGTTTTGTATCACGCTGGTTCATTGTGATTTTTTTTTCTTTGGTCTGTTGGGGCCCATTTAGACACACATATTTTGAAAACCCTATATAATAATACAAAATAATAAATTAAACATATATATATTTTTTATGGATAAGTTATATTTATTAATCTTACATGAAGTTTCAACGCAATATAATCGATTCTTATACTTTTTTAGTATTTTAATAGTGCTTTGTTTATTATTTGATTTGAATCATTTGCGTTTGTCAATCTAAAAAAATACGTTAATATATTTATTTCTTTTAACATTACAATATGACGTTCTTTTTATTTTAAATGGGTGTATTTAAAACAAACTTTATTTTTGCATTGTAAACTATATCAGTACTGATATCGTAACGAAGTCGCATAAAACCGTATCGAACCAAACCGGTATCAACGTTTTGATAGGTATTCGACTTTATGGTCATCGATGGATAAAAATATATATAAATATTCTTTTGTGCATATCACGATTTTATTTTATAAATTTTCTCTTACTATTGCTATAGCGAGTATCGATATTATAACGAACCAAACCGATACCAAACAATTTCCCACCGAGTAGCACGAAGAAATCCAACTAGTTGAAAACAACAAAGGAGGTACAGGCATCTATGAAAGGTGAACACCAATAACAACAAATCTCAGAAGCCCTAAACTCGTCAAAATGACAAGTGATCTAGCGATGCAAGCTGCTTTCATTTTGATTACGATCTTGATGTTCATGTGGATGCAAAAAATACCTCAAAACCTGCTCACCAAATTCCGTTACAGAAACCGATCAAGCTACGACGCCAAGCGTCACTTCATCACCGGCGCTCAACTCTTAGCTAAATCCAGATCTACAAAAGACCACGCGTCCTCTGTTAGACTGGCCAAATCAGCCGCCGATGAAGCCGACAAATCGATCTCGCTTGATCCAAACGACGCCGCATCTCACATACTCAAAGCACTGGCTCTGGATGCGCAAGGTTTGATCTCAGCGGCGGTGGAGTCGCTGGACGTGGCGTTGTCGCCGCTGACGGCGAAGTCGCTGAGCTACGCCGAGAGAGGAGACGCTCTGTTGAAAAGAGCAGAGATCAAGGTCAAGGGGAGCAAGAGAGGCCGAGTCGACTCAGCGATCGAAGACCTGGTGGAATCGGTCAAACTCAAAGGGGATAATCCAAAGGCGTATTGGTTGCTGGGAGAGTGTTACGAGAAGAAAACAATGAAAGATGAAGCGGTTGATGCGTATGAGCGTGCGCTTAGGATTGACCATGAATGTGTTGCGGCTCGGGATGCGTTGAACCGCTTGGGTTCAACCCAATCCCAATGACATCCACAAAACTCCCTCCACATGCTTCCCCTATGGGTTTTTCTCATAAATTACATTTTAAATTATTGTTGATTCTCATTTTGATTGCTTACTTACTTACTGCATGAAGTTTGTTATGTTTCAAAGTAGGGGTGTGCAAAAAACCAAATTAATCGAACCATAACTGAATTAACCGACAAAATCGAACCGAATAAACCGAACTAAATAAAAAACCGGTGGGTCGGTTAATTGTTTTTTTGTAAACCGAAAGTAGCGGGTCGGTTATGGTTATCATTTTTTCATACCCATCATAACCGAATCGAACCGACATGTAATAAATCTTTGTAGGATTTAGGATTTTTCACCATATTTTTAATATTTGATGTTTTGACGGAAGGTTTTTAGTACTTATGAGTTTTCATATCATTTTGTGGTTTTAGTTGAATGTTTCATTGAATTTATGGAATGTATCATATCACTTTATATGAATATTCGATATTAATTGCTATTAATATTATAGATTATATGTATTTTTTTAATTCTATGTAATATACTAATATATACAAATATGCAATAACAATTTATTTAATGTTAAAAACAATTAAGCTATTTTTAGCTAAGTAAATACACGGTTAACCACCCATAACCGATCCACTATAACCATCAAAACCGAATAACCATAACCACCATAACTGATCGGTTATGGTTATGATTTTTGGTCAAAACCGAACCAAACTGACCCATGCACACCCCTATTTCAAAGTAAATTACTTTTTTTTTACTTTTAGTGGTTGTAACCATTTGATTTTAAAATTAAACTAGTTTTTTACCCGTCGCGCGTTGCGGCGGCGTAATACGCGAAATGATAACGTATAGACTACAATCAACCAGGTTTCCGAAATAAATTGACGTCAAAACGTATGATAGCTCAAATTTATACCGTCGAATTAAAACGTATTACATTTGATACGATTTGTTTTCAAACAAAATTTATGTCAAAACGTACATAAAAGCATTTAATAATTGACCCAACTGGTTTTCAAACAAACATTACGTTAAAACGTAGAAGAACTCGAATTTGTACCGATATGTCCATAAAAATAAAAGCGTAAGAAATAATTTTAGGGTAAGCTTGAAACTTTAGAAACTTGAAGTTAGAGGGTTATTATGAAATTATAGCAAAGTTACGTGTCAAAAGTTTGAAGGTTAAAAAGAAGTTACAAAGTATAGGGGCTTTTTTGTCAAGTTAAAAATTAGAAGGCTCATTTTTATCAAGTTAAAAAGTTGGTTTTTGTGAATTCAGAAATTTGAGGGGGGGGGGGGGTATCAACTAAGAAAAGTTAAGGTGAATTTTATCAAAAGAGAAAGTGGTCACCAACCTTTCAATTTAAGATTATATAAATTGATTAACACCCTGAGTATCTTTTCTAGGGGTGAGCATTTGTTAATACCCGACCCGATGAGTACCCGACCTGACCCGAGAACCGAACACCATATAAATGGATACCTGAAATAATACCCTACATTTAGGGTCGGTTCCGGTTCCCTTTAATCTCGGTTTTAGGTAAACATCGAGTCATTACCCGAACCTAATAATTAATCAAAATCCATTCAGTGAAGCACTGTTCAATCCTACAGCAATGCATTCCAGCAGTGTTTTTGAAGCTTGAGTTCAATCCTGCCGACCGGCTGCGAACAACCTGCAGACCAGCTACGAACAGTCTGCTTACCGTCTGCGAAGAGGTCTGCAAATTGGCTGCAAACAGTCTGCATACCGGTTGTGAACAGACCTCTTTACCGACTGCGAATAGGCCTCTTCTCGGGCTTAATTGAAGATTCGCCAAACATGATAGTAAACAGATTAACAACTCTTTAATGTTAACCCAGATACACTCATGACTCATACACAAAAGACACGCTTAACTGATGTAAATATATCTTTTTTACGCATTTTTAGTGACTGTATAAAAAACGATTTAACAATGAGGCTAAGATCAAAAACGATTTAACCCGACTGTGATAGCTGCTCGTTGATAGCCAATCGACAGTATGATCATACAGTTTGGTAGCCAGTCGCTTTTAAAATCAGTACGACAGTATGATCTTACAGTTTGCATAAAACAGTTTGGTAGCCAGTGGCTTTTAAAATCAGTACGACAATATGATCAATACAATACGTCTTTGGGCAGCGAAGCTTATAGGCTATAGCCGTATATAACTATTACATATACAGAAATGCTGTTAACACATATTAATTTTTTAATATATTATATTTGAAAATGATTGTGAATGGAGGAAAGAGAAAAAATAATGATAAAAGTATAAAAATATTATTTAATTTAAAAAATAAAGAAAAAACGAAGATTAAAAATTAAATGAGAAATATGGTGAATTTTTGGGGAAAATGAGCTAGAAAAGGGGTTTAAATGGTCATATTAGTGTTTTCCAATATTCAAATCGTGTAACCGATAAAAACTGGTTCCAAACCGGGGTTTTGTCGGACCGGATACTGGTTCGGGTTGATTTTGACCTCCAAAAATACAAACCGAAGGGGTACCGGCAGTATTTAGTGGTTCGACATTAAACTAAAACTAAAATATACACTCTGAATCGACAATTGTTTTTTTCTAAAGTGTGCTTATAACAATAATCTCTATGTATATACAAACTACAATATTTGACATCAACATTCAATGCTACACACCCGTGTAAACAAGAGTGCCGATCCATTGACACTTCGAAGAACCATCATCCTAGAATCTATGTAGGTCCCACAAACAATCTTTGACAGATCAAACATTTCTGGTGGAATTTGCATCCTAACTTCATTAACCACAGACTGTGCCGCCTCAATATCTTTGCTCAAGGGTTCATTTAACACCAGGGTCACATCAATGTCACTGGACACAAGTTTGACCACCGGAAGGCTCGACGGTGGTTCTCTCTGTTGTAACGCTTTCCTCCACTTGTTCCCAGAAAGTTTCTTGATGGCTGATTCTTGGGCGTTGGTTGCAAATGCAGGAGGCAGATTTTCATTTTCTTCGTCTTTTATGTAATGCCGTTTTCCAGATGTTAATCTGAATGTGGAATTTACTACAAGTTTTCCATGAATCCCGATTTTGTCATGTGGCCAATCTTTGCCAACTAGGACCCTAAAGTTGACATCAGAGGTGAATGACAAGGGTTGTTTTGTTTTTGATGGTTGGGTTATTGTAAGGTGCACGTCTCCGATGAGCACACGGGAAGGTGGTTGGCGAGTGGTTAGTCCTACGTGGCGCCCCGTGCAGTAAGCCAATCTCCATCTTCCAGGTAGCAACCCTAGCCAGTTCTGCAAAGGTGGTTATTGTTGTACATACATGATTATCTTGTTTTGCAACCATAATTAATCATCATTTGAAAAAACCAAAGTGTAACCTGGCCCGACCCGCATCTACTGGTACTAAAAGTTACCCCTTTTGGCATATTAAGAGAGTATGATATTACTAACCTTTGGCTTTGAATAAGGATTCAACATCTCCATTAACTCAAGGAAGTGAGCAAGCCTGATGCGCTGAAGGATAAACAGTAGTAAAATCATAAAGAGCTAGCTAATACAGTTGAAGCTTCTAAATTTGAAACAGAGAAAACTCTAGCATAATATCACTTTATCCACACACATATATATATATATATATGATTTACTTAAATAATATAATCCTTATAGTCATGATTGGCACACCACCGGATTACTGAAACACCTATTTTGACAACCAACATGACCACTTTGTGATCTCTACAGAAAACCCCAAAACACTCATTCTATAGTAATATGGAAAGAACCTGTTGGTGGCCATATATGTACTCCTCGGTAATTCTAACTGCAGTTGATCCCAGACTCCATCTGATGATGTCCATTGATGGGTTTACTCGCCATCTCGGTCCACACAGAAATGGGTGTCTCAGAGCTTCTAAACATCTGCAACAAAGTATGCATGTATTAACTAAATCTTAATACAAGTACAAAATAAGGAATTTATCGCTGTAGTACAAAATAAGCAGCTTTTCCCGCATTACTGCCACATCAAATGTGCAGAAAGTTGTTTTGAATAGATAGATTCGTAATTGTGTACATCACTTTCAAGGTACGTTTTACTTAAGAGATGGCAGTTTCAACCTATCTACTTACAATTGTGTTGATGTGGATCATGTTCAATATCTAACAGATCAAACGGGTAAAACTAAAAAAAAAGTTTAAAATACATGGGTCAAACAGGCCAAAGAGGTCGAAAGGAAAGTATATTTTGAATGCATAATACCTCTTTAATCACTTTATGTCTTTATCTAAAAAAAGGTAGATTAATATTGTAAAATATTTAACACACCAATTATTTATCAAAAAAAAATAAAATAAATAAATAAGTGTGTTGGGTCAACCCAACCAGTACCGAAAAGTACCCACTGCACCCATCCTACTTGACCTTGTCTAGTTTATGTTCATCAATATGACAACATTTCCATGGACGGATTTTCAGTAAACTATGCACATTTCTAACTTGATTTCTTTTTTAACAGAAGAAATCATGATTCTAACTGATTTTGTTTAAAAACAAAGACATACGGTTGCAAGAATCTAATCGAAAAAGAAATTAAAATGTTTAACTTGGCACAGAGTTTTAACCAAGTGGTTGACTATTTCTTAAATATCTAAGAATGAAGACAAAAAAGGGATCATTAACATCAACTATCAGTAATTAATAATGAATGATATTGGGTGAAAACTGAAAAGGAAACTGCGTCAACTTTCAGGTATTGTATAATACTATGTGCTCGTTTTACCTTATTCTATTAAGTGGTCTAGTTGCAACAAGTAATGATAACAGGTGCCAGCCTGCACCCCAGTTCCTATCTAGCATCTGTAATGGAAATAACATATAAATAAATGCAATGGCGTGCAAGTACCGAGGAGAACTATGTTAGAGATTATACCTGCAGCCCAACATTTCCATGTGATGAATTCATGTTAAAAGTTCTTAGTAGAAATTCACGCAAGCAGGAAGGATCATTCCCCTGTGTCATTAACAACAACAACAACAGATGGATACAAACAAATTAGAGTGAGAAGAATCTTTTATTACATAAAAAAAATATGGTCAATCACGGGTATCTTACCTTATTGAGGAATGCTTTGAACTTTGTGAAGATAAGCGGATCCATAAGCTCCCTCAATATCATCTTTACCATGATGAATCCAAGACATCTAAATGAATAAATAAAATTAGCGTAGGATAATTCCATCTTCCTTTTATTTTCCTCTGCTGCATACCTCATGTCAAACGCAATCATCATTTGTTGTCTGTCTGTGTCATCCTCGAAAAAGTCAGCAGCATTCCCCAATATTCCTACCTGACAGTTATAAAGCACATACATCACAAGAAGCATTGTCATAAATAATACAACATCACAGATACAACGTACTCCCCCCCACCCCCCCAAACAGATTTCATACTTCAACAATAGTGAATACTACGATCAAGAACTCACTTTGATATGTCTATCGACTGGACTTATATGAACATTCTCCAGTCTGAGCTCTGTATGGGCAAGTCCATGACTATGTAAGTAATTTACCTGCAATACAAAATCAACACAAACATTAAAAAAAACATCCTTCCAATGCGTTGTCATAAATAATACAACGTACTCCGATTAGTAGATCTCGCATCAGAATTCGAATAACACGCAGCTGGCGAGAAACAGCTGGCCCACCAACGGTATCATCACCCACCCGTCTCACCGATTCTTCATCCAAAGCAAGTGTAGCTTCCAATGTGGGTAGCCAATCCGCCTGACGAAGCCAGTGCCTCAAAGAAAAACTACCATGATACTGATAATTAAGAAAAACAAAAGCGGGAATTATTTCATGGAGAATGAAGGGAGGGTATTTGTTTGTATCAGGTATCAGTATCACCTACCCCATGAACAAGGGTAAATGAGCCCTCATCATCCATTGTCTGAGGACACACATAACCATGAACTTGCATCGAATAAGAATGGTACATCAGCTTACGGCGGGCCAGTTTCTTTAGAACCTGCAATATCCATTTTGACGAATATGAGTGAATCCATGCCAAAATTTCAAATAAGGAAGCAGAAGCACCTGCATAGCACGTTTCCCTCTTCGCTGTGCTTGAGAAGTAGTAAGCCGTCTAAGCACCACCTTTGTATTATTTAATGGGCTGCACGTTCATACGTTAGATTCCACATGTGTATAACAAAAAAAAAAAAAAAAAAGAGTTTCTTCAGCATGTACCTATCAGAATTTACAATAATGGCTTCAAAAACAGCCTCATCGCCCTACAAAAAGGCTCCAAACAGTCAACACAAGAGATGAAAGTGAAATATGATAAAATATGATTTTGTACATACCCGTCCACCTAGGCCAATGCTAACCCGATCACTAATCTTGAAATCAGAAAAAGTAAACTTGGTGACATGGCTGAATTCTTCTCCCTCCAAAAAACCGGAAGTAGAAACACTAGCATCCTCTTGTTCAAACTCCAGAGATAATGAACACTTGATTTGTTTCCGGAAGGAGCCATGGTTTGTTGCCATTCGAGGCAAGCAGCTTGGTTTGAAGAGTGTTGTGGGCAAATTCTTATGGTAACATGATGTTGATTGGATCAGGGCAGATGAATACAAAGCCATTTGATTTGATTTGATTCAGATTCTAATTCTCTCACAGCACTGCCCGGACAAAAACTAAGCAAATTTATTACCTATTTTATAAAATAACACAAACACTGCATGTACCACCTACCCCCCTCTTCAATTAACGTATCTGAACCCAAAATTATAACAAAGAAAGAAAGTAGAGAATAATATTTCAGTTCAGACATCGAAATGTTGTTCAACAGATTGGCTTTCATATCATACAATTGTTGAATTAATAACGAGAATCAAATGAAAGAATAGAGGGTAGAGAGAGAAGACTGACCTGATCAAATTGGCATGAGGACGAGGAGGGAAATTGGGGATTATTTGTGCGGAGGATATATAAATAATA
This sequence comes from Helianthus annuus, assembly GCF_002127325.2. Classification (NCBI taxonomy): domain Eukaryota; kingdom Viridiplantae; phylum Streptophyta; class Magnoliopsida; order Asterales; family Asteraceae; genus Helianthus; species Helianthus annuus. Next base: position 82,793,176 of record NC_035441.2, read on the forward strand.
TATTGACGACTATTCAGAACAAGAGTTGCGTGTGTTAGGTACCTATTGACGCGCGTCTACACCATGTCTACGTCCATCTCGCGCGTCTATAACTCATTGGCGCGCGTGCTCCCTTAATATCTTCACGATCTCAATCTACACACTAGTTCAATTCCCATACGTTATACATAACTCAGACTTTCTACTCCCCTAAACTCTATTTGACTCGTCATCACTACTCAACTATTTTATAAAAATACAAATGCGGCTCTCAAACAACGTTGCAAGTATAGAATAATGTTACTAGTGAGTCGGTTTCAATTACTTCGATATAAAACTAGTATAACTTCAGCACACTATCGAAATGGATATGTCTAAGACTAAGTGTAATGGGCGGTAGATCACGGGGAAAGTGGCCATGGCGCCCCATAGCGCCACGGAACACCGCTACAGGCGACGCTATGGGGTGCAAAATCTTGTTCCCGTTATATATATAGCGGCGTGAAGGAAGAAAGATTCAAAGCCCCACTCACACACATATATACATACATACATATATACAAAGCCACATACATATATAACCCCACTACACCCTCTTGTGATATGAAGCCCCTCTCTTATGCGTTTCGCCACTTGTCGCATAACGCCCCACAAAGAACTTTATGACTATACATGGCCTAAGAGTGAAGGGGTATAGTCCCAAATACCGCACAGGCAACAACCAATCTCATGCGCACGCAGACACTTTGTAACGTCCTAACACATTTTAACCTAAGATTCGCAGCGGAAAAAAAACATATGTAAAATTTCTTTCATGATTCTCTTCATTTCGCTTAAATACATTATTCTCTTTTTATAAATTAATGAAAACTAACATACATACTTCAAATTAAGTGACCACATCCACACCCACGTACAATCCACGACTTGACTCGATCTTCGACCGCGTACACTTCTTGACGAAATATCTATAACCCTGTACAGCCTGCAGTCATCACATTCAATCACAACATTAGCAAGCGGTGACATAATACAAATAATCTTAACACATGCATAATAAAGCGTCAACATATCATGCTTTCTCTTATACTAGCCCCTTCATCCATCCATTCGATCACTCGCATCGGATTGCGGAGTCAACCTTCTCTTCCATAGTTACATGCTATACTTCACATCAATTCTCAATAGAAAAACGGTTAGTATCATTAGCTTCCCTTTATATGAACATGTCCTCAAATACACATAACTCGACTTATTCATTCAAGCATATAATTAAATACCCACTCAAACATGTATTCACTTCTATTCATACACGTACTTACAATTTACATCCTACATGTATAACTCCTTAATTCGCCTTTATGCATAATTCATTACGTAAGTTCCCCTTTCTTACCCAAACTTAATCGAATCTCTTTCTTAACCACTTCCAACCCATTCCATTAAAACTTAACTTAGTAATAACATTAATTCATATCTTCTTACATTACATTCAACAATTAACATATATCATAAATACATCACCAAACAAAAGGGTAAGTTCGGAGTTCACTTACCTTGCGCGCCCGTATTTGCGTTCGCGTATTTGATTGAGTCTTCGTAGCCCGTTAGCCTTCAACGCTCCCATCCATCTTGACATGATTCCTATACACTCATGTCATTACAATCACATTCTTATTAGCATATATGCTTATACTTATGAACAACCACATCAAATTCACATCTAACATACGACCTACATAAAGCATACTCAACATCATTAATCCATTTAAACAAGCATAAAGCATACTCGACATCATCCCTACATAATCTTCACATGAACTATATATGTTTACCCATTACTTGCATACAATTTCACTTATTATTGTCTTTTAGACATTTCATCAAACACTTGGCGTGCGTACTACTTCCTAAGCATAATGTACAAGTGCTTTAAGCATGTTCTTCCTTATTTCATCTTATGAACTATCACATTCAAACAAAATCTCATAATCATAAATTTCACTTCAAGTTTAACTATCTTAGTCTATCATACAACACCTTATACAACACAAGATTACACTATAACATCTTCAAGTTCATCATGATCATCATCTTCACACTCATGCAATGGGTTTCATTATAAATCACCCAATTACTTGAAATTATTCATAACACAAGTTCTACTTGGTGTTTCTAACACCTCTACATGCTTAATTTCATACAATTTCATGGATTGATCATAACCCACTTCAAACAAGATCACCAAATCTAAGTTTTAAGACATACCTTATGATCCCCTTATGAAGGTGATCGTTAATTCATGTTCGGTTGTGAATTTGGGCTTCATATAGCCTTTCAATTTGGAGATTTTGATGAAGTTTAGGGTTCTGGCTCCATGGGAGCTTTCCCTGCTCGTTCATGAACACACACACGATGTGTGTGTATGTGTGTGTGTTGTTTTCTTTTAACACAACAACTTTCAAGTTGTTCACTTTGGTCCCTCATGTTTCGTTTTAATTAAACAAGGCTACAACCCTTCGTTTAGTACCAACGATACTAATATTCAACTAGGTTAATTATCCCTAGTTAATATTTATTTACGGGTTCACTTTTACCCCTATCGGTATTTTTACCGTTCCTTTTTTTTATTAACCGGATTTAAATTACCAAACCCATTTTTGGGGTGTTACACACTTAATCTAAAAAATACTCATTTGATCACAATGTTCCATCACAGGCCACTCTCGCTTACGCAGGACAATGTCAGCACTAAGGAGACACGTGGTACACGTGGTACATGGGGTATGGGGCTTGCGTTGGGGCGTGGGTTGGGGGAAAACGCCCAAGCCACCACCCCGGGTGGGCTTGGGTTGGGGCGTGGCCCAAGGGGCGGGAGTTTGGTGTCGGGCGTGAGGCGGGTCTAGCAAGGTGACATGGCGGGCTCTCAATGGCCAAACCAAACTAGCCGTTGGGCTAGCCGTTGGCCAACGGCTATGTTAAAAAAATTATTTTTTCACTATAAATATCACACTTCAATTCCTATTTTTACCACATTCAACCACAATACACTCCACATCTTCTATAATCATCTTCAATTCTCCTTCTACAAAACAAAAAAAAAAATGCATCCTCATAATCGTGGTTATGACCCGAACAACCCGTTTGCATTCCAAGAAAATAATCCTAGCCCACCACCCAATCGTCCAATGCCTCGTCCATTTTTAATACACTCCCCTATGCCCCTTGAAGCGAATTATGCATCGTATATCGGGAATCGTTTGTTTACTAACTTTCCACACAACGACGATTCTATACCTAGTTCGTTTCCACAAACGCCCATCAACCTTTCACCAACTTCCATCAACCTTTCCCAAACCGAAACCGTCCCCGAAACTCAACCACCCAACGATGGTCCTTCCGCCTCAATAGTTCCCAAAAAGAGAAGTCATAAGAAAAAAACCAAGGTAGAGAAAGCACTTGAAACCATCAAACTAAAACAACAAAAATGGGTCGTTAATGAAGAAATTGCATTGGCGAGGGCTTGGTTTTAACAATCTCTACATCCAACTTTAGGTATTCTTAAATATTTTGTAGCCCTTATTTTAATATTTATGGTTATTTTTTATATAACTTTGTAATATATTAAATTTTATTTTTATTAAAATAGGAAATTCTCAACATCGAACTTATTTATGGGAAGCGGTTAGTAGAGCGTTCCATGAAGAAATGGGAAGGGAGGCTTATCGTGAAAACGATAGCTTATCCTCGAAGTGGAGCGAGATAAGCGGCCAACTTACAAAATTCAGTGGTTTTTTAAATAAAGCAAAGCAAAACCTAAAAAGTGGTGAAACCGAAGCCGAAATTGTGACAAATGCATTGGTTACATTCAAAACAAATGTGGGGAGTGACTTCCGTTTCATGCATTGTTGGGAGATTTGTAAGTTCCATCCAAAGTGGGCGAATATCCCTAGTGGTAGCGAAACGTCTTCCAAAAGGTCAAGGGCTTCGTCCCAAGCCCAATCTGATGCACGAGATCAAGAGTTTGAGGACCTTTTGGATGATTCGCCAAACCGGCCTGAATATGGAAGAGATGCCGCAAAAAGGCGCGCTCAAAAATCAAGATCGGGTACGGCATCGCCTTCAGCTGGGAGTTCGGGCTCGCGTAGGGGAATATACAGCGATCAGTTGGATGACATTGCATGCAAGTTAGATACATTCAACGTATTCCAACAACAAAGGGCCGAACTTCGAAAGAGCAAAGATGCTAGAGATGCCCTGAAACAAAAACGGGATGATTTGAAATTTCTATCCCAACCCACCCATTGATCACCTAGAGGGTGACGAGTTGCAACTAATCTTGGAGATGAGAGAAGAGATAAAGAACAAATATAAGCGTTAGGAATTTTTTTATGTAATTTTCTTTACTTAAAAATATTAAAAAAAATAAATTTGTTGTTTTAAAAAATATTTCAAATATTCGGGTCAGCCCAGCGAAGCCCACCCAACCCACGCCCCAAACCCCCGCCCCACCATACCGTCTTCAATGTGGGTCAGCCCAGCGAAGCCCCCCCAAGCCACGTGTCAACCCATGCCCCAAACCCCCGCCCCACCATACCCCACGGTCTAATATCTTCACGATCTCAATCTACACACTAGTTCAATTCCCATACGTTACACATAACTTGTACTTCTGACTCCCCTAAACTCTATTCGACTCATCATCACTACTCAACTATTTTATAAAAATACAAAGGCGGCTCTCAAACAACGTTACAAGTGTAGAATAATGTTACCAGTGAGTCGGTTTCAATTACTTCGATATAAAACTAGTATAACTTCAGCACACGAATGAAATAGATATGTCTAAGACTAAGTGTAATGGGGCGGTAGATCACGGGGAAAGTGGCCATGGTGCCCCATAGCGCCACGGAACACCGCTACAGGCGGCGCTATGGGGTGCAAAATCTTGTTCCCGTTATATACATAGCGGCGTGAAGGAAGAAAGATTCAAAGCCCCACTCACACACATATATACATACATATATACAAAGACATACATATATAACCCCACTACACCCTCTTGTAATATGAAGCCCCTCTCTTACGCATTTCGCCACTTGTCGCATAACGCCCCACAAAGGGCTTTATGACTATACATGGCCTAAGATTGAAGGGGTATAGTCCCAAATACCGCAGAGGCAGCAACCAAGCTCATGCGCACGCAGACACTTAATCTAAAAAAATACTCATTCGATCACAATGTTCCATCACAGGCCACTCTCGCTTACGCAGGACAATGTCAGCACTAAGGAGACACGTGGTACATGGTGAAAGGGATCTGCAGCCAATCAGCGTACGCCAGCTATTTTTCCTGAAGTTCCCCACGATGTGCAATCGTGTAGGGTACAAGACGTACAAACGAAAACGACGTGTGACCAATCAACATGTGCCATTTCATCCCTCATCAATCTCCACTAACGACTGAGGATGGACGAGACAAGAAGTGCACATCGAAAGTGACCTGTAGCTAATTACAGCCCACATGTACTCCTGCCTTTGCGAATTCTAACTACCGCGACAAAGGGGACCAAATTGATGTTCCTTAACAGTAACGACCCAATCTGCCTCTCCTCCTTCTCCAACCCTCTGGCTATAAATACGTTGGGATCTAATTCCTGCTCTCTCAGTCTTAACACACACTTGTTTCCTTTCTCTTTAGAAAGAACATAATTATTCTCACGTTGGAGCCTGATTATGAGAAGAACCCCCCTCCTACTTCTCGTAACGCGCTAATGGTGTTGTTTCAGTTTTACAGATCATTCATGATGATCAAGTAAGAGAGTCATTGGAGATACCCCCCCCCCCCGTTTGAGACACTTTTGCTCTATCCCTTTCTTCAAAGAGGATATTGACGCGTGTTTTACGTCGATTGTAAAATCATAAAAACAAACGCTTGTACCGGGTCTATATATTACTGATAGTGGTATCAATTTTATTCGATTGGAATGGTTTGGTTCATCACAACACCGAACATAATTGGTTCTGTTCCTCAGGGTAAATAACAAAAAAAAATAGTAGATAAAAAAAACATGTCACAACGATATATGTAGAAATATATAAGTGTTATATTATATTATTAAATAACAGAAAGGGTAATGTCACTTTAGACGAAACAAACTAACTCGTGAGACAGTCTGATGATATGTACATTTGTGTTTCGATCAATTGTACATTACCATTCACAACTTGTTTTTAGTAAAATTTATATCGAGTCATAGATGAAAATAAACATGTTGCAATGATATACTTAGAATTTTAAAAGTTACAACAAAAATACAAAATATGCTCCAAACTACCTATAATAATAATACAATAAAAATTTATAAATGAAATTATAAAAATATCAATAAGTTACTTTTTATGACACAGTCACCAAAACTTGGTAAATGTATTATTATTAATCACCTGTATTCGTCTCGTATACGAATTGAACCCTTGCAGCTTAAAAACAAAGTCTTATTCAACTCCTTGGTCTCGGTATAATTTATAATGTTACACTCCCCACAACAGAGCTCGCGATCCCATACTCGTGGCTTATGAAGACCATCATCAAAGCTTCCCATATTTCGGTCTTCGCGCATCACCATTGCGTAACCTTCAAAGTCTTTTTAAAGCTCATATAGGTAAGTGTACATGTTCCAACGTATCTAAGGAACAACCTGCTCTGAAATCACTTTGTCACTGGTTCATCTTTCGAGGCCTTGTGTGGCACCCCTAGTTGCCCAAGAGCCAGACAATTAGTCCAACTTATGATTAGGTGATGTATTGCAAACACATATATTTTCCTTAATGTTTTGTATTCATTTGTAGTTATTTAGTTAGTGTTTTTGTTAGTTTTTAGCTTGTACTTAGTTATGGAAGTTTTACAGGTGATGTATTGCAAACACATATATTTTCCTTAATGTTCTGTATTCATTTGTAGTTATTTAGTTAGTGTTTTTGTTAGTTTTTAGCTTGTACTTAGTTATGGAAGTTTTACAGGTGTTCGTGTGCAAAAGGAACATAAAATGATGTTGGAACGTGAAGAAATGAGCACACAGAAGAGGCATGGAATAAAATGAAAAAAAAATCAGGATTATAACTTCTTAGAATGTCATGAAGCCCGAAGGCTCTCTGATATTCACCAAATTACACATACTTTAGTCCCCCATTTTACGCGTTTTAGGCCGTAAAACCGAGAATCGGATGCTTAATCGGGTTTACTTTTGTTTACAGGCCTAAAATAGCATGCCAAACAAGAAGATGATGAATACGAGGATTTTCCGGGCGAAACAACAAAGCTGCGAAGATTCTGTGAAGAATTCTGACCTGGGCGAGTTGCACGGTCGTGCATCTGGTCGCACCACCATGCGGATCCGACGACCAAGCTCACCTCGGCATTGCACAGCCAGTGCGATCAGGAGTGCAAGCCCATCTTGGAACCGAACGATCGTGCATTCTGGTGGCACCCCGTGCGGATACGATGACCAGCCCCAGCCCGGCATTGCACCGACCGTTCTGATGCTCGTGCCAGCCACTTCTCGGCGATGCACGCTCGTGCACCCATTGGAACGACCGTGCAATATCGAAGACCGGACCAAGACTTGCTGATGTCACGCGGTATGGTGAACAGTCCCATAAAGTGAACGGTCGTGCACTTTAATGGCACGACCGTGCGATCTGAAAAGTTATAAAAAACAGAAGGCATCTTTCATTTCGAAATTCTGGACTTTTGGGAGCTTCTCTGGCGATTATTCAGGCTCCGGAGGCACTTGCTTTCACCCGGAATCAAGCTACATTGTGTCGTTTAGCTCCGTTATCATTCGGATTCTCAATCTAGTGCTTGTTTATGGTTTGATTTCTTGAATCTTTCCATGATTTTGTCTAGTATTCAAGCATTTTGGTTGATGATTATGTATTATTGTAAGCCTATGGGCAAAAACACTAGTATCCCTTGCTTAATTACAACCATTAGTATGTTAATTATGTTTGTAATGACACTTTGAAGCATTTTCTATGTTAATCTTTGATGATTAGTTTGCAACCTTGTTTATTGATGTTGAATTCTTGATTATAGTTAATTATCTTGGATGATTAGTATGTGGTTAGTTGGGATATTTGCAAGAAGATGCTTAATTAATCATGTATTAGTAGACTTTGAACTTGCTAAACTAGTTTAACTTGTTTAAATGTATGCACCATGATACTAGAAATGGCTAAGTGGTTTAATAAGGGATAATATTGTTAATCAAGAAAGCTTTCCCTCACGTAAGGACCTTAACGGGTTAAATGGTGTTGTTATGAATTCTTGACATAAATTGTTAGCTTAGTTAGTAGTTTAGGCCAAAATTGCTATCTTGGTGAATTTATGTTCAAGATTTGTAAAATGAACTCGGTTGTGATTTAATCTAGTTTATGCTTGTCTTGGTGGTTGCATTGTGTTTATTGGTGTCACTTTCCTTGATTAAGTGAGTTTAGGAAACTCTTAACGGATGATTAACTTATCTTTAGGGGATTTTCATAGACATTTATCAATTGCACATTAAAGAACAATTTTAGGTGGTTAAAGTGTGTTTATCGTTTTAGCTTTCCGAATGATTGTCATGTTAGGATTCCCGAAAGGGATACTAATTATCTTGAAAATGGAGAATTGACAAAATGTTTTAAGTGACAAAACCGACTTAGTTTGCATGCTTTGGTTGTGCATAAAGCAAGGCTATATATCTATTTTCTTATTTGGAGTCTATTATGTTTTTACTAATATTTGTTTATGCTTATTTTAGTTTTTAGAAAATCACTCACTTATCTTTTTACCGGTAGTTTAATGACAAAGGTCTAGTATTATTTCTCCGCCCACATCCTTGGATCGATACTTGGTTCTTACTGATACTTTACTACATATATGACGGAGTACACTTGCCCTTTCGTGTGTGTTTTAAATGTTGAAGTATAAATCACTTTTATAAATTTAAAACTGAATCGTGTGTTAGATTCATTGTAAAAACATGTATATACGCGCACACGTCAAATTTTTGGCGCCGTTGCCGGGGATGTGGCGAGCTTTAGGAACGACCCGAGTAATTATTTTATCGGTGTATGTATTTGTGAATGTTTGTGAATATTTTATTGATTATTTATTCGTATATTTATTTGTTAATATTTCTTGTTTTTAATTTAATTTATTCGTTTTCAAGTTCATTTTAAACACTTGTGGAATTTTTATTCCATTTATTTGTTCGAATTCGATCTAATTGTTCATTTATTCTTTGAGTTTTCGGCTCCGAAAAATCATTTTTATACTAGCCGATTTGATTATTTTTCTTGTTTTGATTTTTATAAAATTTTGGGCCCATTTTTGAAGTTTTATAAAATTTTCAGCCACCTTTTACAGAAACTCTATTAAAAAACAACATTATTATAATAATAAAATATTCATTGTGTCAATTTTTCGTTTGCAGGTTGATGTCCTCAACCCCCGCTCCCGACACTGCTGAGCCTTCAGACGAGCCCGAGCGTGATCTTAGGAGACGTCTTTGAGAGAGATCCCGCGCGGTAGCGCTGCTACTCACAGCTGGTGAGGACGAGCATGTGGTACCTGCTGAAGCCGAGGGCGCAGGGGACGCAGGAAACATAACCATGGCGGACGACGAGCGACCTTTGAATTAGTCGAATCAGCCCGGAGGAGCAGGCCTGGAGCCGAGCATTATGCAACCTACTATAGACTCACCTACTTTTGAAATTAAATCTAGTATTATTAATATGGTGCAGAATTCGATACAGTTTGACGGGCGTGAGCATGAGGATCCCGAACATATCGCTGCTTTTCTCGAAGTATGTTCGACGTTCAGGATTAGGGGTGTTTCTGAGGATGCGGTTTGGTTGAGGTTGTTTCCATTCTCACTGCGTGACAAAGCTAGAGCTTGGCTTATGTCACTTCCAGTTGGGTCCATCAGGACCTGGAATGAGCTGGCAGAGCTATTTATGCAAAAATATTTCCCACCTGAGAAAACAACCAAGTTAAGAAACCGGATTGTGACCTTTCGCCAAGATGAGGGAGAGTCGTTGCACGCGGCCTGGGAGCGATTTAAGGATTTGTTACTTGATGTTCCACATCATGGCTTCTCCAAAAGACAGCTGGTCTTGACGTTTTATCAAGGGCTTAGTTACAACACGCAAGAGAGATTAGATGTGAATGCAGGAGGCGACCTAGGAACGAAGACGCCAAATGAAGCCTATGCGATCATCGAAAAGGCTGCGTTGAAGTCTAGCTCGCGTCGGGAAGGAGAGAGAGGCCGGACATCATCATCATCATCATCTCGCCCAGGAGTTCACGCTGTGGATGACTACACAACCATTACTGCACAGATCTCAGCTCTTTCGGCGAAGTTTGATAAGTCCCAGATAGCTGCGCAGGCTAGTTCTGGATGTGACCAGTGTGGAGTGTCACACGAGCTTGGTGCATGCTTTCAGGGAGTTGTATATGAGGGCCAAGAAGAAGTGGATTTCGTGAGTAACCAGGTGAGGCCGCAGAACAACCCGTACAGCAATACATACAACCCGGGATGGATGAATCACCCAAATTTTGGGTGGCGAGCGAATGTGGGTAATCAAAACCCACTAGGATTTGCCCAGCGCGCTCCAGCGCCGCAGCAGGCTCACGGTCAGCAATTCCAGCCTTACAACCATTCTTTCTAGCCTCGTTCATATTCGTACCAAAATCAGGGCGCCGGGAGTAGCTCCCAGCAGCAGGCCCCTCAGTCAAGTTCCAAGCTGGAGGATATGATGGCTCAGCTTCTTACTAGCTCCACGAGTGCAAATCAGTTGGCTGAAAAACGATATCAACAAAGAGAAGATCGTTTTCTAGCCCACGAGGGAGAAATGAGAAGTCAAAAAGCCGCGATTCAGAATATCGAGAACCAGGTTGGTCAGCTGGCGAAGATGATGTCTGAAATTCCCCCAGGTGGTCTTCCGGGCAATACCGACCCAAACCCGCGCGGGCATGTAAATGCTGTTATGACAAGGAGTGGCAAGACTACAGGACCTACCGTATCGGACTCACCACCGATCGATGAAGCCGTCCCGACTGGTGCTCAGAACGAGGTGCAAGCCAGGTGAGGCCCAACAAGTACAGCGCAAGTCTAGGAGCCAGTTAAAGAGTACACTCCTCCGATTCCATATCCGGGCAGGCTTAAGAAACAGAAAAACGAAGAACAATACGGTAAGTTCCTTGAATTGTTTAAACAACTACACATAAACATACCGATTGTTGAAGCCCTGGCCCAGATGCCAAAGTATGCGAAATTCTTAAAGGACATCCTCTCGAATAAACAGAAGCTCGAGGATATATCTTGTGTGGTGATGAATGAAAGCTGCTCTGCCATTCTGCAAAACCGTCTTCCCACGAAAATGGGAGATCCGGGCAGTTTCACGCTCCCTTGCTTGATTGGAAACATGTCTGTTAGCCATGCATTGGCTGATTTGGGAGCGAGTATCAACCTTATGCCTTATAAGGTTTTTACTAAACTGGATCTGGGTGAGCCTTCACCCACTAGAATGAGCATTCGACTAGCAGACCGCTCAATCAAATATCCGCGTGGATTCGTTGAAAACATGCTTGTTAAAATCGATAAATTTGTTTTCCCCGTGGATTTTGTTATTCTTGACATGGACGAAGACTCAAAAGTGCCATTGTAGTTATTTAGTTAGTGTTGTTGTTAGTTTTTAGCTTGTACTTAGTTATGGAAGTTTTACAGGTGTTCGTGTGCAAAAGGAACATAAAATGATGTTGGAACGTAAAGAAATGAGCACACGGAAGAGGCATGGAATAAAATGAAAAAAAAATCAGGATTATAACTTCTTAGAATGTCATGAAGCCCGAAGGCTCTCTCATTCTAGACACGCAAGGAAGTCTAAACTGAAAAAAATGGGCCCCCTACTATTTTGTCACCTACGGCATGCGAAAACCCCATAAAAAGCCCTCGCGACACGCGGGGGCCGTGTCATGAGGGTCGTCGGAGTCGTGAAAAAACCTAGTTTGATAGATATAATCCTCTTTGCCCAGTCCGTTCATCATAACTTATTTCCAGACAAAATTTAAAGGATTTATGACGATTTTGGGGTAGAGTTATTTGGGATCAAGAATTGAAGATAAGAATCTAGAATCGGGTCAATTACAATTGTTTGGTTTATGTTTCTTAACTTCTTCTATTTTTCCAGAATTCTTGACATCATGTTTATGTTTTATATTACTGATTTTATGTTTATGAACATGATTGTTGGCTAGACTTTCAATACTACCGAGGTTTGTAATGAATAATTGTTGAATCTTGGTGATTTTTTCGGTTCTATGGTTATTATTGATGGATTAACACTTTCGTAAAGAACCTATCTGCAATTGATCTGATGTGTTTGGTACTTTACTCTTTGTTCCATGTTCTTCTTGTTGAATGTCTTTCAATTATAGATGCATAGTAGGTTACTTACTAAGTGTTTATGATTAGTGTATGGTTTGCTAGAGCTCAATATCCATAAGAACATTGATTAAGAGTTTTTTGGAACTTTGTATTCTACCTATCTAGACAGCTGACATGTGGTAGATAGTCGAGTTGTCCTTGGTGTTAGTGTTTAGGTGTAAAAGCTCTGAGATGAGGTTTCCCTAAATTCTTTAGTATCTTTGTTATTCTGTGTCTTATCGATTGTTCTTAGGTTACCCCTTGCATCTTAGGGTGTATTGAGGTAGTGGGACTGACAGATAATCTATCTTGGGGGTACATTAGTGTTGGTGGAGAGACTGACAGGTAACCCGACCAACCGTTGAGTTTCATACGCTCCTTAAGGTTTCTTTTTAGGTGACACCTGGAAAGTGATCAGGGATCTACTAGGCTGTATGAGGGTGTCGTATTCTAATTTCTAAGATCCCGGTTCCATCATAGTTTACATAGCCAAGAGAAGTACAAGATTCACAATTAGGATTCTTGACCCAGGTAATGTTTTTCTCATTCTTGATTTCACCTAGGTGATCAATTTGACAGCTGGTAACTTTAAGTTTTCTTTAGTTTCAATTCTCTTAGTTTAAGACAAACAAACCCCCCTTTTCAAATGAACCAAATTTCTTAGTTAGTAATCGAAGTCTAGTTTAGGTATTGCTAGTGTCTCTTGGTTTCGATATCCGGACTTCCATTAGGCTTTACTGCAGCCGGTAGGTACACTTACATGTCTTGTGGTCTAGTATTAGTAGTGTATAGAGTTTAACTAGAATGTCTAGGTTGGTTGTTAATTAGTTATTGATAGACCGTATTTAGCACATGTAACGCCCCAAAACTCGAATTTGTAATTTGTTAGTATGTTTTCTTATGTCATGGCATGACAAAAAATAACTAGGTAAATTAACTTAGTTAAAAGGTTTTTAAGTAGAAAGAAGGAAGAAAAGTGGATGGACTATTTGTGACATTTGCATAAAATACATAAATGGTTAAAGGATGAGAAATAGATGTCAAAATCAGATTTTGGGTTTATTTATGTATGTGTCGACACACAGTTTATGTGTTATTGTGAATCAAACGAGGAAGAAGACGACGATGGATTCGAATTTGCGTGATTAGAAGTAATACTCAATAAAACAATTTATACAATTGTGATTAGAAGTAATACTTACATAAATCTAAATATGTAAAGTTAATTAATAAATCTTTAAATATTTTTTGTATACAACATTTGATGTTTTATTTGTAGCTTTAAAAAAATTTGAATTTATAAATCAATCACACAGATAGATCAACATTTTTATGACAAATTATAATCATCATGTTAGTGACCAATGTGTTGGTCTTAACTTGGTCAAAATTGCAATCTCTAAAAGCACTAATAGCTTTGCTGCACATATGATTTACACCATCACGTTTCTTTGAAACCAACATTAAGTTTGTCACAAGAAGAGTATTATTAATCCCATATCCTTTCTCTATCTTTCAATTCTTAGCATAAGGACACTTAACTATGCAACAATACAGTTTGGTTTATACACACTCCTTCCTTCTAACCTTGTAGATGTATATTTATAAACCTAAGAAAATTCATTTTTTGTAAACATACCTGGTAATATAATCATACTTTTTTCTTCACAATTTAAACACCAAGTTTGTTAGTTGATACATTTGTATGCACATTAGATCATACATAAAACAATAGCACTAAAGAAAATGAAACCAACCCGACCCGGCGCATGATATGGATGGCGTAACTAAGCTGCACACACAGAAGAATGTAGAGTATAGAAAGCCATGTTAAACTGTTGTACTCACTTTTGACCCGTTTACATGTTATACCACCTCTTCACCTGTTGATCCGTATCAAAATTATACAACATTAAGTGGCGGAGACAAACCTGAGAAATTTGAGTTGTTCATTTCAACTGCATTTATAAATGCTAATGCTGTTGGATGATTAGCGGGTGATTCTGTAGTTCTGTTTGCTAATTTTACTACTGAACAATTGAAAACGACTTCTAAAGTTTTACCATCTATATTGTGATGAAGCCATTTACTACATTTAAAATTTATCATTCTAAAGTAATATAACATTATTATAACCTACACATCCACTTGTTCAATGCACTGGCCGGAGTTGCTGCAAATAATATACCAATCATGAAGTTAAATAGGTAGTAAGCAAAAAGGAACAGATATAAATTGTACTGCACTGCTATAACTACGAAGAAAAACTATATGAAAATATTGTTGGCAAAGGCCCATGATAATTATCTTCATCACGGTGCATTTCTGGATACTTGGCAGCGGAATTATTGGACATGATTGAATGAATCTTGAAACGAATGGAACGAATGGACAAAACAAGAACGAATCGTTATTGAATGTCTTGGTACCGGAGAATGTAGCCGGATCCCTGTTATTTATATGAACAAACATGGCGGTTAAGTTTGGCGGGAGAAACTGTCATTGGACAGTTTTCGAAATAACCTGCTTATCACCCGCCATAACTTATCAACTTGATCCGAATTCTAAGTTATCTAAGTATAAATATAATTACATATCATAAATATAATTAAGTTTAATAAAACCTTCTATCACTTCCCCCTAAACTTAATTATGTTTGGCAGCAAACTTGAGTACACTTTCATTGGCTTCATCGACGGCTTTCCGGGCTTCCTTGAAATCGAACTTCCTTCGTCTCTTGTGCATGTTCCATGCCCCTTCCCAGTCGTTGCCCGCATAAAGTGCATAATGGTCCATTGCTGTCAAGTCCTTGATCACTTCTGCACTTGCACTTCTTCCATGGCTGCTTTCTGGCTCCGCTTCCTTTTCCTTCATACTTTCTAAATCACATGCTTTCTCCTGTACATCTTTAAACGTGTAGTAATAAACTAAAACATCCAAGTACATGGCATAAACTACCCTCATGTGCTCTCCATTCTTATACTCGTATCCCATATCTTTGGCAATTATCGGCCAAAGATTTTCTTCAGTTACACTCCGGTAACCCCCGTCTCTTTCTACA